>NC_064807.1:90647437-90687546 GCF_023721935.1 Panthera uncia
AAGGGAGAGAGGGAGGAGGAGGGAGGGAGAGGGAGAGAGGGAGGGAGAGGGGGGAGAGGGGGAGGGGAGGGGGAGGAGGGACAATGGCAGCTCACCCGGGGCTGCTTCTTCCAGTGTCAGCTGTGTCCCGTTCTGCCGTCTCGTGGTCCCTCTCCCGTCCCCTCTCCTGTCCCTTCAGATGGCCGTTCGTCTCTTCCCTGGCTCGTCGGCTCGTTTCCCTCTCCACGTGCCCCGTTGCCGCCGCTCCGCGTCGCTGGAAGCAGAACGCAGACCCACGGTTTAGGGGGACGTGGTAGCCGGCGGGTGCGGAGGACACACGGGGTGGCCCGCTGGGGGGTCGGCTGGGGGCTCTGGGCGCGGGACACAGGGGTGATTCGGAGCCATCGGCCCGAGCACCTGGACGGTAGGAGGCCGGCCGCAGCCAGGAGTCCGTCCGGACGCCCCGAGCGGAAGGGGCGCTGCGCGTGGAGAAGGCTCCAGCAGCCTGGGCCTGGGTCCCAGCACCAGGCCGCGCAGGAGGCCCCGGAGAAGCCAGTGCGGGGCTCTGGGTCTCAGGGTGCCCCCGGAGGAGAGTGGAGCGCCACAGCCCCCTCGTGGGGCTGTCGGAGAGAGAGGGGGAGCCAGGCCCCTCCGCCTCCCCACGGCTCAGGTGGCCCCTGACCCCCCCCCCCCCCCCACCCAGTGACCGGGGGGGTTGGGAGGAGTCACAGGCAGGCCCCGCCCAGCCTGGCCCTACTCTGGAGGCCCGGGAACCTGCTGCTGGCCCGCCCCCCTCCTCCTGCCGGAAGGCGGGCGCCCCTGAGTTCGGGCCCTCTGGGGGCAGTCGTGAGAGACAGACCTGCGGTGGCCTGTGTCAGGGAAGGCTGTGCCGCGAGAAGCGTCCTGGGTTCACGCCCTGGCGCACCCAGCAGCCCCCGGCCTCATTTCGGGCCGGGGGCGGGGGGAGGGGGGATTCTGAGCGGTGCAGGCAGGAGCCGTTGTTCCGGGCCCCCCCCAGGGTCCCTCTAGATGGTAGTGCTGATTGGACCTGCCACCGTGCTGCCTTGGATCGATGACCAAGTGCCACGAGCCTGGCTGTGGGGGGCGGGGGCCACCCAGAAGGACCTGGAGCCTCTTGTCTGAGGACAGAAGGGAGCGGGGAGCGTCCCCAGGCCCGTGCCGCCGGCCGTGGGTCTGCTCGCCGGACGCCGAGCTCGGTTTCCTCCCCGAGGCTGGAGCCAAGTGTGCCCAGGGCAGCTCCAGTCGCGCGCGTGTCCCCGGCCGGGTGCAGAGGGGCCCTTCGCCGGGGCCTCCCTGCCCGAGGCCTCGCAGCGCCCCGGTTAAACCCCAGCGTCAGGCAGGGCAGGACTTGGAGCACGCACGGCCCGCTGCCAGGGCGTCCGTGCTGTCCCCTGCGAATCTGCCGTCCGTCCCAGGGGCCTGAGCCCCGAACTCCTTCCCGTCCGTCATCCCCACGTGCCCTGAGGGACCCTCCCACACAAGGGTCCCGAGTCTGTCGTCTTTCTCTTCTGGGCCCAGCTTGGCTGCACCTGTCAGCCGGCCCTCAGCCCAAGGGCTTCCAGGTGGCCCCCACCAGCCCTCCGGGGGGACTGGTGCCGCGTGCGAGACCACCCACCCTCGTTCGCCAGACCCTTCGCGTTACCTTCCGGGCCTGTGACGGGCGTGGGGCTGGGAACGTGGACGATGAGGAGGCCGTATACGTGCCTCTGGGGACTTGGGTCCGTGGGTGAGGTGGACGGACCAGGGTTAATGCCTCTGCCCACCCTTCTCCCTGTGTCACGGCCTTGACCCCTGACCCTGCCGTGCAGGATCTCTGCGGCAGGGCTCCTCTCTGGCCCCCTCACACCTGGCCCCTGCTTGCCACGTTCACTCTGGAAGGCTGAGCTAGACCCTGCTTACAAAACTGAATTCAGTGGTTGGAGGTCGACCTCGGGGAGCAAGTTATCGAGAGGCTGTGGCCGGGCCTGTGGCTTGGGGACTGTGGGTCCTGCGTTCGGCTGAAAGGGATCCTGACAACGCGGCCTCTGCTGGTGGGTGTTGCTGGGGGACTGTGAATACTGGGGGCCAGGGGACAAAGGTGTTGTCCTTGACCAGACTCTAGGCGGCTGCTCTGAGCCGTTTCCCAGCTGGGCCTCAACCTTGGCCTCTACAGACGTGAACAAGCACCGAGAGGCCCCACCCCTGGGGGACCCTGGCCCCCAAGCGCCTGTCTGGCCGTGTGTTCCGGCCAGCACCCCAGATGTCCCCCAAGGGCCGGGTGAGAGGGAGGGAGAGGTCCCAGCGCCCCCCCCCCCCCCCCGCCCCGGGGAGGGGCGTGTCCGTGTGTCAGAGCTACGGGGACCTGCCTGGGACTCTGCCTCCAATGTGGCCGTGAGAGGTTTGCCACGGGGGAAGGCGGTGCTCACAGACATCTGGGCTCTGACCCGAGGCGGCCCTGCCCATCCCAATGCTCTTTATAGGATGTCCATCTGGAAACTTCCCTATGGCCTCTGGGCGCAGTAGACCGCTTTCCCGACTCCACCCGTGGGTTTGCCGCATGTTTGCACAGCCCAGGGGGGCTTGGCCGTCCGCACTGCAGCCCCCTGGGTCCATCTTCCGTGTGTGCCGTCCGCCCGGCCTGGCCCTGGTCTCCACAGCCCGGCGTTTGCCGGGAGCGCTGAGCGGGGGCCGGTGCCATCCGCCACCGCCTCCAGCTCCTGCCCCACGTGCTCAGTGATGCCCTGACCTCTCTGGACGGCCCCACGTGGCAGCCGTGCCTCACTGAGGGAGGGGGTGATTCCAGGCACCTTCCTTGGGAACACCTGAAAAACTCCAGGCTCGGGAGGGCTTCAAAAGCAGGATATCAGGCCGCTGGAGGTGCATGAGATCACGGGCCAGTGTCCCCCCCCCCCCCCCCACCATGGCAGGGGCTCAGGGAGGCGTGGCCTGAGCTGCAGGTCCCAGCAGGGACTCCTACTCGAGCCATCCCAGCCCTGCAGCCAGGGGAGGGTCTGGCTGCTGCATGAGGGAGCGGTGCCAGGCCTGGGGGTGGCACTGATTGGTACAGGATGGGGACCTTTGCTCTGGTGAGCTGTCCCCTACCCGCCCTCTCCCATCCCCCAGACCAGCACCTGATTTAGTTGGACAGAACCGGCCGTCTCTTCGCCTAGCGTGGGAGGTTACCTGTTCGCCGGATGTTACTTGTTCCAAAACCCCCTTTGTCCTGGACGTGCGTGTGTTGACCTGTCAAGTCCGTGGCTGGCTCTCCTCCTTGGCCCTCTTTCCAGCAGAAGTGTCCCCAGTCCAGACCCAGCAGCCCACACGAGGCTCTGTTCCTGGAAAGGAAAGAGTGAGCGTTCGATTGGCTGCCCGCCTGGCTCGGGGTCTCCTCTGCTCTCAGCCTCACCTGAGCAGGGACCGGGGTCCCCGTGCCCAGCGTCCCCTCTGCCGGGGCCTCCACCCCTCCCGGGTCTCTGGGGAAGCAGGAATGAGGCGTTGGGTCCTCATTATGCACATCAGTGCTCTGGATAAAACCCACCAGGAGACCGACCTCCTGCCTTCTCTCCTCCGAAGCCGAGAGAGGAGGATGCAGCCTTCCGGAAAACCGTGGGGGCAATCAAAGTTGAAAGAAGACCGCTCCGTGCCTGCAAGCTCTGCCCACCCCGTGCACCACTGTGGGGCGGGAGGAGGGGGCAGCCCTTCCTTCCTGTCCTCCCCTGGCAGGGCCGGGCGGTCTGACCCCTCTGTCCTTAGGGCGCAGGACCATGGAGCTGTCCTGGGGCTTCCCATGCACACGCTGGGCTGGCACAGGCTGCTCCAGTGGGGATCCGTGCCGCCGTGGGGAGCGGTGTCCCGGGGCACCCCGCTGGTGTCCTGACGGATGCCACTGGGTGCCCCGCCCCGCCTTGGTTCTGCAGCCAGCCGCTAGAAGCGCGACGGAACCAGTGCAGTCGGCGGGCAGGTGTCGTCAGGGTTATGGACAGCCTTTCCCCTGGAAATAAAGTCGTTTTGGGTCAAGCACGTTCCCCTTAGCATCACACTGGCATTCTGGGGGTGACGGGGTGACTTTTGTACTTACCCTCCTGGAACAAGCCTGCTTAATTTTGATCATGCCAGACTCACCCCTCAGGTCCCACTCACTCACTGCAGGTGGACCTCAGCTGCCCCAAAGCCTGTGCCAATGACGGTCTCTTGGTGGTTCCTTCATGCCCCGCCGAGTCCTGCTTTCCCCCCGACCCCGAGACCATGGGCCCGGCTTCCCTGCCCACCGCGCCTGGGCTCTGTGCTCCTCTGGACCTTCTTCTGGGGTGGGCGGTGCTCCGTGGTGGCCCTGGGGTCTCTTCAAGCCCTATTATCTGCCACGTCCTAGCATCCATCCCGGGAAGCCCCCGTTCTGATCCCCAAATGCGACTTCCACGTGAGCTGGCAGCTTCCTCCTCCTCCAGGCCCCGCAGGCCGGACTGAGTTTCTGGGCAAAGAGCCAGAAGGCCGGGTGGGCCGTGGGAGTGCTGGGTGCGTCTGGCGCCTTTGGAAGGGGCACAAAGCTCTCCATCAGCCGCCTGGAGCGCCTGAGCCCTGGTCCTAAAGCAGCCGACTCAGCTGTTATGAACAGACACTGCTCCCCCGGGGACCCCGGAGGACAGGCCCCCTGAGGGTGGCCGCTGGCTTTCGACCTGTCCTGCTGACCCCAGCCAGGGCCATCCAGCCCGTGTCTCCATCCTGGAGATTTCTGGATCAGTGGGCTGTGGGGAGATGTCAGGCTGTGCTCACCTGTGGACACTTGGGGTGCTGAGGGGCCAGGAAAGCCCCCTCCTTGCCCTGTCCGGCTGCCCTCCCTGGGGCTGTGTGGTAGCCGGCTAAGCGTCTGCAGAGCACGTGTGGGGAGTTTGGTCTCTGCTCTGAGGGGCAGCAGGGGAGGTGGGGGAAGCCCGGTGGGCAGCGAGGGGGCAAGCGAGGGTGGTGGGGCCTGGGGCTGGGCCCCAGGGTGGGGACAGTGCAGAAGGAGCCTGTTAGCATTTTCTAGGCTGACTTGGAAAGAAAGGCAGACACTTTCTCTTTTTCACCTTCTATTTGGAGTTAACTGTAGCTCACAGGCACCTGTGAGAACAGATTCGAGAGACCCCCGGCGCCCGTCACCTGTCCTCCCGATGCTACTGTCCTGCACTCCGTCCCCTTCACGCCCTGCCCCCGCAGACTTGCTCCTGCGCGTGGAGTGTGGGTTGTGCGCTCAGTTCTGTGCTTTTCCCTGGCAGGGAAAGCCACACACCCCACCGCAGTCTGGATTCGGGGGGACCCCCTCCTATGGCCCCTTTAGGCCACACCTGCTGCCTTCTCGCCCCTCCCCACCCCTAACCCCTGGAGGTCACGGAGGGTTCCCTGTTGATGTGGTTTTGACATTTTGAGACTATTCTACACACGGATTCCTTCTGGGGCTGCCTGCCTTCCCCGACCCCACGGCCTTGAGGCCGTCCAGCTTGCGCCTGTCCACGCGGAGCTGTGGCCCGTGGCACGTTCAGTCACCCTTCTCCCGAGGGCGGCTGCTGGGCCGATTCCAGGCGGGAGACGTGGACAGGGCTGCCACGGACGTCTGTGTCCAGGTCTCGTGTGTGAGCCTCCCTAGCTCTGAGGTGAATACCCGCTGGGCCATCGCTTGAAATCCACAGAATAACCACGGAATAGTGGGGACTCTCCACGTATCTGCCATACACGGGATGCGTGTCCCAGCTGCGCAACTAATGATCTCTGAGGGACGACGGTCACCACGTGTCCCTCTCTGCTGGGGAACCGCCTTCCATCCGACTCCCCTACCAGAGGTGCCCCAGGCCCTCGCTCCCCAGATGAGGCACTCTGGGGGGACCAGTCCCTGGGAAGGTAGGGGGCGATCTGCAGTGGGACACGGCTGGCCCTTGAAAAGGACAGTTCAGAGAAGGAAACTGTGGGCCGAGTGGGGTCCCCCACGTATGTCCGTGTTCCAATCCTAGTGTCCAGAACCTGTGAGTGTGACCTTATTTGGAAAAAGGGTCTTTGTGGCTGTGATTACAGTAAGAATCTTGAAATGAGATCATCCAGGATTGTCCAGTGGGCTCTAAATGCAATGAGGGGCGCCTGGGTGGCTCAGTCGGTTGAGCGTCCGACTTCAGCTTGGGTCATGATCTCACAGTCTGTGAGTTTGAGCCCCACGTCGGGCTCTGTGCTGACAGCTCAGAGCCCGGAGCCTGTTTCAGATTCTGTGTCTCCCTCTCTTTCTGACCCTCCCCCATTCACGCTCTGTTTCTCTCTGTCTCAAAAATAAATAAACGTTAAAAAAATTTAAAAAAAAGAAGTCACAGCTACTGTTAAAAAAAAAAAGAAAGAAAGAAAAAAAAAGAAGTTCAATGACAAATGACCTTATCAGAGACAGAAGAAGAGAGACAGACACAGAGGAGAAGCCCTGTGAATATGGAGGCACGGGGTGCCTGGGGGGCTCAGTTGGGTGTCTGACTCATGATTTTGGCTTCGGTCATGATCCCAGGGTCGTGAGATCAAACCTTGTGTCAGGCTCTGCATAGACAGCTCGAAGCCTGCTTGGGATTTTCTCTCCTTCTCTCTCTGTCCCTCCCCTGCTCTCTCTCTCTGTCTCTGTCAAAATAAATAAATAAATAAACATTAAAACAATTTTTTAATGTTTATTTATTTTTGAGAGAGACAGAATGCGAGTGGGTTAGGGGCAGAGAGAGAGAGGGAGGCATGGAATCTGAAGCAGGCTCCAGGCTCCGAGCTGTCAGCACAGAGCCCGATGTGGGGCTCAAACCCACAAACCGTGAGATCATGATCTGAGCCAAAGTTGGATGCTCAACCGACTGAGCCACCACCCAGGTGCCCCTTAAATTTTTTTTATTAAAAAAAATTTTTTTTAACATTTATTTATTGTTGAGAGATAGAGACAGAGTATGAGCAGGGAAGGGGCAGAGAGAGGGGGAGACATAGCATCCGAAGCAAGTTCCAGGCTCTGGGACGTCAGCACAGAGCCTGATGTGGGGCTCAAACTCACAAACTGTGAGATCATAACCTGAGCTGAAGTCAGACGCTCAACCGACTGAGCCACCCAGGTGCCCCATATGTATTTTTTTAATGTTTATTTGTTTTTGAGAGAGAGAGACAAAGCGTGAACAGGGAGGGGCAGGGAGAGGGGGAGACACAGAATCCAGAGCAGGCTCCAGGCTCCGAGCTGTCAGCGCAGAGCCCGACGCGGGGCTCGAACTCACGAACCGCGAGATCATGACCTGAGCAAAGTCGGATGGTCAACCGCCTGAGCCACCCGGGCGCCCCTCAAAATAAATAAATAAACTTTAAAAAAATGAACATGGAGACAGAGGTCTGAGGGATGCCTGGAGCCCCAGAGGCTGGAAGAGGCAGGAAGGACCCCCCCGATGGAGCCTCCGCAGGAGCGTGGCCCTGCCTGGCCTGGACCTCGGACCTCTGGCCTCCACGCTGGGAAGAATGAGTTCTGTGGCTCTACGCCCCCAGTCCGTGGTCACCGGCTAGAGCGGCCTCGGGACACTGACACAGGGTGGGCTCCTCCCCAGAAGGCTCCCCGCCACTCGGCGGGGAAACCCCGCAGACAGGGTGAGGGGTGGGTTTGGGAAAGCGGGCCCCCTCCTGCCCCCGGCCTCCTCCACGGCGCCCAGTGCTGCCTCAGACCCCACGCCCGCCCTGAGGCCAAGCTCACGCACCGTCAGGTCTGGGTGGGCATCTCTACCTCCTGTATTTGAAACAGGCATCTGGGGAGACAGAGCCGGGGGTGGGGGGGTCTCAGACGGAGCCTCTCTGGGGCCTCCACCCCCAGCCCTGAGGCCCCGGGACTCTCCAGAACACTCCTGGCCCAGGGCTGCTGGCGCAGGAGGCGGGAGGCTCGCCTTGGTTGCCGAGGCTGATGATGTTCTGCGGACCCAGCCCGTACTTTCTGCAGACTTTTTCAAATCTGTCCAGGAAGCTGGGACCCAGGTCCGGCACCCGTCCTGAGGACGCAGCAGCAGGGGCCGGGGTCCCTCACTGCTCCCCTGGGACGGTGTGTGGAGAAGGTCTCGGGAGGGGGGGAGGGGGACTCGGGCAGTGCTGAGGCCGAAGGGGGGGTGCCCTGAGCAGACGGGCGGTGCAAGGTGGGGGCCCAGACGCGGCTCGGAAGCCTGGACCTGGGAGCCCCAACCCCACCCTATGATGTGATTGACTGTGGGTGCTCTGGCAGGTGGGGACCTCGGGACGTGGCCAGACCGCCACCGGCCTAGGGCCTGTCTTCAGAGGAGGGGGACCCTGAGGCCCGACGGGAGGGGTCAGGAGGCGGTACCATAGAGCGCCAGCACGGTGGTCTGTGTCCCGTTCCTGACGTTCCGGAGGTGGAAGGTGATGTTCTGTCTGTAGTCGGTCTCCAAGAGCAGCACCGTATTGTCCCCCTCATCTGTGTGGACACTCGGCTCAGAGCGGCCCCTGCCCGCCGCCGGCACCCGGCACCCACGGCTCGTGGGCCGGGCGTGCTGAGAGGCCGTGGGTGCGGACGGTGGGCCGGTGGGCTTCGGCGGGGGGAGCGGTGTCACTCCGGGCGGGGGTCCCTGGGCAGCGTGGGTGGCAGCGGCGTGCGCCCCCTCCCCCAGCCCCGGGCTGGCGCACCTGCCCCCCTAGGGCCCCGGGCGGGGGCCGAGGGCCCGAGGAGACGCGGCGCTTTGCCACCAGACAGACGGGGCAGCGCCCGCCTCCGCTTACGGCTGACGCTGTACTCCCCGTCCCTCTCCGCCTTCTCGCAGACCATGGCCACGTGCTCGCACTCCCCGTGCACCCTGCGAACCAGCGGGGCGTGAGCTGGGCGGCCTCCCTCAGCCCCCACCCGGCCCCGGGCGCGGCCTTCCCTCCCGCGATATGGGTGCAGCCGGTTCGGTCAGCACGCACATGGTGCGGAAATGGAATCTCAGACGCCCGTCCTCCAAGCTCTCGATGTTCCGGATGAAGACCCTCAGGTCCCCGTTTTCCTCGATCCGCTTTATGTCGTCGGAGGCCATGGACACCGGATACCAGATCCCTGAAACCTGCAGGCGAGGCCCCGCAGACGCACGAGGAGCCCGTGCGGTATGGCCCCGGGGCTTCTTGGGAACTCCTTCCTGCAGGCCCTGGGTGTGTGGCCCCCTACCAGGGTCCCCCTCTGCCCTCCCAGAGACCACCCCCCCATCCTCTCAGGGACTCCCTCTGCCCTCTCAGGGATGCCCTTGTCCTCCCAGGAACGCCCCCATCCTCCCAAGGACCCCTCTGCCCTCCTGGGCACCCCCTGCCCTCCCAGGGATACCCCCATCCTCCAAAAGATCACTCTTCCCTCCTGGGGACAGCCCCTGTCCTCCGAGGTCCCCCTCTGCCTTTCCAGGGACACGTCCGTCCTCCCAGAGACCCGCCCCTCTCCTCCCAGAGACCTCCCCGTCCTCCCAGAGACCCACCCCTGCCGTCTCAGCTGGGGGAGGAGAAGCAGGCCCCCAGGAGCAGCGGCCTGGTCACAGGTCAAAGACCCTGGATGGAGGGAGGACAGATGCCCCGTAGCCCAGCCCTCAGGGGAGGCCCAGACTCGGACTGCAGACCCACCTTGGCCATGTTATAGTTCTTCTGCACAATGGCCTGGGGGTTGAGCTCCTGGGCAGAGACCAGGCTCAGCCCCAGGGTCAGCAGGAAGAGAGCCATGGCCTCTGGTGGGGGCCTCACCTGCGGCCCACTGCCTTTATACCCCTTTCTGCTCCACGGTTGCCACCCCTCTGTGCCCAGCACAGCCTGTCCTCCCCACCCTTCCTCCGAGGGCCGGGAACACAGCCAAAGGCCGCCACCGCTGCCACCCACCCCCGCCCCTCATGGATGTCCTTGAGCCTATGACGGGAGCGCCCTGGAGTCCACCTGGACGGAGTGTCCAGCCAGGTCAGAGGCCGCAAAGGGAGGTCGGGTCGGGCAGGCTGGGCGATAGGCACCCTGGGCTGGAGCCCCCGCGGGCTGCAGAGGCCCCGATGATGCTGGGGCCTCGCTGGCCTCTCTGCGCCCCGGGGGCCTGGGCAGCAGACGGCCCTGCAGTTCCCATCCCCGCCTGGCCTACGTGTCTGGGCCTGAGAGCACCGTCGTGCCCACGCAGCTAAGCACGCAGGACACTGTGCGGCCGTCCTGGCCGTGACGATGCGACCGCGGACTCGGAGTGAAGGTCCACGGAGCCCAGGAAGTGCCGAATCCCAGGAGAGGGGCCAGAACGAGACAGAGGTTTTGAGGTTTGGGGTCTGGAGAACAGAGAAGGGGGTTCGGACAGATGTGGGCCTGACCCCTACCCTGCCCCCTCCTGGCCAGGGTCCAGAGCAGTGGCGGAAGGACCCCCGTCTCCCTGTGCTGCGTGCGGGCACAAGGCTGGCTGGTGGCCGGGGGCCGGGACTGAGCAGGACGTGGGACCCCCAATCCTGTGTAAGACACCAGGTCTCAGCGCATGCACCGATGGAGTACTTTCTGTTTCACTGAGCACCTGCCGGGTCCCAGGGCTTCTCCTGGCAGAGGGGGAGGCAGACCAGGCAGGTGGTAGTGGTGGTGACCGGGGCCTGCCTGCCGCGCTCGCTGCCCTCCAGCCTGCTGGCCGGCCCTCGTGGGGAAGGGCCCCCTCCCTGGCCGTCCCCCGTTACGGCCGGTTCTGTCTCCACGCCTCTGTCCTGTTCGGGTGTGTGGCTTCTGGAACACGGCACCCGAAGTAACGGGTCCCTGCCCCGCCCCCCATTCCGCTTCGTCGTTCGTTATCGGGCTCCGGTTCCCAGGGGTCCCCTTCCCTGTCTGATTCACCCCCGAGGCAACGACTTCTCCCTCCGACCAAACCCGGCCTCCCCCGGTCCCTCGGCAGGTACAAAGTGATCTAAAGGATGTTAAGTCCGGCTGTCCTTGGAGGAGGGGCTTAGTCGGGGTTCCCTAAACCGGGTGAGTCCCGCAGCCACAGTCTCAGGGACTCCTCTGAGAAGGCGCTGCCCCCACGGCGTGGTCTCAGGTACGAGTCTTTCCATCACTGAGCAAAGGCCAGGCGGGGCCACGAGGCAGTGCGAGGGTGGGGCGGGTGCGTTCGGTTCATGCCGGCGACTTCCTCTGACACTTGGCACAGGCACCTGTAGCCCCCTTGAAGATGGGGGGGCGCTGGCTGGTGGAATGTGCTGGATTCCCCTCTATGAGAGAAGCCTCCCCTCGCTCAGACCCGGCCCCCTGCGGCCTCAGCCTCTGCCCACTGCCCTCGTCCTCCCGGGCCGCCTCCGCCTCTGGACACGGCCATCGACGTTCCGCTCCGTAGACACTGGACGGTCACAGGCACGGACGTGCTCACACACGCACGCACGCACACACCATCACGCACGTGCACACCCACATACCTGCGCTCACACACGAGCGCACGCCCTCCGGTGCAGCTCGGTCTCCCGCTTTTCTTCACAGTCAAATTTCTCTTAGCACAGGACTCAACACCTGCTCGAAGGGAAAAATCGGGAGAAAACGTAAAGTGAGTCAAAGCTGGGCTTGACTTTCAGGTAAAGGCGGTGTCACGGGGGCCGGTGGAGGCAGAGGGGAGATCCGTGTTCCAGGCCCGCCGTGGCCGCTGGGAGACGCAGGCCCACCCAGGTCAGGCTCTCCGGGGCCGGGCGCTGGACGGCGCCTCTCCTGGGGGATGGGCAGGCCCCTGCCCCGGGTCTTCTGAGAACGCCGGGCCGGCCGCCCAGAGGCAGAGCGCGCAGAGACAGGTGTGAGCAGTCGGGGGCGCCACGGGGAAGCTCGGGCACACGGGAGAAGCTTCCACGGGAGGGCGGAGTCAGGAGCCTGTGAGTGGCGGGGGGGGGGGCGCCGGGGACCCCCACCTGCACCGAGGCCGGAGAGCACACCGTGCCCACACCTGCTTCCCGCACTTCGGGCCCCCTCTGCTGTGCGGGCACACGACTCTGCGGTGACAAGTTGTTACGCAGCCCCGGGGGGTGGAGACGCCACACATACGTGTTACTTTCCCGGTAATAACAACGCCTTTATTTCCAAAGGGGAGGGTAAAGGAAGACGCGTGTGACGACCACGGATCAGGACGCAGGGGTCACGCGTGACTGTGATTTCGTTGTTCGCTAGTGGACCTGACAGGCCGCACGGCACAGAAACTTGTCACCTCTGTGGTCAGAGAGGGGAGTCCTGCATAGGCTTGCCGGGGAGCACAAGGGACACCCTCCTGGGCTGGGGTGGACGGCACCTGCAGGACGAGAAAAGAGAAGCGGGCGCGCTCTTTCTGCCGTGTGGGTGAGCACACGCACCATTCAAGACACCCCGCGGTGGGTAAGGGTCGGTCCCTAGAGAATGAGGAGGGAAATCGGAGGAAGCGAAAGGCAAAGGAGCGCTTAGAAATACCCTCTGCCTTTCGGATGGGACAAGGTCCCGTCGTCTGGCAACCGTGAGAAGCCCCCGCTGGCAGGTGCATCATTATGACTGTGACTTCCTGACGTCCGCATCATCAAAGGGTCTGCCGACGTCACCATCCACGGCAGGCTCACCATCCCCGAGAGCAGGGCACAGGGTCCGGCCTGTGACTTCACAAAGACCCGGAGACAGAATGCTTGGGAAACACCCACCTGGGCTCTTCCATCCTCCTGGCCGAGGTACAGGGACCCTTTTGGGGGGGGTGTGGAAAAATTCGAGGGGTTGTGGTAACAGTGGCACCTGCTTGGAGCGGTGTCACCGGGGCACATGCTAGAGAGACCCCTCCGTCCCCCTCTACCTGGCATCTCTGACGCCCTTGAATTTGAGCGGTGGCCCGTTGCCCGTCACGGGCGTGAAAGCCGTGTCCAGGGCGGTGCTGTCCAAGCGGACCGTCTGGCGGAAGAACGGCATTTGCAGCGTCCGCTTTTCTAGTGGCCACGTTGTAAAAGCTAAAAGGAACGCGTGGATTAATTTTCACAGCATATCGGCACTTAGTTCGGTAGATCCAGCCTATTATAATTTCAAGATCTTACCAATGTGACATTATTAAGGAGATCCCTTACTTCTTTCCGTTCCCCCTGCGTCTGCCTTCAGTGTGTTTTGTGCACTCGGGGGACAGCTGAGGTCAGAGCAGCCGCACGTGGCTGGTGGCGACTGAGCTGCTCAGCGCGGATCGAAAGCCTCTTGCCCGTTAACTGAGTGCTCAGAAGTGAGGCATCAGAGGCCTCCGCTCTGCTTTGGCCACGTAACCCTCCAGACGTGTGAACAGAAACCCCGCGTAAACCTTCCCGTGTGAGCTCGGGGGGGCTGGCTGGAGCCGAGCTCCACGTTTCAATGTAGGGCCTACGCTTTGGGCTTTAATCCCTGTCCAGAAGCACCGACCTTCGCGGGAGCGCGTAGTTTTTGTTTAAACCCCCATTTAGTCTTGGGACAAATGAGCCATCCTACTATCTGTGCGAGAAAAAAGAACAAGAGATCTACTCCGGGGACACACCACGCCTCCTAGTTCAGGAAGACTTCCTCTCGTGACCTCGCTTTACTTTCCCAGCCGTGCGGTGGGGGAGATTTCGTGCGTCTCTTTTCTGCCACGCGGGTGGCATTCGCTGAGCAATCGAGGAGGACCACGGCCGCTGCACTCGGTCCCGGGGGGGCACCCGGCGCCCCGAGGAGCTGCGGGAGGACAGAGCCCCCCACCCCCACCCCGGCCGGCCTGGTGCTGCTGGCCGAGCGCTCTGGAAGCAGGGGCTGTGGTTGGTGTCCCCATGTCTGCAGATTAGACGTTGTGAACCATGGTTGCAAGTGGCAAAGGCACGTGAATGTTGACTATCTGACATCTTCTCCTTTTTCGTCCAGGAGACAATGAATTTGAAGAGAAAGATTCTGGTGCTGGTTTCATGTGTGTTTTCCTTCCTGCTGCTGGAGCATCGTCTCAGGTAAATAGATGCCAGGGAATCACAACCCGTAGTGACTGGCACAGATGGGGTGGGGTGCTGGGTTTTGGCCAGACGTTGACAACACTCTGGAAAGTTCCCTTCCCTCCGTGGGACGAAGCACCGTGCGATGGCTAAGGGTTGTTTCTGAGGGAGCAGCGCTGACCCCAAGCACCTGCTCCCGGGAGCTTTTCCATTCTTGACGGAGGGGAGGCAGACGGTCCAGAGGCTGGAGGGAGACGCCCGTCGGGAGTTTGCACAATAAGAGTCGTAACGGAAAAGGGAAGCAAGGCCGGCGATAGCACGGGGCTGCTCTTCCAGACAAACAGCCCCAGGCTGTGTCCACGATGACCGGCGTCCGGGCCACAGCGGCAGGCGTGGCCCAGGGGGCGCCTCTCTCCCGATCCTTGACTCCTCACGACGGCCTCAGGAGCAGGGCTCTCTCCCCACGAGCTATTGGAAAGGCATCGTATTGTGAGAAAGAACACGTTTAAACATGAAGCCCTCACAAAACGCACATCTGCTAAAAGGCTTGTGTCCAAAATATGCAAAGAACTCTTATAGCTCAACAACAAGGAAACAACTAATTAAAACGGCAAATCCGAAAGGACAGCTCACCAAAGAAGCTACGCAGGGAGCAGACGGGCACATCGTGTGTCACGACACAATTGCAGATCGAACAAGGAGCCCCCGCCACACGCCCGTGAGAACGACCCGAATCCCGAACCCGACAGCACGCGCACCGGCGAGGACGCAGGGCAGCGGGATTCTCGTTCGCGGCAGGGGCCACGCAACACGGGGCAGCCACGCTGAGGACCGTCTGGCGGCTTCTTCCAGACCTAAACACAGTCTCTCCAATTACCTAGCAATCATGCTCCTGAGAATTTATCCAAGCGGTCTCAAAACTGTGTCCACAAACAACCGACACAAGGTGTTTATAGCGGCTTTATTCGCAGTTACTGAGAATTAAAGCGACCGAGATGCCCTGCAGGGGTGAGTGGATAAAGTGCGGCGCGTCCAGACCAGGCGATGTTATGCGGCACTAAAAAGAGATGAGCCACGGAGCCACGGAGCCACGAACACACGGGTGAGCCTTAAATGCGGGTCACAAAGAACAGGAAGCCCATCTGAAAAGGCCACGCAGTGTATGTTAAACTCACATGGCGGGGGCAGGGGGGTCCTGTATCTTGTCTGGAAAACCTCCCTCCAGAAGGAGCATCTCGTGGCCAGAAGCTTTGTTGTATAAAGACCCACAGGCGCCTGGGGGCTCAGTCGGTGAAGCGTCCGACTCTTGATTTAGGCTCAGGTCATGATCTCATGGTTCGTGGGTTCGAGCCCTACGTTGGGCTCTGCGCTGACCGTGTGGATCCTGCTTGGGATTCTGTCTCGCTCGCTCGCTCTCTGCCCCTCCCCTGCGCACGCACACTCTCTCTCACCAAAAAAAGAAAAAGACCCCGCAGATTGATAACAAAGCCAGCAGGAGCCAGGCGGTTCCAGTGGTGATCAAGCCAGAAGGGATGGAAAACCAGAGACAGAAGGTCCCAGAGGCATCCAGAAAGTCAGCTTTCTTGCCTACCAGCTCGGGAATATTCTGCACACGGTGCGTCTCCGTTAGGCGTGTGTGTGTGTGTGTGTGTGTGTGTGTGTGTGCGCGTGTGTGTGCGCGTGTGGTGGGGGCAGGTCCAAGGAGAGGGGTGTTCAGGGAGCAGGACAGAGATGACAGTCCCGCATCGCAAACTTTGTTGTCCCTGGAGCCCGCGGGGAAGCCAGGAGGACCACACGTCCGTGTGACGGTTTGCTGCTCGGTGATTAGAAGACCACAAACCAGTGCAGGTTTGTGGGCTCCGTGAAGTCGGCCGCATTGCAAGCAGCTGGGTGTGTGGGCACACAGCGTGGGTGGTCGGGCCGGACCGGGCGGGGACGGGGGGCGGCAGGGAGCCAGGCGCCCTTCCCTGCGTCCCGTGGGCTCAGCCCCTCCCCCGCCGGCCCGGGACGAGGCCGGCTCCGCCATGCGTTGGGCCCCTCTCTCCGGGGTGGTGGTGTCTTTAGGTCAGGACCCCCTCCTCAACCAACCGCGTCTTCCACTCCTCCAACGCTCGGTACAACCCCAGGAGCCCGTGACACCGACATTCTAAAAGAAAGGCCACTTTGTGGTGAGTTGGCCGTTTGTCACTTCGTGGTTTTAGTGCAGCTCGGCGCTGGCTGGATTTTGACAGTCTGATCCTGGAGGGTCCGATGATGAAATTGGGGTGCCCTCTCAAGCTTCTTCCCTTACGGACAGCACGTCCCAGCACTACGGGAGAAAGCCACCTAATGCGCTCGTTAAAGCACCACAGAACTCGAGGTGCATCACGTACTTAGATGAAAACCAAAGACGACGACTGACTCCTTCTCCAGCCCGTTCACACTAACACGGCACAGCCACTCGGCGGGGGACGAGGGCGCTGAATCCGCACAAGTCAGGAACACGCGGACAAGCCCTTTCTTGCCTTCCCACTGTGGCCATCGCCTCCTCGCCCTGCCCCTCTTCCTGACCACGTGTCCCCTCCCAGACGCGCGGAGATAACTCCTCTCCGCGTGGCACGGCTGACCCCCAAATCGGGTCGGATGGACCACTTACATACCCAGAGCCTGTCCCCACCGGCAGCCCCTAAGCCTGGGGGCCACTGGTCGCCTCCTCAGCTCCCCCAGGGCAGTGTGAAGGCTGTAGGGCCACAGCCGTGGAACCAGTGCCTGACGGCACCCGCCACGCCACGGGAGCTCCGTAAGTATTTGCTGAACACATGGGTGACTTATAATAACTCGGTTTTCCCTTCGCTCGCAGGCCTCCCGCAGAAGAACTCAGGCTCTCAGACTGGTTTCATCCTGGGTAAGAATAAACACGCCCACCCCGCGAGAGGATAATAGTGCCCAGTTTGGAGCCATAGGCCTCTCCCGGTCACCCAATCATAGCTGCCCCGGGAGGCTTCCTGCGGCCGGAGTTGCAATTTTTAAGGCCGTCGATGTGGGCACGCGGTACTTGGTTTAACCATCTTGGCGTAGTGAGTGACAGACTGTCTTTGGGGGTGGCTTGAAGATGCCGTGATGGCCCCTCTATATTTTGGCACCCGCGCTGGGGGGCCCCGTCCCCGTCTGTAACGGCCGAGGAGTACTGGACTTCAGGGCCATGCACCGTCAGGCACTCACCCTACTCCCTATTGGTTTTAGATTGTCTACGGTTTGGGGCTTTTGCAATGATGTTTCAGCGACACACGTTGGACGTCGATCTTTTCGACTGTCGCGCGAGTTGATCTGTGGGACAGATCCCCAAGACAGAGCCATTAGGTCAAAGAAGACAGGCGTAGGGGCGTCTGGGGGGCTCAATTGGCTAAGCGTCCAACTCAAATTAAAAAAAAAAAAAAAAGAGGAGACACCCAGTAAGAAAAGTAAGCGTTCCGGCATTATAACTCGCCCTGGACTGGGTGCTCTCTCTGGCTCTGCAACAGTCTTGAGCCAGACCTCCCTCCCCCCACCCTGGGTATGTTTCCTGTTTCTCGTTATGTCGTTACGGTCCTTTGTTTAATGACTTTTATAAAGTCTGTATTTTTTTTTTTTTTTATTTTAGGGAGAGAGAGAGCACAAGTGGGGGAGAGGGGCAGAGGGAGACAGAAAGAGAGAATCTTAAGCAGTCTCCGTGCTCAGCGTGGAGCCCGACTCGGGGCTCAGTCTCACGACCCCAGGATCATGACCTGAGCCGAAATCAAGAGTCGGACACTTAACGTGCCGAGCCACCCGGGAGCCCCCTAAAGTCTGTTTTCTTTGTTATTTATGGTCTCGCTGAAATCCCTGGTCAGTTAGAAAGAGTCAGGTTTCTAGACTGCCACATTCTTGAAATGATCCGTTTCTCAACCCGAAATTACCAGACCGGCAGAGAAAAAAGATGGTATGGCCTGTACACGGGGGACATTGCCCCCGGAGAAGACAATAAAAGTGCCCACCCCCCCACCCTCCGTGTGGCCCCATCCATCACCTTGCAGACTCAGTGCAGTGTCGTGGGCCGTGTTCCCTGTGCCGTATTTCTCGTCCCGTGACTTGCTTTTCCTATTACCGGAGGTCCGTACCTCACTCCCCGTCCCCTGTTTTGTCAACGCCCCCCCCCCCCACGGGCAACCACGGGTTTGTTCTCTGCATTTAAGGAGTCTGTTTTTTTGTTTCTTTGTTCATTTGTTTTGTCAGATTCCACGTATAAGAGAAATCACATGGTGCTTGTCTGTCTCTGACTGACTTGTTCTGCTTAGCACAATACCTTCTAGCTCCTTCCGTGCCGTCACGAATGGCGAGATCTCATTCTTTTCTGTGGCTGATCAGTACCCCGTTGTGTGAACACACCACGTCTTATCTGTTCATCTACTGACGGACGCCCGGGCTGCTTCCATACCCTGGCTGTCGTAAACAATGCTGCTATAAATATGACGGACCATGTAGCTTTTGGAATTAGTGTTTTCATTGCCTTCGGGTAAATACCCAGAAGGGGAATTACTTCTGTTTTGAAATTTCTGTCTTAGACTTTTTTGAGGAACCTCCGTACTGTTTTCCACAGCGGCTGCACCAACTCACGTCCCCACCAACAGGGCCCGAGGGTCCCTTGGGTCCACATCCTCGCCAACACGTGTCGTTTCTTGTCTTTTCGCTACTGGCCACTTGACAGGCGTGAGGTGATGCCCCGTTTTGGTTTTGATTTGCATTTCGCTGGTGATGAGTGATGTCGAGCATCTTTTCACGTGTCCGTTGGCCGTCTGGATGTCTTCTTTGGAGAAATGTCTGTTCAGGTCATCTGTCCATTTTTAATTTTTTAAAATTATGTTATTATTATTATTATTTTTAACGATTTTATTGTTAAGTAGCCTCCACGCCCAACTCCAGCTCACAACCCCGGGATCGAGAGTCACATGCTGTACTGATGAAACCAGCCAGGTGCCCCCATCTGTCCTTTTTTTTTTTTTTTTTTTTGGCAGATAGAGTGTGTGCGCAAGTGAGGCAGAGGGGCAGAGGGAGAGGCAGAGGGAATCGTAAGCAGGCGCCGTGCCCAGCACAGAACCTGATCCCACGACCCTGGGATCATGATCTGAACCAAAATCGAGTTGGACGCTTAACGAACTGAACCACCCAGGCACCCCTCTAGTTTTCTTGCTGGATTGTTTTTTGGTGTTGAGTTGTATGGGTTTTTAAAACTATTTTGGATATTAATCCTTTATCGGGCATGTCATTTGCAAATATCTTCTCCCATTCAGTAGGTCGCATTTTCATTCTGTGGATGGTTTCCTTTTTTGTGCCAAAGCTTTTTAGTTTGATGTCGTCCCAGCTGTTTGCTTTTGCTTTTGTTGCCCCAAGACTTAATTCAGCTGTTTCGACTATGTGGCTAACAAGCCCACAAAAAGATCCTCGACATCATTAGTTATCTGGGAAATGCAGATCCAGATCACGGTGACATACCGCTTCACACCCTACGATGTGTAAAGACTGCACGATGACTAGATTCCGAAAGTTAGACCACAGGAGATGTTGGTGAGAAAGCAGCGAGTTTGGAACTCTTGCGAACTACTTGTGGGAACGTAAAACGATGCAGCTGCTTGGAAACGTTTGGCAGTTCTTTAAAAAGTTAGCCGTGAAATTACAATATGACCCAGAAATTTCCCCTCTAGGTACACACCCAAGAGAATTTAAAAAAAATGTATGTTTACAGAAAGTCTTGCATAGAAACGTTCATAGCGGTACCATTGATAGTCGCCGAAAAATGCAAACCACTAAAACGTCCATCGACTGACAAGTGAATAAACAAAATCCATGCCACAGAATATTATTTAGCCACAACAGAAAGGAACTACTGATCCATGCTACGATTCAGAACCTCCCCACGAGCAGGCTAAGCGAAAGAAGCCGGGCACCAAAGACCACGTGCGGCATGATTCTATTTGTATGAAATTCCCAGTATAAGCAAATCTACACAGACCGACGGTGGATTAGTTGTTGCCGTGGGTTACAGGAAGGGGGGGAATGGGCAGGGACTTCTGGTGGGTACAGTGGTGTATCGAAATACTTCATTTTTTTTTTGGAGGCAACTGCAAATAGCATTGTGTTTTTAATTTTAGTTCCTGCGTGTTCCTTGTTAGTATATGGAAATGGATTCATTCTGTGTGTGTGCTGATCTTGTGTCCCGTAACCTTGCTGACTTCACTTGTTAGTTCTAGGAGATTTGGGTAGATTTTGTAGGATTTTATATGTAAACAAATCATCTGCATATAGGGATGTTATTATCTTCTCCTTTCTAGTCTGGTGCTTTTATTTCCTTTTCCTACCTTATTGCAATGGCTAGAATTCACATAACTTTGCTGACTATGAGCTGGTGAGAGTGAACATCCCTGCCTCATTCCCAGGTTTAGTGAGAAAGCATTCAGTCTTGCACCGTCGAGTATGATGTTAGCCACAGGATTTTTGTAGATGCTCTTGATCAAGTTAATTCCCCTCTATTTCTATTTTTTCTGGGAGTTTTTCATTTCTTTCTTTTCTTTCTTTTTTTTTTTCATCATGAATGGGTGTTGGACTTTGTATAATGTTTTTTTCTGTGTCAACTGCTATGGGCATCCGACTGTTCTTTAATTTCCTGCTATGGCAGGTGCATCAAACGATTTTCACATGTTGAACCAGCTTTGCGTGCTTTAAGTGCTGTTATTGAAAGCACATCTAACGTCTCTCTCCTTTTTAGACTTTTTATTTCTGCCAGATTGCACTAATGGACCTAATGCAAGAGGGGGAAGCTTAGAGAAAGCACCTTCTGGATCTTCTAGGGAAAGGGGAGGGAGAGAAAAAGAGGAGGAAGGGAAAATAAAGCATAGGGACGCAGAGGTAGTGTGCGTGCAGCCCTGGCTTCAGGCAATACCAGAGGGCGTTCTGACTCTGAGCTGCCTCAGTTCAGCTGAGCCGGAGCTCAGAGGAGGTCGTCCCTGGGCCCAGAGGCAGGTGGCGTGGTGACAAAAGCAGCAGGTGCTGGGTCTCGCGTGCTGACCCACATGTGTCAGCCCTGCGGTATTAGGCAGCTCGCTCAACCGATCTGCGCCTCTGTTTCTGCACACCAAGAGCAAGGACCATAATTGTGCTTCCCGCACAGACCGCTGCAAGGACCGAATGAACACCAACACAGTGCCCGGCACGTGGTAAGGGCTCCGTAGGCGTCAGCTGGTGTCGCTTGGACGGCCTCCGCTGGGGCACCGGCTTCACTGGCTTCTCGTCTGTTAACAGGAAACGCCCTGATGTTGTAACAATCACAGACTGGCTGGCCCCAGTCATATGGGAAGGCACCTTCAATAGACAGGTCCTGGGGAGATACTACAGGAGACAGAACCTCACCATAGGCTTGGCTGTCCTTGCTACTGGCAGGTAGGGGCCATCGGTTTGCCCCGTTTTATTCTGAAAAAAAAAAAAGTACGAATGAGTGCCCGGGGACCTTCTACCTCCAAAAGGCTGCCCGTAGCTGCCCACAACCACCGTATGTGGCTGTCCTGAACAAAAACAAAGTCTCCTTCCTTAGCTGGGTCGTTAAAGCCACTTGGCTGCCTTTTTACAGATACCATGGAGTTCACAGTTTCTTTCTTCCCAACAGTCGTTCCAAAACTTTAAAGGCTTTTTTCCCAGACCCTCCAGGTCAATATGTCCTTTCTCACTGACCAGTGCAGTCGAAACTATAGACCGGGCCTGTCTCCCCTTTCCTGTCGGGGGTCCTGGAGCGTCGGTGACTCATAAGTCAGACGTTTGGGGACGTGCGTTCCTCTCTCGCGAGCGTTCGGGGAGCGGCTTCCTCCGTGCGTGTGTGTGTTTTGCAGGACTGCGGACCAGTACCTGGAGGTGTTCATGCGATCAGCGAATAAGCACTTCATGACCGGCTACAGAGTCGTCTTTTACATCATGGTAGACGCCTTGTCCAGGCTGCCGGACCTGGAGCCAGATCCTCTCCGAACTTTCAAGGTCCTCCCCATCAAAGGAGACCGGTGGGGTGACTTTCACCTCACACGCATGAGTTCCCTGGCTGAACACATACTAGGGCACATTGAGGACGAAGTCGACTTTCTGTTCAGCATGACTGTCAACAGGGTCTTCCAGAACGACTTTGGGGTGGAGACCCTGGGCACGTCCGTGGCTCAGCTCCATGCCTGGTGGTACTTTAAAAACAAGGACATCCCTTACGAGAGGAGGCCCAAATCGGCAGCGTGCATCCCGTTTGGGCAGGGGGACTTCTACTATGACGGCTCCGTCATCGGTGGCCGGCCCCTGGAGGTTTTAACCGTCATCGAAGGTTACCTGCAAGGGGTCACTCACGACCACAAGAATGGGCTGAACAGCACCTACGAAAGGCACCTGAACAAGTATTTTTTCACGCACAAGCCCACCAAGCTGCTGTCTCCCGAATACAGCTGGAACGTGGCGCTCCAGCCCCCCGCACAGGTCTGGTCGGTCAAGGCCACGCGGCTCTCCCGCCGGTACTTCTGACCCGCCGGCTCCTGCAAATGCCCAGCGGCAGGTTCCCGGGTCACGGGCGTCCTGACGCTTTCCTGGCTTCCGGGGCTGGCGCGTGCACACCACCCAAGGGAAATGTTTCTCCTTGCCGTTTGGAACTGTCCAGTCCCAATCATTAAAAATGATTATTTAATGTCTACTCACAGTGACATTGGGACCCATGTACTGTAGAGAGCCGGGACGTCATTTCTGAGGCGTACAATGATTTATTTTTTTAAGTGTATTCATTTTGAGAGAGAGAGAGAGAGAGAGAGAGAGAGAGAGAGAAGTCAGGGGAGGGGCAGAGAGCGAAGGAGAGACAGAATCCCAAGCAGGGTCCTCAGTGTCAGCACAGAGCCTGATGTGGGGCTCAAACTGACAGAGTGCAAGTTCATGACCTGAAGCGAATCAAGAGTCAGGTGCTTAGCCGACTGAGCCACCCAGGCGCCCCAAAATGATTTTTTAAATGGAGAAAGATTATAGCCCAGAAAAAGACATACACACCCAAAAGGGCAAAGGGTTAAAATACAGAGGAGACGTTCATCAGCTCACAGAATACGCATGTGCCTCAGTAGCCAGGGGTGCTAAAAGCGAGGAGGGGGACGTGGGCGGCTCTGGAGGCGGACGTGGGCGGCTGCATGCCATCGTGGAAGAGACCACTGTATGTTTAGGGCAGGGAGGGCTTAGAGAGTCCCTGCGAGGGCTGGAGGGCCCGAAGCTTTTCTTTATGGGACAACAAAGAGGGTTAGATAGCGTCCGGCCTGAATTGTGTCCCCCAGTTCGCACGTGGAGGCCCTGACCCCAGCACCCCAGCACATGACTACCTGGAGACGAGGTCTTCACAGAGGTGATGAAGTTACGGTGAAGTCACGAGGTGGGCCCCGACCTTTTGAGACAGGAGATCGGGACGCACACACACGGAGGGGCGACCGTGTGAGGACACAGGAGAAGACGGCCGTCTGCACGCCAGGAGGGACGCCTCGGGAGGTAGCAGCCCTGCCCCGCCTGGATCTCGGACGCCAGCCTCCAGGACGCGCAGGATACGCGTCTGAGGTTTGAGGCGCCGGAATGTGGGTCCCTGTGACGGCCGGTGAGCCATACAGTGAGCGTCCCCCAACGGCAAATAAAACACTGAAATCCTGAGGATCGGTCCCCGGAGTAGAAGCGGGGGGCCGGGGAGGCAGGCACGAGGCTGCCGGCTCGTCCCCGAGTCCACCTGGGGCCAAGCCCCGCGCCCCTTCGACCGCATCCTGCCACCCCCCGCTATTGGGATGCCATGTGACACGAAGGTTTCCTTAAAGGACGTATTTGTCCAGGGTTAGCCGATTCCACTTTTTCTGGCAGCTGGCTTCTTTGACAAAAGAATGATGCCATGTCATGTTCGGGGACGCCTACTCCTGGGTTTCGCCGAGTGGCTCTCACACAGAAGTCTGTGAATGTCTCCAAACGGAGAAAAGAGATGTTCTGTGAGCCACAAGCCCCGCATGTGCGACGCTTAGCGTTAGCCATCTCAGGTCAGGCCTGAGAGGGGGCCGTGCGGTTCAGTACCTGACTCGAGCAAACAGAAGCGTTTCCCCGACCGGTGGGCAAGGACGGGGGTCTTACTGGAGGGACTCTAACCTTCTACCTCTGATGAAATCACGGCATTGGAGACACCGTGAGTTCCCTGGCTTCTCTGGGACAAGGGCAGGTGAACGTGTTCATGCCTAAAAGTTTCAGGCCCAAGAGCAGGTCTGTCCACAGGACACAAAAGCCAGGGCCATCTCTCTGAGCAAGCGCGAGCACCCCCACACAGTGGGCGCTGACTCAGCCGTGGAAAAAAATGGAATCTTGCCGATTTGGTAAGTAAAAATAGCGTATCTTTCTCTGGGATCCTTATGATGTCAAAGCTCCTTTTACGCCGTAGGGACGGGCTGTCTGTGTGTGTGTGCATCTGTGTGTGTGTGCCACTTTTCTCACGTAGGGGCCCCGGTCATAGGCTTGGATACATATCTTCACAGATGTGACGTGAACCCTTTATCGAGCTCGTCGACGACATTGAGTTCAGGTTTATACGTAATTTTGGCGAGGATGGTTTTGATGCGCCGAAAACATAATCACCATCTTTTCCCTTACTGTGTGTGGGGTAGGATCTCATCCCATCCCATCCGTGGGGTGGGATCCATGGGGTGGGATTCCATCCCATTCGTCCACACAGTATAGAACGCTCAAGGTTTCTTGCTTATTTGGAATCAGTCAGGAATTATTTTGAGATAATGCAAAGAGTTAGATATCAAAACTTACTTTTTCTCTAAATATCTTGGCCATTTCCCCCAGCAGTGTTTATTGAATAAATAATGCCCCTTAAGACAGGCCCTTTGTACACCACATTGAGTTATTATACTTGTTAGGGTTCGTTTCTTGATCTTTCTTTCTGTCCCTGAGCTAACTCCCCACGATTGTAATCGCTGTACGTTCATATTTTGTTAGAATAACACAGTATTTGCATGACTTCTCTGACAAACATTTCAAAACTTTTGTTCCTTTTAGATTCTGGTTTGCAGTTTGGGGTAAGGATCCCACTGGAACGTTGACTGGATTGCTCGGATAGCTAGGTTAATTTGAAGATTATTAAATATTTGTGATGTTGAAGGACTCTGCAGGAATATCCCATATCCATTTACTCAAGTCGTTTTTCAGCGTCCCAGAGTAAGGATTTAAAAAATTTTTTCTCCCCGTACGTTCTGCAGATTTCTTGACGAATGAGCAGGAAAACATCGTGTTTGAGTACCTGTTCGTCTCCAGGGGCTGAGGGAGCCACAGCCAGACATCCGCACCAGCGGCCAGCTCGCCGTCGTGCCGGCCTCACGTGGCCGTGGATGTTGCCTTGCTGAGAGGCGTGGGCCTGGGAGGCCCTGTCTTTGCCCAGGGCGTATCTGGGGCGGGATCCGGTCATACCTGTCTCTGGCATTTCCAGACGGTAAGTATGGAGGCCCCTGACCCAGTTTCCTGAGAGCCCGCCCTGCAGCGGGTGGTCCCCGGCTCACCTGGGCAGAGGGGGACGCCTTCCGTCCGGGCACTGCCCTCGTAGTGGCCTTGACTTCCAGGGCACGGCGCTGGCATGTCTCATCTGTGGTGCAGGTGCACGGGCCTGTGTTGACCTGGCTCCTCTGGGGAGCACGGGCTGGTGCTGTGCTCACTCGGCGCCCTCTGACCTGGGCGGGGACTCGTTGCGTCGGCTCACGGGGCCCAGGGCACCTCTCTGGAGTCATCCTAGCAGGACCCAGGTGGCGGGAGCAGGTCAGAGGGTACAGTCCAGCCCCTCGCAGGGTCGTGTCCCTGAAGGGACTCCACGGGTGGCCCCATCCGCCAGACTTCAGTGCTGTGTTTGCTGTGGCCCAGACTTCTGGGGGCCACCTGTCCCCTCCTAGAGCGTTCTCACGCCCCTGGGCCCGGCCGGGAGAGGCTGGGAGGCGGACAAGGTGGGGGCCAGGCCCAGGCTGGAGGGGCTGCCTCAGGGGGTTTGGGAGGCACCGGGGCAAGCAAGGTGGGGGAACCGGGGAGAGGCGAGGGCAGGGGGCAGGAGGGCCGGGCAGGAAGCCTCGGGCGGCCCTGACCTAGGCTTCAGCTGGGGGACACCGGGCTGTGGAGGGAAGAGAACAGGATGGGGATACACCGAGGCTTTGTCCGTCCACTTAGAAATCACGCAAACGCAGCTCGCAGCCCGTCCCTCTCTGGGATCACCTTGCCTTCTGCCATCCAGCACCCAAGGCAGCCACGTCCTGCCATGGTCCCGGGGCCCTCACTTTGACCCCCAGACTCCACGACCCCACCTGCCCCTCAGCTAGCCCCCTCGTGGGTCACCCACAGCACGGCCGTGCTCCCCTGCTCTGGGCTCTCTTTTCCCAGGAGATCAGTGAACTGCCCTGTCCCCGCTGCCCTGTCCCCACTGCCCTGTCCCTGTGAAACCGCACAAGGGCTGGACAACGTGTCTGTCTCATTCCGTCTACATGCGTCGCCCCCCAAACAGCCTGGCCTGTGTTTGTTGATGGACTGGATGACGCACAGGGAAGGGAGGGTGAGGGGCCCTGCTGTGTGGCCTTGGCCTTATTTCTAAGCCTCTCTGAGCCTCAGTGTCTGAACCCACGGAATGGAGACAGATATTGTGCCCGGGTCACCACGTTACAGGGCGCCCAGCGCAGGCCCGCCCACATGGGCCCCAGAGAGGCTGGCCGTGGTTTTCTGTGGCCCGGTCTTATGCTCCCAGCGCGGCCTGGCGTCGGGGACGCGTCCACGCACTCACCATCGAGATTGAAGACCGGGGCTTTGTGCAGCCGGAGCTCCCTAACGTACTCCAGGTACTTCCCCAGCCACGTGGGGTCCCCGGGCGTCATTCTGGCTGGAATCACAGGGTCGGGTGAGGGGGACGCCGAGAGCCCACGGGCCTGACCTTCTCAGGGCCCCTCCTCCTACCGTGTGGCTGGTTGCCGCGGCCTAGCCTTGGGCCGCCTCCCCCCTCGGAAAGCAGGTCCACCCTGGGCAGCCCAGGTGCAGCCCTAGCCCCTCGGGGGAGGGTCCCCGGGGGTCCTCCCTTCGCCCCGCAGCCTGCTGCCTGCAGGACCCGGCCGCCCCCTCCCCGCTGCCCACCCCCTGGGCTCTGGCTCTGGTGGGGCCCCTCCCCGGGACGGCCCCTCCCCTCCGTCTGGTCTGGAGGACAAGGTGCGCCCCCCTCCCCACGAAGCCCACCCTCCACACCCTCCCCCATGACCCCCGGTCTCCTGCACGTGGCACTTCCACTTTCTGGAGCCTGATGTGACTCAGCGGCTTTTAGGCTCATAGGCTATCTCCCCGGCGAAGACAGGGGAGGGTTTCTGCTCTGGCGCAGCGTCCCCGCTCCCAGGACACAAGCGAAGCAGGCGGGAGATGGGCTGGATGAATTCCTGAGGGATTGAGCGGTGCGGGCAGGGATGCCCACAGGGGTGCAGCTCTGAGCGGCCCGGGAGCCGCTGGCAGTAAGCACAGGGCTCGGCAGACGCCCCGGGGTCGGGGAGAGCCACCACCTACCCAGCAGCGCCCACAGGCTGGTGACCTCGCCGGCGTCCTCGAGGCGGACGTAAAGAACGAGGTTACTGTAGTCCGTGCCGACGAAGCAGACGTGCATGCTATTGCCTCCCTCCCCTGTGGGAGACCCCGGGCGGTGACAGGTGAGCCCTCTCTCCTCCGCCCCCAGACCCACCCCCGGGGCAGCGCTGGGCACCGGGAGGGCGTCTCCCTCCGGCACGGCGCTTCCCCCGTGACCCTGGTGCAGGGCATCGGGCGTCCCCTGCCCTCCCCTCGCCCAGCACGGCACCCGGGCCGGGGGCCTGGGCCACTCACAGGAGCCTTGGAACTGGCCTTGGAGCCCAGTCGGGTGGACGGTGACGTTGACTCCTTGGCACACGCCCTCTCCTCTGGGGAAAGAGGAGGGAGCGTTCCGGGGTCACGGCCTCTCCCTGTCTACTGGCACCGGACGGTGCCGGCTTGGGCTCTGCCCCAGGGGGCATCGGAGGCGCCCTGGCTGAGGTCCCAGGTGTCCACCTGAATCCCTCGGCTACCTGGGTTCCCGAGGGTCACCCAGCAGGGAGGAAGAGGGTGGGCCCCTGAGGTGCCTGGACGGGGCTAGAGGGTAGGAGTAAGGAACCAGGGGCTTCCTGGTTTCTGGAACGGAACCAAAGCCCCCAGGACGACTTGCACCTGTCTGTCCTTGGCTCGGAGCCTCCGGTCTCTGGGTGGGTGGCCTGGTCCTGGCCGTCCCCGGTCACCTGGGCTCCACACGAAGACCAAGCCTTTTTGGCCCCCTGCCCCACGGTCTTCCTTTCTCACCTGGGGTGGGTGGGCGGGGGTGGGCTGGGTACCAGCAGACCCTGTGGCTGCACAGGCCAGCGCCGTGGTGTCTGTGGCCCAGCGCAGGCAAGGACGTGGCTCTCACTGTCCTCAAGGCCACCGGTGCAGAGTGTTGTAAGTGTCTCTGGGTTCAACACGGCTCGTCACCGCCGTAGATGTTCCTGACCAACTGACCGCGGTGCTGCCCCAGCCCCTCCAACTCACAAGGCGGGAAGGGACGCCGGCGGCCGAGGACCGGGCCCCGTGTGTCTCCCCACGGCCCCTGTCGTAAAGCTTTGGGGGCTTCTGAAGTGAAACCTCCTACCTCTCAGGACGGTCTCGAGCCTGCAGCTCGGTGCCCCGGGTCCCTCCGGGTCTAACCCCTGGTCCTTGTCCCCTGGGAGGCCCCTGGGAAGACCACCCCGTGAGGAGCTGCAGGGGCCACGCTTACGTCCAGAACAAGACGAACGTCACATCCTCGTCCCGGGTCCAGATGGAATGGAGGCCGAGCCTCAGGGGGTCGGCTGGGGAGACCAGGTGTGCACGGCTAGAGGCCAACTGGATGGTCAGCCAGCGCCCCTCCACCTGCGGGTGTGCGGGGGCGGGGGTCAGGGTGGGGGACAAGTGGCCTGTCCCTGTTGCAAATGCCCTTCCCTGTCAGGCCGCCCTCTGGGTCCCCTGGGCCCCTTCCTGCTGCCTCTCCCTTCCCTGCCCCCTTCAGCTCCTCCCGTGTCTGGTCCAGGCTCCGTCCTCTGTTGGCCTGGACCTGGGGAGGAGGGGACTGTCCTGGGGCCACCACCGAGGCCTGGGGTTGCTCCTGCCAGCCAGCACCAGCCACGACCCCTGCGGTGGTGGGCAATGGGCAGGTCCCTTCCCGTCCCAAGGGTAACAGTGCTCAGCTGGGTGCCTGGTGGCCTGGGCAGATGCGGGCCTGGGCTGGGGACGTCCCTGCCCCTCACGTGGCCTCTCTCCTCGGCTCCTGCTGGCAGAGTGCCACCACGAGACACGAGGACCCTCATCCCTGTCCCAGGGCCGAATTGGGACCCGACCCGGCTCGGTTACCTTCTGGGCATTAAAGCCTGGCTGTACGGGCACCTCTTCTAGCGTCTGCTGGGCACAAGCCAGGCCCAGGCTGAGGGCCAGCAGCAGGAGTGGCCCTCTCTGGGGGACCATGACCGCGGGGCCCAGAGTGGGGAGAGGCCGGGCAGCTCCCATCCCTTCCTTGTATGTGTCCTCCAGAGGCTGCTCGCCTGGACAGCTGCCCTGGCCAGTGCTGCCGTCTGGCCCGGGCCCCTGAGCACCCAGAATGCCTCCCACAGGAGGACGTGGCCTCCCGACACCCACCTGTGTCTGAAGGGCGTGAAGGGTGTCATCTGACCTGGGGGGTGGGTGCTGTCAGAGCAGTTTACCTACATTGCTGGCTTCCTGGAGGCGTCGGCTCACCCCGGGGCTCGGCTCCCTCCTCCCGGCCTGTGCTCCCCTGGGGGCTCCCACCCCCCAGTCCTCCCTCCTCCCGGCCTGTGCTCCCCCTGGGGGCCCCCACCCCCCAGTCCTCCCTCCTCCTGGTCTGTGCTCCCCCTGGGGCTCCCACCCCCCTGTCCTCCCCCCTCCCGGCCTGTGCTCCCCCTGGGGGCTCCCACCTCCCATTCCTCCCTCCTCCTGGTCTGTGCTCCCCCTGGGGGCTCCCACCCCCCAGTCCTCCCTCCTCCTGGTCGGTACTCCCCCTGGGGGCTCCCACCCCCCAGTCCTCCCTCCTCCTGGTCTGTGTTTCCCTGGGGGCTCCCACCTCCCATTCCTCTCTCCTCCCGGTCTGTGCTCCCACTGGGGACTCCCACCCCCCAGTCCTCCCTCCTCCCGGCCTGTGCTCCCACTGGGGGCTCCCACCCCCCAGTCCTCCCTCCTCCCGGCATGTGCTCCCCCTGGGGGCTCCCACCCCCCAGTCCTCCCTCCTCCCGGCATGTGTTTCCCTGGGGGCTCCCACCTCCCATTCCTCCCTCCTCCTGGTCTGTGCTCCCACTGGGGGCTCCCACCCCCCAGTCCTCCCTCCTCCCGGCATGTGTTTCCCTGGGGGCTCCCACCTCCCATTCCTCCCTCCTCCTGGTCTGTGCTCCCCCTGGGGGCTCCCACCCCCCAGTCCTCCCCCCTCCTGGCCTGTGCTCCCCCTGGAGGCTTCCATCCCCCAGTCGTCCTTCCTCCCGGCCTGTGCTCCCCCTGGGGGCCCCCACCCCCCAGTCCTCCCTCCTCACCTCCCACTGTCCCAGGGGGTGTGGTGGGGAGTGACAGCTGGAGGGCACATAATCCCCGAGGACAGCGCTCAGCACGCCTGCCAGAAACCAGTTCCGGGCGACGTTTGTTCCTACTCATGACGAGCATGTCTTGTACCCAGCACCCCGTCTCCAACCCCATGGCCACTCGGACCAGGCCGCCCACCCCCCTCTCCCGGGACCCTCTGAGCTGCACGACCCAGCTGGCTGGACGCTGTCCGACGGCCACCCCCCTCAGTCCAGTCCACAATGTGGGGTTCTGTCATGCCCTCCCCGCTTTTTCTAAGAAGAAAGCAGCCTTTCAGGGAGCTGTGCCTGCTGGAGTCAGGCCCTATGTGGGTCACGGCCGGCGCGAGAACCGGTCGGCCTGGGTTTCCCAGGTGGGGCTGCGGGATCCCCTTCCACCCGCCCTTTGGGAGCAGAGGCCACGCAGACGGGCACCCCCATCCCAGGGCTGTGAGGGGACGCCCCAGGAGCGGCAGGAAAGCCGGGGGACCCGTCAACCCTGGGCTTTCTGGGGACACGGCCGGCCTGAGCCAGGTGGCTGGTGGGGCAGGGGAGGTGATGTTTCGGCTGTAGTTTTCCAGGGGTTTGATGTCAGATAACAGCACGTGGGTGGGAACTCCTTCCGTAACTTGGGGTCCCATCCTTGGATCCGGTCCTGGTCTCCACCCCCAGGTGGCATTGAGTTGTTTCGGGGGTTAGGACGTCCCAGTCACACGGGAGGGCCTGAGTCCCGCTCCCAGAAATCGTCCTGGAATGCGCCCCCCGCCCCCGAAGCGGGCGCAGGGTTCCGGGGGAGAGCCGTGGTCCGGGCGGCCGGGGGGCAGGTGTGAGGCCTGCGGGGAGCACGTCCCAGGGTGAGCTGGACCCCAGGGCCCGGAGCCCGGAGCCAGGCTGACAGAAGCAGCCTCGGAGCGTCTGACCTCGTGACAGAGCCAAAGACGGACTTTACCACTGAGCCCCAGACCCCAAAGGCGGGGAAGCTTCTGGAGCCGGACGAGGGCCTGAAGGACAGCGATTGTGTCCATCGGAAGGAGAAACAGGAGAACGGCCCAGAAACCCTGAGCATGAAGGGCCTGGCGCAGCTGCGGGCCACAGCCTGTCACCGAGCAGGCCTCCGGCACATTCCAGGCAGCCGCGGGCACAGGGAGATGGAGACTGTGAGGTTGACAGACTTGTGGAACTTAGTTCCCGTCTGGGGGCTCCACACAGAGCCACACAAGTGACAGTCACGTGCTGCCCGTCTGTCGGGAAGGGTTGGCCGCCAAGCTGTGCGCTGGGGGTGGGGCTGGGTGAAGGGAGGAGGGAACAGTTTCCGGTGGGTGGAACAGCATGTGTGAGACCCCTGAGGCAGGCAGGGGACGGCCGACTGAGTGAGGAGAGGTCCGAGCAGCGTGGGAACGCGGACGTTTGCTGAAGGTGCGGAGGCTCCGTGAGGTCACCGAGGCCAGGTCACAGGAGCCCCTGGACCACGTGCATCATGTGGATTTTGTCTGCGTGGTGGCGGCTGGTGGAGGGACACAAGCGGGTGACATTCTGGCGATGTTCCTGGGCTGTGAGGCTGTGGGGGTCGCCCCCTCTCCCCAAGGCCAGGCTGGCGGGGAGGCGGAGGTGAGCCCACGCGGGAGGCCAGCCTCCGAGAAGTGGGGCAGCCAGCCGGCCTGGAGCGCCGAGGTCAGAGAGCCGGGAACGGCGGTGTCCAGATGCACGGTCGTGGAAGCCGCTCGCGGGGGGTGTCGCGGACTTTCCCGGAACGGGCTCCGTCCTGTCCTTTCCAAAAAAGCGAAAAAACTTACGCGAGCTGGAAACGAAAAGACCTTTCCTCTGGGACAGTGAGGACAGCGCACAGAGGCCCGGGAGGCGCCGGGGCGTGTGTTTGGGGGGCTAGACCAGACCTTTCCGTCCCTCTCTCCCTCCATCCCCCCCCATCATAAAGCCGTTGACATCAGAGGTCAAGGCCGGAGTGTCCGCTGAGCTCCGGGCCTGCTCGGACTCCGCCCCGAGGCTGCCCTTTCCTGTGGCCGCCTCCTCTCTTGCCCTGGGAGCCGCAGGACTGTCAGCCCCCCGCCCCGTGGACAGGCCTGCTGCTCTTACCATCATGATGCCCACCTGTGTCTGACGGGGGAGGTGCTGCCCGGCCCTGCCTTTCTGGGGCCCGCCATCACCCACAGACACAGCGAGACCACCAGCTCCTGGCCACAGAGAGGTCACTCGTGCCTTCACCAAAGGAGTGTCCCCGCGGGCACCCCCGGGTGGGCCCTGGGATCTCAGGTGACAGCCCACAGCTCCTCTGGGCCTTCCTCTGCCCTGGGAGGGGTCTAGGGTGTGCATCCTGGGGTGGGTCTTGGGGACAGGACGGCCGTGCTGGACAGGACGGCAGGCACCTGGGCGGGTGATTCTGTGCTCACACACGATGGTCACTGTGCACGCCTGGCCTTGGTGGCCCCGGGACCGTCACAGCCATGTCGGAGGCTAACCCAGAAAGCCCTGGTTGGCTTAAACGCGTGGCTGACGCATCCTGGCAGACTGGAGATCAAGCCCGCGCTGTGGGAGCCACCGAAGGACTCTAATGAGAGTGATAGTCCAAAGTGGCTGCTTAGGGGAGGGTTCGAGGGTGGCCTAGAGTTTCCCGAGTTAAGGTGCCGCAGGACGTTTGAGCCACTCGGGTAGAGTGTCCCGCCAGTCTCCGTACAGCTCGGCCCAGGGTGTTTACGCACTAAGAGGGCTCGGGTGCCACCAAGTGGCCATCCTGGGGACATCAACGCCCGTCACCATGGAGCCACCAGTGTCTTTTCCTTCTGTGGGAGCAAATCTCTGCATTTGAGTTCAATCTTTGCGATTTCAAAGTGAGGAAGCCCACGAGATGTCTTGCTTAGCAGTGAGCTGACACTTTCCCCTTGGGTTTGAAACTACTCATTCTGTGCGCGCGTCAGCTCCAGTCCTGCCGATGCTTCTGGTAAGTCACTGATTTCCTTCTTGCATTAGGGTAACAGAGAGGGTGAGGCATCCCTGTGCAGCGACACCAGATCGTGAAACCCTGGAGGCCGATCCGTCATCGGTGTGACTGGTGACTCCACCCTTGAGGTCCCGGAGCCACATGCCCCCTGAGGCCCCGGAAGACACAGCCCTGAGCTGCTCCCGAGCCTGGCGCTTAAGGCGGGAAACAGACTTCAATTTTTTAAAAGATAGGGACGGGCCACGGAAAGGACCACAACAGGGCTGTCTATGGGAGTGTGGGTCGTGGGGACTGGTGTTCTGTGATGTGGAAAACCTTAAATTTCCTCACTGCGTCCAGCCCCTGGACAAGTCCCTGGGACAGGCAGAGTCACCGCCCTCTGGGAGCCCAGCTGCCTCGATGATGACACTTCGCTAAGGGCAAAAGGCGATCTTAGCTTAACCTCATCCCAACCTCCGGGATCCTGTGAGTGTCCTTTATCGTGTAAAGGACAGGAAGGAAACTTCCTTCACCTCTACCCCCCAAGATACAAGGTAGCAAATCAGACTCCAAGCGTAAAGTCCCCTGATACGCATCTGAAAGGTCTCATGACTGAGGGTTTGCTAAACGGTAATACGTGACCTTTTCCCAACAATAGTGAGCCCTCTCGGGGCCCTGGAAACCTTGCTCCCAAATCCCTTGGAGGCCTGTGCTGTTCCCAGCCCCTCCCGACTTGGCGGTGGGTAAGCAGTGGCTTCTCCCAGCTCTTCCTGCCCACGGACCTGCCCCCGTGCTTTAATAAAGCACCAAAGATGTCTCAAGAATTCTTTCATGAGACTTTTTGTCGCACAGGGTTTCGCGACTGTTTGCTCTGAACCCCAATATCTCCACATCCATCTGGAGTGGAACAGGTGTCCTTTGTCACAGCTCCCCACCCAAGCCCCGACCAGGCAGCTCAGCTGAAGGGTTTCTAAGGGAGCAGCTGACAATTAGGCGGAAAGTGGGCAGTAGCAGAATCTCCAAGGTGCCCCCCTGGCTAGTCGAGCAGAGCCGGGCTGTGATTTGGAGGGGAAAAAAGGCTCCTTCCTAGGAGGAACCCGTGGAGAATGAGACAAGCAGAGGCCACCGTGTGCTGGGAGCCTTGCCTGGGCTTGTACGCAAATTAGGAAGGGTTTAGCATGGTTTTAGGGATGCCCCACTCTGGATTTTAAAACCTGGAGTTTAAAAAAATCTCCAGACAGCAAGGTCAGTTGGGTGTATTTGTGCGAATCTATTTCTGGGTCCTTTGCTCTGTTCTACTGATCTGTGTGTCTGTGCCTCTGCAAATACCACAGTCTTGATTGTTTGAGTTGTATCATAAGATTTAAAATTTGACAGACTGTTGCCATTTTATTATTTTTTCTTAGTTACTTTAGATACTCTAGTACTTTGCCTTCCCATATGTATCTTAGAATAATCTTAACTATGTCTACAAAACACCCTCCTAGGATTTTGATAGGAATGGTACTAAAAAACGTATATCAACTTGAGGAGAATTGACATCTCTGCTATGTTGAGCCTTTCAACTCATAAACACAGTAAGTCTGCTTATTTGGATCTTCCTTGGTTTCTTTTAGCTAGATTGCATAGTCTCCAACATACAGATTCTGTATATGTCTCATTAGATTTACACTGAAGTGTTCCACTTCTTTGGGAGTGATTATAAACGGTGTGCTATATATATATATATATATATATATATATATATAATTTTTTTGAGAGAGACAGACAGACAGACCATGAGCAGGGTAGAAGGGCAGAGGTGGGGAGAGAGAGAGAATCTTAAGCAAGCTCCATGCTTAGCGTGGAGCCCGACTCAGGACTCCATCTCATGACCCTGGGATCATGACCTGAGGCGAAATCAAGAGTCAGATGCTCAACCAACTGAGCCACCCAGGCGCCTATAAATGGTGCTGGTTTTTTATTTCCGTGTCCACATGTGCATTGCTAGTATGTAGAAATGTAATTGATTTTTGTATGTTTATCTTGTATCCTGCCACGTTGGTGATCTCATTAATTCTAGGAGATTTTGTTTTTGTTTTCGTTGATTCCTTAAGATTTTCTACATAAATAATTGTGTCATCTGCAAATAGAGATACTTTCGTTTCTTCCTTTAAGATCTGTATGTCTTTTATTACCTTTTCTTGACTTCTTGCCCTGGCTAGAGCTTCCTGCGCTCTGATGAGTAAGAGAGTTGGGAGCAGGTGTCCTTGCCACGTTCCTGAGTATTCACCATCCATTCATCACTGATGAGAGTCTTCATCATTGCCCGGTAAGTACCACGTTTCTAAGTTTTATGTAGATGCCTTGATCAAGTTGAAGAAGCTCCCTCTATTCCTACATTTCTGAGTTTTTAAAAAAAATCGTGAAGGAATGCCGAATTTTGTCAGATGCTTTTTCTACGTTGATTGATGTGATCATATAATTTTTCCTTGTTAGCCTACTAATACAGAGGGTTACACTGATTGGTTTTCAAGTGCTGAAGGAGCCCTGCATCCCTGGCATAAATCCCACTTTGTTATGGTGTATAATTCTTTTTTTTTTCGTTGCTGAATTCCATTTGTTAATATTTTGTTAAGAATTGCATCTATATAGATAAGAAACATTAGGCTGTAGTTTTCCTTTTTTAAAAAAAATCTTTGTGGGCTTTTGGTATCAGAGTAATATCAGCTTCATAAAATGAACTGGAAAATGTTCTTTCCTCTTTTATTTTCTGCAAGAGGTTTTGTAGCATTCACACTAATTCTTTACAAATTTAGTGTCATTCTCCTGTGAAATCACCTGGACCTGGAAATGTCTCTTTGTGGAATTTTAAAATTAGGAATTCAATTTTCTCAATAGGTGTAGGGCTATTCAAATTATCTAGTTCATATTGGATGAGTTGTGGTAGTTTGTATTTTTCTTTTTTTTTTAATTTTATTTTTTATTTTTTAAAATTTACATCCAAATTAGTTAGCATATAGTGCAACACTGATTTCAGGAGTAGATTCCTTAGTGCCCCTGACCCATTTAGCCCATCCCCCTCCCACAACCCCTCCCGTAACCCTCAGTTTGTTCTGCATATTTGTGAGTCTCTTGTTTTGTCCCCCTCCCTGTTTTTATATGATTTTTGCTTCCCTTCCCTTATATTCATCTGTTTTGTCTCTTAAAGTCCTCATATGAGAGAAGTCATATGATTTTTGTCTTTCTCTAATTTCGCTTAGCACATACCCTCTAGTTCCTCCCATGTAGTTGCAAATGACAAGATTTCATTCTTTTTGATTGCCAAGTGATGCTCCATTGTATCTATATACCACATCTTCTTTATCCATTCATCCATCGATGGACATGTGGGCTCTTTCCAGACTTTGGCCGTTGTCGATAGCGCTGCTATAAACATGGGGGTGCATGTGCCCCTTCGAAACAGCACACCTGTATCCCTTGGATAAATACCTAGTAGGGCAATTGCTGGGTCGTAGGGTAGTTCTATTTTTAGTTTTTTGAGGAACCTCCAGACTGTTTTCCAGAGCGGCCGCCCCAGCTTGCATTCCCAGGTAGTTTGTATTTTTCAAGGAACTGGTCCATTTCATCTAAGTTGTCAAATCTATGTATACAGAAGCATTCATAGTATTGCCTTATTATCCTTTGATTCCTATTATTCCACAGCAGTGGCTGTGATGATATCCCTTCTTTCATTCCTGAGTTAAAATTTGTATCTTCTCTCCTTCGCGCTTTGTCAGTCATGCTAGATGTTTCCTTGCCAGTGTTTATGCTTTTCCTTTCTTATGATTGTCTTACTGCGCTAAGACATTCAGCATGATGTTGAAGAGGAAAACTGGCAGAGGCCGACCTTACTTTGCTGTCAATCTTAGGGGGAAGCAGTTAGTCTCTTACCATTAAGAATTATGTCAGCTGCTTACTTTTTTTTGTTTTGTCTGTTTTGTTTCATTTTGTTTTGCTAATGATCAGTTTAGGGATGTTAAGGGTTGCATTTTTGGCTTCCTAGTTGAGTGACTTCTGGCCAATGGGTGGGGGAGGGGGGGAGGGGGTGCCGGGTGGGATGTGTGTGCCTTTCAGGGTGGAGCATTGAACAACGGTTTGAGGCCCTGTGGGTGTCTGTGTTTTCCCTGTAGCGTGGTGACCAGCAACCTCCTGGGGGTGGCTGTTTGATCACCTGGATCCTTGAATGGCCCTGAGGTGCAATATCCCTGCTAACCTGTGACGGGAATTGCACGTAAACAATCAGTATATCTGATGTTTTCAGCCACTGAGATTTTAAGTTCATTTGTTAATGCAGCATAAACCAGCTTCTGTTGAATGACTCTCTTGATATGTGAGAACTTTGCCTCATGAGAGGGTATGATATTTTTGAAATATGTATATATATTTTTTAATGTTTATTTATTTTTGGGACAAAGAGAGAAAGCACGAGCAGGTGAGGGGCAGAGAGAGAGGGAGACCCAGAATCGGAAGCAGCTCCAGGCTCCGAGCTGTCAGCACAGAACCCGACGCGGGGCTCGAACTCACGAACCGAGAGATCATGACCTAAGCTGAAGTCGGACGCTCAACCGACTGAGCCCCCCAGGCGTCCCGAAATATATTTTAAAAAATCAATTAAAAGTGCTTATATGCACATGTCACCCTTAATCTCTTAGCCAGTGAGTTTTTGATATTTCCTAATATGGAAATGTCCTTCACTGTCTGGGTTAAATCACGATGTATTGAATTCATTGTTGGATTCAGCCTGCTAATAAATTATTCACACATTTGTCTTTGTTGCAAAAGGGATGGTTGTCCTCTCCTTTCTTCTCTTGTGCCCTCATCCCCCAGCTCTGTTATAGGAGAATCCAGCAATTTCCCACCCATCTATGTCTACACCCTGGAACCACTGCATGATCCAGGAACCATCTGATGGCAGTGTGCTGGTTCAGAAGATCTGGAACTGTTTCTTATTTTCTATGGTTATTGTTCTTTTAAAGCTTTCTTGGTAAAAATTAAACATAGAGATGTCACGCAACCCAGAAATTCCACTTGTGGGTACTCACCTGAAGAAAATGAAAACACTCATTCCAAAAGATACACGTACCCCACGATCACGGCAGCACCATTTACGATGGCCAAGATACGGCAGCCGCCCAAATGTCCTCCATAGACGAACGGATAAAGAAGATGGGTGTGTATGCAACGGAATTATTCCCTGGCCACAAAAAGAGTGAAATCTTGCCACTCGTGACAACGTGGATGGACCTAGAGTGTACTATGATAACTGAAAGACAGAGAAAGACAAGGACCATCTGATTTCACTCATATGTGGAATCTAAAAAACAAAACAAATGAAGAAACAAACCGCGAAGCAAAACACGAAGTCATAAATACAGAGAACAAACTGGTGGGCCCCAGAGAGGGGGAGGCGGGAGGGAGTTGGGCAGAAGAGGGGAAGGGGGTTGAGCTGTGCCAACTTCCGGTTATAAAATAAATAAGTCACGGGCTGGGAAGTACAGGTAATACAGCCCATAATCCTGTAATAACCCCGTGCCGTGACAGGTGGTGGTGAGCATTCTGTAGGGTACAGCTGCTGGATCACGACAGTGTACCCCTGAACCTAATAGCATTATGTCAACTGTTCCTCAACTAAACATTTTTTACAAAGTTTGTTCCAGTTTTCCTTTTAGCCAATATTGGTAATCGATCTTTTTCTAGAAATGTTCCGTTCCATCTATATTTTAAAAACTTAAGGGGCGCCTGGGTGGCTCAGTCGGTTAAGCGTCCCGACTTCGGCTCAGTTCGTGATCTCGCGGTCCGTGGGTTCGAGCCCCGCGTCGGGCTCTGTGCTGACAGCTCGGAGCCTGGAGCCTGCTTCGGATTCTGTGTCGCCCTCTCTCTGACCCTCCCCTGTTCACACTGTGTCTCTCTCTGTCTCAAAAATAAATAAACATTAAAAAATAATAGTAATAAATAAATAAATGAAAACTTAATATCATACATAAATTGTCATGTATATATAACATTTATATATAACTGGGCATATATATAAACATGTGTATATATTGTTATATGTAAACTTTGTTATTTGAAAATCCCTGTTTCTGTGGCTCTGTACGTTAAAGTCAGTGGAAAACAAGTTTCTTTCCACCTCTGCTGCCTTCGCCCAGACCACGACCCCGGGGGAAATCTCTGTCGTATCATCCAGAACAGAGCCACACACTCACAGGCACGTGACGCTTGAAGCCCCAGGACTTCCCGGTGGTAGCGATCGTCCTCAAGTTCCTGAAAGACGACCTGGAGGGTCACGGGCCGCACTTTTCAAAGAGAATGCAATTGGATCGGAAAGTAACTTACTGATGGTTTTCTGTCAATATTGACTAGGTGACGTGACCAGCGAGTTTTCATTTCTCGTCGTTTGTGGAGTTTGGGTGCTGCCCCGCAGTGTGAACTGGCAGGCTGCCCCTGTGCCCTCTTATCTCCTTCCTCAGGTTGAAAAGAGCCCCCCATCATGTGTGCTGGTCCCCAGATGTGATGGGCTGTTCAGGTGCAGAAGCCCGAACCCCGCCCCAGCCTGCACCTCACCCCCCCGCCATCCCCACTCATCCCCAGACACGCAAGGCCAGGAAAGAACCAGGCAGACTGTTCCCTGCTTTATTTCTTTATTGCTGG
>NC_064807.1:90697546-90702350 GCF_023721935.1 Panthera uncia
GGGGGGGGGGGGGGGGGGGGGGGGGGGGGCCTGGGGGGGGGGGGGGTTTGGCGGCGGGGGGCCCCCCCCCCCCCCCCCCCCCCCCCGTCCAGAGAGCAAGTGCAGGAAGGACACACTGGCATCCTGAGGTCAGCTCCCGGGGTGGCCTCTGGGGCTCAGACCCCTGCCCTCCAGCGTCCCTGCCCCTCCCCCGGCCCAGTCCCAAGACAGCACCAGGGGGTCTGCATGGACACAGGACAAGAGGGCCCACAGCCCCCGGGCCGTCAGCTGTCCTGCCGCATCAGGACACTGTGAGTCAACTGGCCAGGGAGCGTTCTGCTGGCCCAGCGCCCACGGTCCCTTCAGGAGCCCTGGGAGAGAGCACCTGAGAACAATGGTAGGGTTCCCCGTGTGGACGACTCCACATCGGATCACACCCCAGGACCTTTGCTAACGTGAGCCATGGAGGCCAGGAGGCAGCCCTGCTCCCTTCCTCCCACCGGGGCCCCTGGGGTGCTCACGAGCCACGCCTTGGAGGGTGGCCCCGGGGCGGCTACGCACCCAGGTACTGGCACATCATGCCGTTCTCTGTGCCGGGCGCTGGGACCTCCATGCAGAAAAACATGTAGTGGGTGTAGTCAGTGTCCAGCACGGAGATCTTTCTTTCCCCCTGGTCTGGAGAAGAGGCCAGAACAGAGACCTGAGATCCGGCCCACGACCCCCCTCGCCACCTCGGGCCTCCCCTTCACCTGCCGTGCATTTCCACGGCCCACCCCTGGCAGGGACCCCGCGGGGGGCCCTCCGAGCGGCCCTGGCTGTGCCGGACCGGCACCCCCTGCACTTGGGCCGAGACCGTGGGCAGGTCTTTCAAAATCCGCACGGCAGCAAAGCCCTTCTGGGATTTTCTGCCCTGCTTGGCCCAAGGCTCGTCCCCACTTCTGGCTGTGCCCTTCATCCTTTCGGATATTCGTGCACATGCTCAGGCGCTAAGACCCAGGTGACCCCCCCCCCCAATTCCTGTGACAGGTGCCCAGGTCCTGTGAGCGATGACAAAATAATCCAGAACCGGAGCCCCACTGGAGTCGCGGCTCTACGTGGACATCAATGGGCAGAAGGAAATGGAGAAATATCGCGGTGGGTAGGGCCGTGATGTCTGTTTTTCAAAGGTGGGGAGCCAACGGGAGCGTGCGGGGACCCCAAGTCTGTGGGGCCATGGGCCTGGCAGGGCTCGGAGCAGGACAGCAGTGTCCCTGCCGGGCACTGCCCAGCTCTTCGGAGGCTCCCGCCACCTTCCCAGGATGACCCGAGGTCCTGCTGGAAAGCCTGCTCGTAGCTTAAGAACGGGAGGTGCTGGGGTGGGTGCCCGGTGGCCGTCCTTGGTGGCAGAGGAGGGCTGGAAGCTCAGGGGTGGGCCCGGGTCCCGCCCCGGATGAGGCCGCTAGGCCCAGGAGACAGGGCCTGGGCAGAAAGGCTGGAGTTAGGCCCAGAAGATTCCAGAAGCAGGTTCCAGGATTGACCGGCAAATCCACAGGGTGTTTGCCCACCGGTCTGCTTTATGTGGGTATTTTTAAGGAGCCACAGGCCACTGGTCCCTGAGCAGGGGAGTTGCCGCAGGCCTGCCCTCAGGCGTTCCCTGCGAGGACCAAACCTGCCCGGGTTTGCAGGGAACCAGATGCCTCTCCGCCGTCTTCCTACCTGAGCAGCGAGCCAAGGGGCCTGGAGGAGACTGAGCCCCAGAGGCGGGGGGCTGGTCCCCAGGCCTCATCCACCCCCCTCCCCTCCCTGGGAGTGCCCTTTGCGATGTAGGGTAAGAGAAGCCGGGCCTGGCGTTCAGGGCAGACCACACACCCGTCTGACTCTTCCCTGCCGTCAGGACGTGGCGGGGGTCGGGGGTGGGGGGCTCAGAGCGGGAGGGAGCACTCTGTCCACGGGCACCTAAGGGGGGCTGACCAGGGGGTGGCCCCACGGGCACGGGGTGGGGGCACTTACAGTCGACCGTGAACACGGCTGGGTCCTCGGTCTTCTGGGCCATGATGTTCCCCTCGATGCATGCGTGGTTTTCCCTGAAAAGCCAGAGCGGTGGGGGTCACCCCCGAACCCCAGTGGAGGGACAGGAGGTGGGCTCCAGGAAGCATCCACAGACCCTGAGGACACCCAGCCCTGGGCCGGCTGTGAGCAAGGCCATGAGGTGTTGGCCCAAATGTGAGTGGCCCTGTGGCCTTGAGCAGGTGACTCGGACAAGGTGACAATGGGGTAGATGTAGCCAGCCCAGAAAGCTGCTGGGGGTGGGGGGCGGGGCTAGCTCAGAACTGACCCCGTTCGCGGGGGGATTGGTCATAGCACCTCTAAGGATCTCATCACGGATCACAGTGAGAATTCCTTGGGTCCCCGGCCCTCTCTCCAGGGCAGACAGGGCTCGTGGCAGGAACCGCCCAGGCCCCCAGGGCCCCAGCCCCAGCTGACCGGCGGTCTCCACACAGGCCTCTCTGCTCACTGACCTGTGGCCGCCCTGTGTGATAGGCCCAGAGCCATAGGCTGGGCCTCTGAGGCCACCGGGAACCCCCCACACGGAGCCAGCTCCCGTCAGGACCCTGCCCGCCCGCCTGCCCTGGGCCCAGGCCCTCGCCGGCCCCCAGCCCGGGGGCCTCGGTCACCCACCATTTGCGCAGAATGATCTCCAGGTTGTCCCCGGGCGTGGGTCTCAGCTCCTGGACGTACACTCTCAGAGGGGCGGTCTCCGAGTCCAGGAGGGAGATGTCGCTGGCCGCCATGGCCACGGAGTGCCACATCCCAGCCACCTGGGGAGGGGGCCTGAGCTGCCATGGGGGGCGGGGAGGCGGCCCCGGCCCCACAGCGGGCTCTCCTTCTGACCCCCCTGCTGGTTTGTCCCCTACACTCCGGGGTGTCTCAAGTGGGATCGCGATTGTGGTGCGTCAGGACTCAGGGCACATCTGAGGCCCTCCTACCGTGTGCCAGCACCCCAAGGGGTTCTTGCATATTTGCAATAGCTGCCCTCTCCCCCCAGCGCTGTCCTGGGTGAGCTCCTTTTCGGAGTGTGGCAGAGTCATGGGTGACTCCGCCCGGGAGTGAGAGGGAAACAGGCAGGTGGTCAGAGCCAGCATTTGGGGGGACAAAGGCCTGGCCTAGCTCTATGCCTTGTCTGGTCTTCCCTTAGATTTCTGCAGTCAGGCCTTCCTGCCCTCTGTAGGCCCCCCAGCACCCACCCCACACGCCCACACCTGTCTTATATCCAGGTCCTCCATGGCGGGGGGGACGGTAGCGGCCTGGAGGCCACACACGAGGGCCAGGCCCAGGGCGAGCAGGAGACACTTCATGGCTGCGGCTCGGGTGGTGCTGAGCTCCCGGGACTGAGGAAGGCCAGGCCGCGGGCTCGGGCCCTTATACGGGGGCCGGGGGCCTGCAAGTCAGGACCTCTGGGACCCCGGCCATGCGGTTCCCCGAATGCCCCGTGGCTTATCCTCAAGGTCCCGAGGACATCATCTTCCAGGACAGCCTGAGGCCCTCTTCCAGTGCCACTGACTCCCCCACTCCAGTCCAAACAGGAAGGTCCCTGTGTCCCTGAGGCCTGGACGCTTCCTGGTAGGCCCCAGAGGGGTAGGTCTGGGGCGTGGGTCCAGGCTGGTCGCCAGCATCAGGAACACTTCCCAGGTCGCAATCTTGGGCAACAACAGGTCAGAGTCGGCACTGAGGACAGCTGTGTCCTGGAAGGTGGGCCCCGGGGCTCCACCAATGGCCAGAGATCCCTATGCCGGCCCCTGGGTCTGTAGACATCATGCCCGTGGGTGGCTGACTGTCGAGCACAAGGGGCCCACCTTGTCACATTCCTGGTCCCCTCCCTGTGTGATGCCCAGTTCACACCGTTGTTCTGAGCTTGCGTGCCCTTGGGCCGGACATGGCCGTGTGCTCTGTTGTGCTCCATGAGGACCCCACAGCCACCTCGCTCCTGCGTGGCCACCTGGGCTCACAGGTCATCATTCTGGGGGCAAAGGCTGCAGTCCCAGATGTTTGGGCAGGCTAGTGGCATACAGAGTGCACAGAGGACCCTGCCCCCTCCCAAAGCCACCCCTCAGGCAGGTTCTAGGTGCCCCTGAAGCACGGGCAGTCAGCTCACCTTCGCTCCCTCTGCGGGTCTGGGGGTGGGGTGGAGGCTGTCATGGGAATGGGAATTCAGGTAGGCAGAGAGGGGGGCTCGGGTCCCTGGGCCCAGGTGGACAAGTGCATGGCCGGCAAGTTGACCAACTCCAGAGAGGAAGGTGGACATGGGGACGCGGTGGGCAGGGAGGGGCAGGGACCTGGGACCTGGCACCCTTTCTGATCTTGCTTTTGCTGTCTGTGTAAGTAATACAATTTCTGAATCTAAAAAGGGCTCATTGTTTCTTTACCAGCTGAATCTGTCAGCCTTGCTTGATATGTGTATCTGTTACGTCACCAATAACACTAATTAATCCATATTTGTGTAGCAGAAACAATTGTTTCTGCATTTTGAAAGTTACCTGTACTCTACACAGGAAACCTCCGCAGTATTTATCCCAGGGTTGACTGTTTAAGGGGCTCTACTGAGGTAGTGTTGAGATAGCAAAGATTCCAAAAACAGGTCACACAGCACTGTAAATGGTGTTTGAGAAAAGGAGTGATGGATGTTAAACAGATGGATGGATGGTGGATGGATAAATGGTGGATGGATGGATGGATGGATGGATTGATGGTGGATGGTTAGATGGATGGTGGATGGATGGATGGATGGATGGATTGATGGTTAGTGGATGGATGGTAAATAAATGGATGGATGGATGGATGGATGGAT
>NC_064807.1:90702360-90718075 GCF_023721935.1 Panthera uncia
TAGTGGATGGATGGTAAATAAATGGATGGATGGATGGATGGATGGATGGTGGATGGGTGGTGGATAGATGGGTGGTGGATGGATGGATGATGGTGGATGGATAGATTGATGGTGGATAGATGGTTGGATGGTAAGCGGATGGATGGATGGTAGAAAAATGGACGAATGGCTTCCTTAACTCCTATTGGACAGGACATTGAGCTTCTCATTCTCACAATTCCTCCAACTTCCCAAGGTGCTTTCGTGTCCTTTGTCACTTTTTTTTTTTTCCAACGTTTTTTTATTTATTTTTGGGACAGAGAGAGACAGAGCATGAACGGGGGAGGGGCAGAGAGAGAGAGGGAGACACAGAATCGGAAACAGGCTCCAGGCTCCGAGCCATCAGCCCAGAGCCTGATGCGGGGCTCGAACTCACAGACCGCGAGATCGTGACCTGGCTGAAGTCGGACGCTTAACCGACTGCGCCACCCAGGCGCCCCTCCTTTGTCACTTTTGACACCTCCCAGCCAGCTTCCTCTGCAGATGTCAAGAACGAGATCTAATGTGCCAAGTGCCTGACCTATATTTACCCACAGTAAGTGGCCAAGGCTGGCCTAGAGTCCAGGGCTGTTGAGGTCAGCCAGAAGCAGGTTCTGGAACAAACATCACTTCCAGCTCGCAGGGCCCTCCTAGACCCGGTGTGGGGCCATCCGCCTGAACCCAGAGTGAGCCCAACATCTGCCAGATTCTGCAGAGTCCTCGGGCACTTCCTCATAATGGGTCTTTGTGTCTTGCTGGCTCCATTTTTGGCCCCTTCTGAGACTTCCCAGTAACCCTGAGTGACAGCTGGATCCGATCATTAACTGAGTAGGGCAGGAGGGAGGTGAACACCAATTCAGTCTCAGGGCTGCAAGTGGTAATTAGGGCTTTCAGCTGGTGCTGATAAACATTTATAAGGAGAGAGTCAAAGTAGGACTCAGAGTCCTAAACTGGTCCCTGTTATTCCCAGGCTTTCTCCACTTACCCAGATACGCTTGGTACCCAGAGGACAAACCAGGGGACCCTTCATGTTTTAGGATGATCAAAATGCGATTTTCCCCTCCAAAATTGGATTATGAGCTAGACTAGTCAATGGTTCTTTTTACAGCAAGAACATAGAGATTGTAGGGCAACTCTTGAGTGAGAGAGAAAATTGCAGAGTATTTAGAAAATAAAAATGAACACGTAGCACGTCAGATTCTGAGGGATCTGGGAAAATCTATTGTCCTAAAGATGATGTCAATAAATGAAAAGAACGAAAAGGAATTGGTTAGCTATACCACTCAAAAATTAGGGGTGAGGGGCGCCTGGGTGGCTCAGTCGGTTAAGCCTCCGACTTCAGCTCAGGTCACGATCTCACGGTCCGTGAGTTCGAGCCCCGCGTCGGGCTCTGGGCTGATGGCTCAGAGCCTGGAGCCTGCTTCCGATTCTGTGTCTCCCTCTCTCTCTGCCCCTCCCCCGTTCATGCTCTGTCTCTCTCTGTCTCAAAAATAAATAAACGTTAAAAAAAAAAAATTAAAAAAAAAAAAATTAGGGGTGAAAACAACGTAACCATAATGAAGGATAAAGAAGATAACATTTACATTTCTGCAAACATAAAAGCAGAAATTACTGAATTAGCAAATAGGAAAATGGGAGGGGAGTTGTCTGTGTTGATAGCACAGAGCCTGCTTGGGATTCTCTCTCTCCCTCTCTCTGCCCCTCCCCCACTTGCGCTCTCTTCCTCTCTCTCTTTCTCTCAAAATAATAAATAAATAATAAAGAAACTTAAAGAAAATAGAAAAACCATTACTTGGTCAAGTGGTGGTTCTTGAAAAATATCGATAAAATGGGGAAGCCATTAGGTGCCTTAGTCAAGATAAAAAGGAAAAAGAAAAAAAATACATCAAATATGGGAAACAACCACAAAAGGAGAAAAAAGTAAAGAACCGTTAGAAGGGAAATTTTTATTTAACTTCACGGAATAAATGAAAAGTTGGATGAAACAGACAATTTTCTAGAAAAGTGTTTTCTGCCAGAGGAGAGGGAGCCGTGCCCAAAATGCGTGAAGGGGGGTGGGAGGCACAGGCTCCCAGTTACGGAATGAATAAGTCACGGGGATGATAGGTGAAGCATGGGGGACGCATGGGGGACATAGTGATGTTGCAATAGTGTGTATGGTGATAGATGGTGGCCACGCTTGTGGTGAGCACAGGACAACGTGCAGAGATGCTGAATCACGATGTTGTGCACCTGACCTGAACCTAACGTAATGTGGTGGGTCAGCTGTGCTTCCAAAAGGAAGCAAACAGAACAAAACCACTGGGGTTCTGGCACGTGGACAGCCCGGGAGAATGGATGAGAAGCCTCTGAACAGACCAAAATGCACATGAGAATCACGAATGTGGGAGAACTCAGTAGTTATAGACGGTTTCGGGAGAACAGGGTGGATGGTTGGAAAATACTGTTTGGGTGCTCACTCATGAATTAAAGCAAATGAATTCTTGATAGAGAAAAGATGAAACATTTTTTAATATGAAATTTATTGTCAAATTGGTTTCCATACAACACCCAGTGCTCATCCCAACAGGTGCCCTCCTCAATGCCCATAACCCACTTTCCCCTCCCCCCCCACCCCCCAGCAACCCTCAGTTTATTCTCAGTTTTTAAGAGTCTCTTATGGTTGGGCTCTCTCCCTCTCTGTAACTTTTTTCCCCCTTCCCCTCCCCCATGGTCTTCTGTTAAGTTTCTCAGGATCCACATAAGGGTGAAAACACATGGTGTCTGTCTTTCTCTGCCTGACTTATTTCACTTAGCATAATACCTTCCAGTTCCATCCACGTTGCTACAAAAGGCCAGATTTCATTCTTTCTCATTGCCACGTAGTATTCCATTGTGTATATAAACCATAATTTCTTTATCCATTCATCAGCTGATGGACACTTAGGCTCTTTCCATAATTTGGCTATTGTTGAAAGTGCTGCTATAAACATTGGGGTACAAGTGCCCCTTTGCATCAGCACTCCTGTATCCCTTGGGTAAATTCCTAGCAGTGCTATTGCTGGGTCATAGGGTAGATCTATTTTTAATTTTTTGAGGAACCTCCACACTGTTTTCCAGAGCGGCTGCACCAGTTTGCATTCCCACCAACAGTGCAAGAGGGTCCCCGTTTCTCCACATCTTCTCCAGCATCTATAGTCTTCTGATTTGTTCATTTTAGCCACTCTGTGTGAGGTGATATCTCAGTGTGGTTTTGATTTGTATTTCCCTGATGAGGAGTGATGTTGAGCACAAAAGATGAAATATTGAACATTCAGGAATTCAACTTTAGAATATGAAAAGCCTCTCTAAAGATGATCGAAGCCCTGTGACGGTGATCGGAAGCCACAAAAGGAAACGCCGGTGAGTTTAGCCACATAGAGGAAACACATTAAAATGACACCACTAGCCAAGCAAGAAAAGCAAGGATAAACTGAGGAAAATTATGTTTAACTCTTTTAACTGATAGCACAAGTAAAATCTAATTTCCTTAATACGTAAAGAGCTCCTACGAATCAATAGAGAAATACCAAGAACTCAATAGACAAAAGATATGATTTGCTCCTTCACAGAAAAGTATTTTGTATTAAGTAAAAACGAGAACGAAATCTATTAGAATATGTGGACACAGCTCAAGCAGCACTTTGAAGGGAATTTGTGGCATTGATGCTTATTATTAGACTGCCGGAGACCAGCTCCAGCAACCAGGGGTTCCCGAAGGAAGAACGGTGTCGGTGAAAATAAAACAAAACTAAAATAAAAAACTGGAAAATAAAAAACTAAAATAAAAACGGACACAGTCAACAGCAGTGTGTTGAACTGGCCAATTTACTGCAGTAAACGTGGCATTATATTTGCTAGTGATTTCCTTGTAACGTACGTCATCTATGTTTTTCTAACATTACCCAATTCTAAAATTGTTCCATTGTATAATCACCCAATAAGGAATAACATGATTGTTTTGTCATAACGTTCCCTCCTGCCCTTTGCTTGTTGATTAATTTCTTTTATTGTTTTTATTATGTATCTATGTTTATCTATAATTTATAAAGTATTTGCTTTGCGGTTTTCACGAAAGGTCATTTATCTCTCAACACCTCAAGTGGAACAGTTACAGGGACACGACCTCTTAGTTGTTTCCCCGGACCATTCGTGGTTTGGAAGAACAAAAGCGTTCTCCTGGGTCCGAGGTGCCAGGAAGGGGGCCAAGAGGGCCTTAGAAACCCACGCCTTATACATTCTCAGAGAGACAATGCACCTAGGAACCAATGAACCATTCTGTACTTTAACCGACGAGGTTCAATCATCATCTGGAATGCCTCCTGGGGGCCAAGCGGGCCTAGGGGTCAGAGTGACCTGTGTCCATAGATAACACTCCTTAGTTACAGGAGTGGGGCTTTCGGATCCATATGTCTCTGCTTCGTTGGCCGCCTTTGCTGGCAAATGCATGAGCCTATCCTTGCTATAAGTAGAGGAGTCTCCATGGGGAATGGCAAGGGCTAAACGTAAGGCCGCACAATTTCTTGCGGAACTTTATTTTCTTTCCTAATGGTTCTTTTCCCAGAGGGCCTGTCGAGGGCGATCCCCCAACAGACAATACCCCAGGTACTTTTAAGGCCAAATTACCTAAAAGCGGGAGTACAAGAAGCTTCACTGTCGGCGGGCCGCCCTGCAGTCACCAATCCGTCCACAGCCCGGGCCCTGCCACTCAGGCTGGGACAGCTCGGCTTCCAGCATTAGACCACACAACATGCTCAATTTAAAAATCTAAGTCTGTAGCTTAAGTAACTAGGAGAACAAGTCAAAACCAGTGTAAGCAAGAGGAAAGAAATGATAGTAATAGCAAAAATCGATGACATGGAAAACAGAAAACCAATATAGAAAATTAACCCAAATCAGGTTTGATCTTTGAAAAGATGAGGAAAATGGATAAACCTCCAGCCAGACTAATCAGGAAAACCCAGATAGCTGGCGTGTATCACTATTGGGGATGAAGAATGTGACACCAGCACAGATCCTATGGACTCTAGAAGAATATCAAGGGAGCGTTTTGAGTAACTTTATGGAAATAATTTTGATAACGTGGACAATTGCATAAATTCCTGGAAAGATGCAAAGTATCCAAGCTTATTAGAGAAGCAATGCTTAGCCAGAATTGACGTAGATCTATTGCATAAATTGAATTTATAGATAAAAATCTCTCCCACCATCAAAATCTCAAACCACAGTTGGCTTCACTGTTAAATTCTGCTAAACATTTAAGAAAGCAGTAACATGAACCTTGCAAAAACTCTTCCAGAAACCACAAGCCGAGGAGTGACTCCCCAACTCACGTTATGAGGCTCGCACCACACAGATTCCAGCTGGCTGTGTGCCATTCACTAAAGAAGACTTAAGTCTCCTTCGAGCTGAAATGCCACTCTTAGCTTCCATTAAATTTCTTCACAAATTTCCCGCCAGTCTACTTTGCTCCACTGACCTTTTCATTTATTCCAATGACAACATGGGTCCTTCCCTGTCCCTTGTCCTCGTGACTGTGCGTGGCAAGAGGTTGGCTCCGCTGTCCCCAGCCCCCTCCTTCCTTCCCTGGTACCAGATCGCTCTAAATGAGTCCTCGATCAAAGCCACGCCTAAAGTTCCATCTGTTTCAAATTGGATTCCAGCTGATAAGAACACCCATATTGTCACCAACACAAATGTTACTACTAGGTTGATGTTAAGATTTCTTTTTCCCTAGAATATAGTCCACACAAGATTGAGTACGAGTAAGTGGGGCACTGTCGCAGGGGCGAGACCCCCGGGTGGGCACACAGCACAGTGAACATGGGGTGACCAGAGAGTGTGGCATCCGGTCAAGATTTCTCGATGAGGCTACTCACTCCATCACTGTCCATGTTCCCTAATATTGGAACTGACCACGCCTCATGGCAGATCTATCTCTGTATGGCATTAAAACATGTCACTGGCGGGGCGCCTGGGTGGCTCAGTCGGTTAAGCGGCCGACTTCGGCTCAGGTCACGATCTCGAGGTCCATGAGTTCGAGCCCCGCGTCGGGCTCTGTGCTGACAGCTCAGAGCCTGGAGCCTGTTTCAGATTCTGTGTCTCCCTCTCTCTCTGCCCCTCCCCTGTTAATGCTCTGTCTCTCTCTGTCTCAAAAATAAATAAACGTTAAAAAAAATCAAAAAAATAAAAAATAAAAAAAAACATGTCACTGGCAAAAAAAAAAAAAAGGTTGGGAATTTTTCTCTGAAATGGTCAATTTATAGAAGTTAGATTCATTTGTTTCTGCTTGTTTATCATTTTATGGCTTGCTGCCTTTCAGTTTTTATTTTTCTCTTACATTTAAAATATTTAAGATATGAACTGGTTCGAAACTTAAAATTGCATGAAAACCTGCGCCCACCAATTTGTTGCCTGCACACCTGCGTTCCTCGCGGTAGATCACTAACTCACTGATGTGTGCTCCTTCCTGAGTGTCTTCTCACGGGTTCCTGCATACGTGCTCATGGCCGTCCTTTCCCACACAGAAGTTAGCACGTCACGGCAGACGCTGGAAACCTCCCCGCGTCCATTTAGAGAATTTACAGGAAGGAGTTTTCACAGACTTCACCACCTACAGAGAAGCCATTCCCCTTCGCCTTCTGTTACCTGAACCTAGTTTGTTCAGAGATGTCTTCTGGGTGTGAAATTCACCCCGATGCCCCCCTGTTAGATCCCAGGGGCGACTATGCCATTCAGGGGCTTCGTGCTGATGCGTGGGGTGTCCTGGGTGGCTGTGTGCATTGACGTCGGGCTGGCTGACCCATCGGGCAGGTGGATCGGGAGGCGTACCTGGTGCCTGCCCCCTGCGCGGTCGTAGGGGTGAACTGGCCATCTGTGAACGCAGGGCAAGGAGGAGCCCCTTGGTGCCGTGCAAGGGCACTATTCCTGGTAGGGCTTTCTGTCACTGTGCTGTCTCTGCCAGTGTCTGTCAGGTGTGACGTAATGGAGCTGCCCACTGCTGACCTTCTGTCCCTGAAGCACCTGTCTGTCCCCTCCTGATGCTGGTGGCCGGGCCGGGGAGCGGGCGGGGGCTCTGCACCTATCGGTCTGTCTGTCTGCCTGTCTGCCTGGCGGAGGGACCTGTCTACTTTTTCTCTGGTCTTCTTCGATTTATTTTGGACGCTTGCATTTGCTGTGGAAGTCATCCATTTGGGGTTTCAAGTATATGAGGCTAGAACCAAATAGCCAAGTCCCTTATGATTCTTTTAATAAAATTTCTCTTGATCTGTGGTCGTTGATTGTTCTGGAGTTTGTGGCTTTTCCCAGCTATTTCTGACAGGTGAGCTAACTGAACGGGTGCAGCCTCACCCCGCCCTCACTGTGGGGCGCAGGCACCTTGATTTTCCTCACTTTAATGCTTTCTAACTTGAGTTGATTGTAGATTCATTTATTTTAGCTTCCTTTTTTTTCTTTTTTTTTAAATTTTTTTTAACGTTTATTTATTTTTGAGACAGAGAGAGACAGAGCATGAATGGGGGAGGGGCAGAGAGAGGGAGACACAGCATCCGAAGCAGGCTCCGGGCTCTGAGCCGTCAGCCCTGAGCCCGACGCGGGGCTCGAACTCACGGACCGCGAGATCGTGACCTGAGCTGAAGTCGGACGCTTCACCGACTGAGCCACCCAGGCGCCCCTTAGCTTCTTTTACCTAACTACCGTAAGGATTAAGGACTCCTCCTGGCCCATCGATTCTGATACTTCGCGCATATTTGACAAATTTTGCACAAGCATGTTCTCCTGTTTTGTTGATGAGAAACCTGCCCCCCCCCCCAGATGCTGCCCGGGTCCCACCCCCCAGAAGTGCCAGCAGAGCCCGTGTCCCCACACACTCCCAATGACACACTTCGAGGAGCAGAGGTCATGCGGCTTTATTTAGAATCCTCAGAGAGCAGGTGCCCGGCCCCCAAGCACAGGGACCAGGAAGGAGGAAGGGGACGGGACCAGGTCTCTGGCTTCCTCTTTGAGAGGACAAGGAGACGTCTGCCTTCTGGAGGAGGGGACGGAAAGGTCTGCTTGCTCCTGTGTGGGAGGTGAGCAATGAGGTCACGAACACAGACGAAGGCAGAGCAGCGTGCTGCTGGGGACAGGGGACCGGGGGGGGGGGGGGGCCAAGGACATCCCCCTTAGTAATGTGGCACCAGGCCTGCAACTTCTCAGTCTTCAATGCCACCCACCCACGACCCAACCCCCTCCCTGTCCAGTTCCCCCCCGACCTCCTTCAAACAACAACCTGACCCCCAAAGAAAGCACGAGGTCCCAGAGTGGGGCACATGCCTGGACCTAAGAGGCTCTAGGACAGAGCCGGGCACTTGACTGGCATTGCCAGCCCGGCCCCCGCGGTCAGCAGGAGAGACGCCGGGTTCCAGCCATTCCCGCAGAGGGGCCGGGGCCCGACGGAGGGGAGCTGGGGGTCCCCCGGGACGCCCCCCACCCGTGCACGTGCCCAGGACGTGGGGGCAGGGCTGCTACGTTACCCCAGGAGGCGGGCCGGGCAGGAGCTCACCTACCTAGACGCGGCACTGCTCTGCGGGAGGAGAGAGAGCCGGGGGGAGAGGTCACAGGTCGCCGGGGCAGCCCTGGGCCCAGAGGGGTGGGAGGGGGACCCCGCCCCAGGGGCTCTGCACCCCCTCCCCCGGGGGCCCGGGGAATGGGGGCCACCGTGGGAGACGGACGCGCCCCGGGCTCATGGCTGCCCGACGGGTGAGCCGCACGCAGGGTGAGAGCAGGGACGCGGGGTGTGGAGGCGGTCACCTGCCACCCGGGTCGGGTCAAAGAAGAGGCGGACGTGCACGGGCAGAGTCTGGAGGGCTCTGCCGAACTTCTCCATGACCTCGTCGTCGGCCTTCAGGGTCCTGGCTGTGGGGGGCGGTGGGTCAGTCCCTGGGCCGCGGGGCTTTGACGGCCTCGGGGAGCCCCGTCCAGGGAGCCAGAGCAGAAAGCACACACTGGCGTCCTGAGGTCAGCCCCCGGGGTGGCCTCCGGGGGCTCAGCCCCCCTGCCCTCCGGGGTCCCCGCCCCGCCCTCCCAGGACGGCGCGGGGGCCCTGCAGGGACACGAGGCCAGGGTCCCCGTCCCCGGGCGGCTGGGGCTCGCCCGCAGGGCTGACGTGCTGGCCGAGATCGCGTCTCTAACCGCGCACAAAGTGCTTCATTCAGGCAAAGCGGCCACGTCTCAGCCTCCTGCTACCGGATCTTACCGGCTTGCGTTCCGCTCAGAACTTGACAGGTTTAATGGTGCTTTTGTGGAACATCACCCCCAACCAAAGCTTCTACTCAGCAGTCATCCTCTGGCCGAGGCAGGAACACTAAGCCCAGCCCCTCGGCCTGGATCCTGGATCCCCGATTCCCGAGGCAATGTCAGGGGACTTGGCCCCCACCGGGGGTCCTCAGCGCCCCCCCCACGCAGAAGGACCCAGGCCTGCTCAGTGACGTACTCAGGCACTGGCACACGAGGTTCTGCCCGGGGGCGTCGGTGTTCTCCAGGCAGAGGAACAGGTAGTTCTCGTAGTCGGTGTCCAGCACGATGAGCTCGTTCTCATCCAGATCTGGGGAGAGAGAGTCCCGGGTCTTCCCTCCAGCAGGAGGGAGAGCATGGGTCTCCTCAGGGCGGCCTCATGGCAAGGCCGGGGTGGGGGGCTTCTCCTGCACCCCCACGGGGCACAGGGGGCTGCGAGGCCCTGGCTGTTAACTGTGGACCCCCCGCCAGAAATGCTGTGCCTCCTGCTAGATGGGCTCACTCAGCACTCAACCCCGGACCCCCCACCCCCGTGTCCTGGGACCCAGAGAGGTTAAGAAGTGGGGTTCCACACTGATCTTGAATGAATGGGGCACCTCGGAGAAGAGGGGCAGAGCCGTGGGATGCATGGAAACGGGGGGGTGGGGATGATTATGGGCCGGAGGTGACGGTGGCCCTCGGGGGCCGTGGGGACTGCCAGCTGCACAGCTCGGTGCCACACCCCCACCCACGCAGCTCTGTGCTGGAGCCCCTGGGGCCGGTCGGCAGCTGTGGCACGAAGCCAGGCTGGAGGGCTGGCCTAGGGGGGGCAAAGTGGGACGCAGCCCAGGCTGCCCAGTGGGGACGGCCGTGGAGGAAGGGGCCCCTCCCACGGGGCCTTCTCATTCTGGACCTGGTGAGGAACGGGGGAGCGAGCACAGGAGGGAATGACCCAACGGGGGTCTAGGAGTGCAGGAACCAGGGGGCAGGCCGGGCGTCATGGGGCGCCCTGACCCGTGGGAGGCGGGAGATGTCCTGGCGCAGGCGGCCTGGGAGGCGGTGCAGAGGACAGCCGGGTGCGGGTGCCTCCCAGGCCCGGCCCACAGACAGCGAGCTGGGTCTCATGGCCGTGGGGGTCAGAGAGGCCCAGCAGGGACCTGCCCACGGCCCTGAAGGCGGGAAGGGTAGTGAGAGCTGGCACTGAGGACCGTGTCGCTCTTGTCAGCACCCTGGGGCCGGAGCACGGGACCCGCCGTGCTGCCCGGGAGCCGCCAGCGGGGGTGTCCAGGGTGGGCCGGGGGCCCGGCACTTACAGCTGATCTTGAACTCAGCAGGGAGCTCGGTTTTTTCTGCCCAGACCTTCTTCTGCACACACCTGCCGTGCTCCCTGAAAGAAGGCCGTGTCTGCGGGCCGCCTGCACAGACCTTACCGTGACAGAGCCCAGCTGTGGGTGGGGAGCAGAAGCCCGGCTCTGGGAGGCCTGGGCGGCACTCGGCAGGTGACCCGGTGGGACAGGGCCACCCCATGAGAGGGCGGAGGGAGCCAGAGGGAGCGGGGGTGGGAGTGCCCTCGCCCCAGCAGTCAGCAGACCATTGTGGGGTTTGTGTCCTCCTCTCTGTGCCCCCACACTGACCCAGCTCTCTCCCGTACCCCCACAACCTCTCCAGGGTGGACAGGGCTTGTGGCAGGAACCGCCCAGGCCCCCAGGGCCCCAGCCCCCAGCTGACCGGCCGGCCTCCACATGGGCCTCTCTGCGCACTGCCCTGCGGCCGCCCTGTGTGGTCGGCCCGTCGGCCCGGAGCCCTGGGCGGGGGCTCCGAGGCCACCGGGGACCACCCACACGGAGCCAGCTCCCGTCAGGACCCTGCCCGCCCGCCCGCCCTGGGCCCAGGCCCTCGCCGGCCCCCAGCCCGGGGGCCTCGGTCACCCACCATTTGCGCAGAATGATCTCCAGGTTGTCCCCGGGCGTGGGTCTCAGCTCCTGGACGTACACTCTCAGAGGGGCCGTCTCCGAGTCCAGGAGGGAGATGTCGCTGGCCGCCATGGCCACGGAGTGCCACGTCCCAGCCACCTGGGGAGGGGGCCTGAGCTGCCATCGGGGGCGGGGAGGCGGCCCCGGCCCCACAACGGGCTCTCCCTCCCGCCCCGGCCGGGGGCCCGGTCTAAGTGGGGTGGCAGCCAGTGAGCTCTGGGCGACCCCCCCGCCACCGACCAGACGCCCCTCTGGGAGCCCCCACACTTGAAATAACATCTTGGGTTCCCAGGCGGCTTTAAAGGACAGGTCGTACGAGTTCAGTGGAACCATCTGGACCTTGGGCAAGCGAGGGAAAGCAGCCCTGAGGATGGGGAGCAGGTTGGGGGGGTGTCCCAGCGTCCTGGCTTCCACCCACGCTCTTCAGGCGGCCGAGGCCCCGCCCCCCGCCCACCCTGCAGCTCACCGCCCCCCCCACCCAGCCGTCCTCAGACCTTCTGCAGGTCTAGGCCGTCCATGGTCAGGGGGACGGTGGCGGCCTGGATGCCACACACGAGGGCCAGGCCCAGGACGAGCGGGAGGCACTTCATGGCTGCGGCTGTGGTGGCGCTGAGCTCCCGGGACTGAGGAAGGCCAGGCCGCGGGCTCGGGCCCTTATACGGGGGCCGGGGGCCTGCGAGCCGTGTGGTTCCCCGAATTCCCCGTGGCTCATCCCCAGGCCCTCAGGGGGCTTCCTCCACCCGCACAATGGGAGGCCTTCTTCCTGCGGAGCGAGCGGGAACGGGACGGTCCCTGTGTCCCTGGACGGTTCCTGGTAGGCCCCCGAGGGGGCAGGGTCCGGGGTGTGGGTCCAGGCTGGTCGCCAGTATCGGGAACACTTCCTGTGTCGTGCTCTCTGAGGACAGCTGAGCCTGCTGCCTCTGTGCTCCCCAGCTCTGTGCCATTTGGCAGCCGGGACCCAGGCAGCACCCCCATTGGGAACCCAGGGTCACCACGTTGTGTCCAAACGACCTTGACAACTTCACCCTGGAACGACCTCCCTTTTGTGTCCCCAGCAGCATCTGGGTGACTGCCGCCCGCACAGAAGCTTGTCAGTGGGCACTACCACGGAGACGGGTCTCCCTGTCCCCGGTCACCCACTCAGCTACCAGGAAGGAGATTCTAATGCAGATACGACCCCAGTGTCTTCTTTGTAAGACAGAAGGGATGACCCTGGTGCTTGTGCATTTTGGGGGAAGCAGTTCTGGACCTAGAGGGCTCCCTGAAATCTCCTGGAGAACTTTTCAAGACAGTGCTAGTCCTGGGCCCATCCAGACCCACCGAGGCAGGGACGGCCCCGCCTTGCCCGTGTGCGGGAAGACCCCCAGATGTGGACACGGGTACGGGCGGCCACTGAGGCGTGCTCACGCGTGGTAACTGCCACGTGTGGTCACAGCACATTGCTTTGTTTAAAATACCACGCTAGCAGAGTGCAGTCTCTTCTCATTACAGAGGCCAGGGAGGCATGTCTGGGGTTGGCCCTGGAATGTTCCGCCAGAAACAGAAGGAAAGTGACAGGTCTGTCTGTGGAGCCCGGACAGCTGTGAAGCTGAGTGTAGGGTCCAGGGGGCTCACCCGCCACCCAGTCTTCTCCGCACACGTGAGTGTTTATAATATTTTAAATAAAAATGCAACCCACGATCACTCCTACGTGACCGGCTGGTGAGTATTCACTGAGAGGACAGAGTCCCCAGATCAAAATGGATTCCAGTCCCCAGGGTCCTGTCACTTCTCACTCTGGTCCCTGAGCTCTGGCAGCTCCAAACCCCTTCCCTGATCCCTGGTTCTGGCCAACCCCATCTCCGCACAGCCACCCAGTCCCCTGTGTCCCCACCCGGTGGCTCAGCTCACGCAGGAGGGTGCCCTCTGCACACCAGACAAGGCGGCTCAGGAGGCGACTCTGCGCAGGGACCTGGGCCAGCCCGGGGACCCGAGGCAGGGGCTGTTCTCAAGTCTAAAGGGGGGGCTTTGCCAAAGGAGACAATTCAGCCCGAGATGCAGCCCTGGGCCCCTGGGGGTGAGTGTGTCCGTGTGTGTGTGTGTGTGTGTGTGTGTCTGCCGGGAGCCAGAGCAGTGGGTAGCTCACCTCAGTGACCCCTGTGGCCACAGTCCAGCGTCCGGAGGCCCAGGGCAGCCTGCTGACCGGGCTCTTGCGAGGGTGGGGATGGGGGGCATCCCCGCCTGCCCGCTGCCCCGTTCCCACACATTCTCAAGCCTGATTATCCGGATCCAGTGAATTCTGTGAGCTGCAGTCATCTGATTGAATTTGATTTCCGCCTCGGTTACCTGGCTTGTTCCTGGCGTCTGTGCTCAATCACCCCGATCGGCCCAGATGCTCACAAGACGAACGTGGCCCCCACGGCGGTGCACCCCACGGTCTGTACCAGAGCCGGCGTCCGGGGCCGGGGCTGTCAGGACACAGGGAAATAAAACGTGAAGGGCGACGGAAAGCGGGCAAACCTCACCTGACCCAGAACATCCGCCCACAGGGGCTCCCATGAGTCCACACGCGCGCGTGGTCACAGCAGCACCGGCCACACCCGCGGACACACGCCACGGCGGGGGGAGCCTCGGAAACGTCACGGTGCGCCACGTGCGAGAAGCCAGACACGAGAGGCCGCCCGCGGAATGATTCTTCGCCTACGAAGGTCGGGGACAGAGCGCAGATCCAGGGTGTCGGGGCTCGGGGAGGGGGGCTGGGGTCCCCTTTGGGGCGATGAACACATTCTGTGACCAGAGACAGGTGGTGGCTGCACAGCATCGTGAGTGTCCCAAATGCCACTGGATTGTTCATTTCCATGGCTCATTTTATGTTGTGTGACTGTCACCTCAATAAAAGACCAAGGACGAAATCCGTCTGTCTGGACTTGCGAGATGGAGTGGCAGGTGCACTGGGGCAGTGATGGAGAATTTTCCAGAATTCTCCAGAATTTTCCAGAACGGAGCGCAGACATCAGTGCTCAGGCCGGGTGTAAGAGGAGGACTCTGCCTCCGAGCAGCCGCTGCTGAGGACCAGCAGGAGGAGCCGTAGGTGCAGAGCATCTGCTGGGGGCTGGAGGGAAGGTGTGGGTCAGGGAGCAGGGGGGCCCCACGGGAAGTGCAGTTTACAGGACTCCGTGAAGATCTCGCTGTTCCGCCCCGTCTCACCGGTGACTGTCCTCCCTGGGACACTCCTGGGTCTGGGCCTCCCTGCAAACCACTGTCCAGCCTTCAGGCAAGGCTGGGGTCATGGGGGAGGGGACGGTGCTCGGGCAGGTGCTGGGCTTGGCTTTCCGGAAGGGAAAATACCTCCAGCGGGGTGTCTGCCACCTCCCCCACCAGGGACCCGGAGACCAGGCTACCGGGCTCCACCGGGGCCCCCCAGGAGCTGGGCACGGGCCCCCCGCCTCCTTGTTCTCCAGCTGGAGGGAGGCCTCCTGGGACTGTCACCTGTCAGACCTTACACCCCCACCCTGTGTCTCAGCCCCAGACCATTACAGACACTGGGCCCCCGGCCCCGGCTCCCCGGAGCCCCTTCTCTGGGCCTTGGTGCAGCCACGGCAGAAGGACCAGCTGCTTAGGGACAGGTCAGCACCAGGTAGATAAATGGTGGCAGGCCTGGAACCCCAGGACAGGAGCGTGTGGCTGGGGCGGCATCCAAGGGGTCTCCCTGCCAGGTACCCAGCTTGAGGGCCTCGTGTCTTTGCAGGGAAAGCAGGGTAAGGAGCATTGTCATTACAGAAAGCCAGACATGCAAGGCCAAGGCCAGTGAGGCCGGGCCCTCAGGCACTGCTTCTGGACGCAGCAGGGACCCCTGGCCCGTGTTTCCTGCCTGGGCCCCCGCAGTCTGCATTTGGGGCCGGCTGTGTCCCGGAGAGACCCAGGGATGCCCGTGACGTAGGAAGCTGCACTGACCCTGCGTGGACGGAGCTGCCCTCATCTCCCCGCCTCCAGGGGAGCCGGGCCGGCTTCACCCTCCCGCCAGGAGAAGGGAGACGCTGGTCCCCGCGGCTGTGTGTCAGGCCTCTGGATGCAAAGCTGCCCAGTGACTTTGGGAGCCCGCAGGGTTGGCTGCAGGGCGTTCAGACAGCGGCTCCCTCCCGGCCAGCCGCGTCCAGCCAGGCCCGGAGGGAGGGGGCAGGAGCAGAGGGCGCCCCGGCTGGGCTCCCAGTGTCCGGCTGCCCCCATCTGTGGCCCGGGGCAAACTCCTGCCCGCCCTCACTCCTGCCCGGTCTCCAGCCAGCGGGGAGCTGGGGGGCCAGGAGATCCCCCCTGCGTGTGTCCCCACATCTGAAACCTGTCACCCTCACACCCCTGTCCCCCAACCTAAGGACCACCGAGGACCTGAGCTTTGTGGCGTCGGCCCTGCGGGAAGCCCCCACAAGACCCTTGGGCAGAGCCGCACCCCCACCCCTCCGCCCACACCCCCACGCCCC
>NC_064807.1:90718085-90732566 GCF_023721935.1 Panthera uncia
GGGGGGGGGGCCACTGTGGGGTACAAGTGTGGGCCCACGGGGGGCTCCAGCCATTGAGCCTGAACAATCAGAAGGGGCAGCTTCCCAGGGGCTGTCCCCAAGGCTCCCAGGCCAGGTGTGAACATGTGACAAGCCAGCTTCAGTCCAAGGATGGGGGAGAGCAAAGGAGGAACCGGGAAGACGTCTGGATCCTGACTCTGCCAGCACCTGGGCAGGTGACTAGGGACTAGGCAAGTCCCTAAAACTCCAGTGAGAGACCCAGGAAAGCTGAAGTATCCGGCACATGGCTGCCATATCTCTGAACCTTTTAAGCAAGTCATTGGGTAAACAGAGTCACCATGACTGTTCAGGGGCGAGGAGGGATTTCGCACCTGCTGGCCAGCGCACGGGCATGTCGGGAGGTATGTCTCCTGCCCGCTCTCCGTAAAGGACTTCCTAAGTGCCCAGGGGCTCACCCGATGAGACCGAATGTGCAGGCGACGCCCACGTGCCAGGATGACTCCAGGGGCAGGGAGTCCCCTTGCCTGGCCTGGGAGGGGGGATCCAGGGTGGGGGGCAGACCAGATGGCCTCTTGAAATCCCCCCAGCAACAAGGTGGTTTTCGCAGGCGTCCTCTGCAGCCGCTCACTTACCCTGATCTGTCCCGGGAGGGCAGGTGTCTGTGGACAGAAGAAAACATACGTGATTCAGAAGATGGCAGGGAGTCAGTCAGCGCCCAGGCCCCTCACCGGCCAAGGTTTCGGACCACCCCGGAGAGAGCCAAGCCAAAACGAGACACAGCGTGTCCCCATCCACCGTCCGGGTGAGTGGGCAGCACCGGGCAAAGCCGCCCTTCCTACCGCTTTGTTTGGGAAAGAAGATCTCCTGGTTGAATCCTTTGTCTCTTAAGAACTCCTGAAAATTCTCCAAGGCCTCCTCGTTGCTCTCAGGATCTCTTCCTGTGGGTGAAACCAGGAGATCCGAGGGTGAGGGGCCCCACTCGGAGCCGCTGCTGTGTCTACCCCAGCCTGGGCGGAGGGAGGCCCCACACCCGCGTGGGGCCTGGACCGGAGGGCCCTCGGGCGGGGCGGGGGGGGGGGGGGGGGGGGGGGGGAGAGTGTGGCTGAAAAGGCGGAGCCGGGATGCTGTGGCCTCCTAGCGGCAGACCCGGGAGGAAGCACACTCTTCACAAACACCCTGGGGATCCCCCCCCCCCCCCCCCCCCGCCCCGGCCGCTGGACCCTCCCGCCACAGAGGAAATGCACGGCCTCTCTGGTCCTGGGGCCCAGGCCGTCCGCCAGGAGACCCTCTCGGGGCCTCTTGTAACCGGGCAGGGGTGGTGCCGACCTCCCGATGCCTCCTTGAGCCACCTGTCCAGGAATGAAGGCTGGCAGCTGGCCTTTCCTTCCCGGGCAGGCCCCCTTGCGCACAGAGCTCTTCTCCCTCCCGCCCCAGAGACGCCCCGCCCCCCACCGGAAGCGGAGCTGTCCCCATGCACAGCGGGGCCTGCCCCGTGACATTTGTGACATTCGAGTCCCTGTGCTCTGGGTTTCCACTGCAGAGACCCAGGCTGGGACCCAGAAGCCCAAACTCTGGGGGTGGGGATAAATGCTTCCCTTCCGGAAAAGCAGCCCGAAGGCAGCGGCTCCTCCCAGGAGAAGGAAAGGGAAGGCGGGTAGCGCCTGATGTGTGAGCCTCACCCACAAGCTTTGCCATTCGGACCTGCTTCCCCTGGATCTCGCCCTCACAGTAGAGAATGTAGTGGTCCTTCACCTCTGTTGGCTTGATGTACACGACACGCTTACCCCCGTCTGCGGGAGGACAGTGCACACGTCGGGGAGAAGCCACGTGGCTCTCCGGAAAGAAGCGTTCACCCGGGTCCAGCTTAGCAGACCCCCCGGCCTCCACGCGCTCCGGGCTCCCCCCCAGGTCCCTCCCCACTGGCCCGAGCCCCTGCACACCGGGTCACGGAGAAGTCTCGGGCTGTGGGGCTGGAAGAGGTTGGGGCGTGGGGAGCTCAGCCCTTACCCCTGACGTGGGCACAGCCATAATGGGAACGTTCTGGACAGGCCAGTCCCCCCGGGGACAGATCTGTCACACCCAGTGCTTGGGGGCTGGTGTTCATATCTGTGAGGCACACTGACTGATGAGAGGAGACGGCAGGCATTTAGGGGTCAGATAGGAGCGGGGCTTCTCAGGCCGGGAGTCCCCATTGGAATCATGTCACTGCCTCGTCTCCCGGGGCCGGGGGGGGGGGGGGGGGGGGGGGGCGCGCACTGCCCGGTGGAGGCTCCAGGACTCACAGGCCATGTATTTGTTGGGCTCAGAGGTTTTCTCCAGGATCAGTTCCACCTCCTTGCACTGACCATTTATCCTGGAACACAGAAGCCACGTGGGGGGCTGCGGTGGGTGTGGCCTCTCGCCAGGGCCCCGTGATGCCCCGGGTCTGAGGCCGGCCGACTGGGCAGCTGCCATCTCCCACCCCAAGTCTCGGCCGGGCCCCCAGTGCCACGTGGGGCAGCTCCCTGGGGCTCTCCCAGGGGAGGGGATGTGGGTGTCTCACCCCTAATCAGCCAGCGCTGCCCCTCAAAGCCCACGGGGTCCCGTCTGGGGCTTCTCTCCCCTCCCCGGTGCCCCCCCCCCCCGCAGTGAGGCACTTCCCACGGCAGGGTCCCCCCAAAGCTGCCCCGTGCTGAGCGTGAGGAAGACAACAGTGTGGCCTGTGCCCGCCGCACCCAGATGCTGGCCTCGCGGTGCGTGTGCACGTAGGGGGCTGCTGAGGGAGGTCACGGGCCACCACAGCTGACACTCACAGCAAGGTGGTCTCAGCTTTCAGGTTGCCCCCCTCCAGAACCGTGAGGATCATGGGAGTCACCAACTCCGGCTTCTTCTGGGATGTCTCTCGGTCTGTGATCATGGCCTTCAGGTACCATTTTCCTGACATCTGCAGAAGGTGCCCTCTCTTCAGGACACAGGCCAACCACCCCCCCAGGGCCCCCCTCCCCCTCTGCGGGCCCAGGCCCTCCCGACCCCTGGGACTGGAGGCACACCGCAATTCCGAGCCCACCACCCTCCCCAGCCGGCGCCCAGCACCCGGGTGCCAGCTGCCAGCCTCCACAGGTGCCCTCCACCCTGGGGGTCCTCTGGTACAGACCCGTTTTGCTCTGTCTGACCACTGCCTCAGGGGCAGGGGTCAGTGCCTGGGCCTGAAACGTCTCACGCCTCCCTGCGCCCCCTCCAGCCCACCCTGCCCCGTCCGAGCCTCACGGCCGTCGTGTCCTCGCCCGAGGCTGGGGGATCCTGGGCCTGGAGGACGGTGATGAGGCCGAGGCCGACGGCCAGGAGCAGGGCCTTCATGTCTAGGGGTACGTGCTCACGGCTGCTGACAGGTGCTCACTGGGGCTCCGAAAGGCTGCCCCGGCCCTTCGCACAGCCACACTTTATACTCTTCGGCCCGGGTCCCCCGGGAGGCTTGGCACGGACAGTCTACCGCTCCCAGCCATCAACCGTGGCCAATTCTGCAGTGAAGCGGATAAAACATCGTTATTGTAGGACTGAACAACTCTGGGTGACCGCCATGGACCCGTCAGGTCTGCGCCACGGGCCAGAGACACAGTAGCAGATGCTATCGGGAAGGGAAGCGAGCCTGGCTGGCGTGCCAGCCGCCAGAGAGAGGACGCAGGCTTGGTCTCGCAGACCCTCCTGTATCCCGGGCAGGCTACCCGACCCCAGATTCAGCATCGAGAAGGAAGTATCCGGCGTGTGGGAACGACTCAAAGGGGTCGTCCACCCTCCTGGCAAGACGTGTGCGTGGACACCTTGCGCGGAGCGGTGACAGACGAGACGCGGAAGGGGAGGACCACGACGGGCAGGCGGAAATGGGGATGTGTGTGATGTGCACACGCACATGCGCAAACGTGACATCGGGAGCCCGGAGAACGCAGAGGCAGCCCGCGAGGCCGCCGGGGACACACCGCCTCTGGTCTGGCCACGTCACATCTGACTCCCCCCGCGTCACAGGAGAGCAGGACAGACCAGACACACTTTCAGGCGAAAAGCGTTAGTAGGGACGCAAGGGGAACCAGCACAAAAACAGCTGAAGGAGCAGTCGACCGAGAAGGCACGACCGTCGCGACCTTGAGGACAGGCTGGGTCAAAACCCAAAAGGCCAAGCAGCTGCAGGAACCCGCGGTCACACGGGAGTCGTCACACCCCTCCGCTGGAGCAGAGGCACGCAGGGGTGAGAGGCTGTGCGCGCGAAGCAGATTCCAGAGCAAGACGATAGAGGCCTGTCTCATGGCCGAAGAATCTCGCTCCGGAAGAGCCGCAAAGTGTCCACGTGCGGGTAATGCGGCAAATTTCAAGAAGCAATACAAAGAGCGTGCCCTTTGTGGCCTAAAAGCCGCGAGGGCCCGCGGTGAACAGAGTGGCAGAGAGAGAAAATCCACACTTAAGAACCAAACAGCTCGTGGTTTGAGAGGAAATCACAAGAAAAGTATAGCGTATTTAGAAAGACTATAAACAGGTTGGGTGTCGAATCGTGTCCCGTGCTGTGGCCCCCACATTCTTCTGCTGAACCCCTAGCCCCTCCATGATGCCGTCAGGAGGTGGGGCCCCTGGGGCGAGTGGGTCCTTGAGGGTGGGGTCCCCAGATATAGGATCGGTGCCCTTGCGGAGAGACCCCAGGGGGCTGCCTCACCCCGTGCGTCGGGTGTGGACACAGCGACAAGATGGCCCTCGCCAGACACCGCACCTGCTGGCAAGGTGATCTCAGACTTCCGGCCTCGAAACTCTGAGAAAGCAATGTCTGGTGCTTTTGCTATAGCGGCCTGCGTGGACAAAGACAGGGCAGCTAAAGAAATCCAGAGAGAAACGTCTAGAGCGTTGGGTGGGTTTCTTAAACAACAACAAAACAATGAAAATAAATGAGCTAAGCATGTGAGTCAAGAAATAAGAAAGATAGCCTAAAGAAATTAAAATCTAAACAATTATAAAGAGCAGAAATTAACGAACTAGAATATTTTTTTTAATGTTTATTTTTGAGAGAGAGAGAAAAAAAAAGAGAGGCAGACAGAGTGTGAGCAGGGGAGGGGCAGAGAGAGAGAGAGGGAGATGGCGTGGCCGGCCCAGGAACAGCTCTGAGCAGGAGCGGAAATGCAGACGCGCCTTGCAGGTGACAAGAGCAGCTGCGGGGGGTGGGGGGGGGGGCGTTGGATAAACGGATCCCACCGTGTGGAACAGGTGCGAACGCTGATGTCCCTACCTCACACCACACACACGTAGTTCCCTACAGACCGTGAGGCACCATATGAAAAACAAAGCTTTGGAGACCCGAAAAGAGAGGGAGAGGTCCTAACAGAGGCTGTGAAAGGCAAGCCAGGCAGGAGGAAAACGTTTGCAGCGTGTACAGATGGGAGGTTTATGCGGGGTCCACCGGGAGCTCCTGCAAAGGAATCAGAAAAAAGAGCAGCGGCGGGGGACAAAGTGGGCAGCGGACAGAAGAGGCAGCGGGGTGCGGGGCGCTCGGCGTCACCGCGGGGCGGGACGAAAAGGAGATCCCCCCGCAGAACCCCACCCGAGGGTAGGTGCCCGTAGCACGTGGCGTGCGGAATTCTCATCCACGGCCGCGGGGTGTGAGCCCCCAAGGGAGAACCACAGGCAGTCCCCGGCAGACACGCGTGCCCGGGGCCCCCGCGGTTCTGCTCGTACAGACCCTGAAACGTCCCTGCGGGCCCCTCCCGTGCGCAGGTGAACTGCTCCCTGGTCGTGAGAATTTGTAAATTTGCTGAAGCTTCTCAGTGGTGCGGGAGGGGGCCACGGGCAGTCTGGGGCTCAGTGGGACGGTGTGACGGTCACTTGAGTGTAGAGCTACTCTCTGTTGGCTCCCCCTTGTGGCCTTGGCTTTCAGGAACCCCCCCACTGCCCTCTGTGCCGATGCCGCTGGGGTCCCCACGCGGGTGTGTGGGCTGCAGGTCCCCACACGTGGAGAGCGAAGGAAGAGAAAGGCCGCTCTGCGCGAAGCCGGGGTCCGGTCTGCGTCCCGTGCTTCCGTGCCCCGGTGCGGTCACTTGTAAACGGTGGTCGGTTCCTGTCGAGGGCCGGTCTAAACGCAAGCCCCTCTCTGTCTGAAGCCGCAGGGTGATGCCACACACTTTTATGCTGTTTGGACGGTGATCACACGAAGCAGAATTGATCAGAATTCTGGTCAAGGCACCAAATCCCGACGGGGTAACAAATGTGTCATGTTGGAAGTCACGTGTCTTCTGCGCCCCAGCCACCAGCAATGACAAACGAATTCTGGTGCCCCATACTAGAGCGGAGCCTGAATTTTCTTCCTGCTGCAGGAAACAGTAGAAAGTCAACGTCACGGGAAGCGGCTAGAAGACACGGGACAATGACATTTTCTGGAGATGTGCACGTAGTAACTAATCAAATGTCATGGTTCTCCTTGGATTTGGTGATGTGTATGGCACGTAGCTTTGTAATTTTTATTTTATTTTAAAAAAATGTTTATTTTGAGAGAGAGAGAGGACGTGAGTGTGAGCAGGGGAGGGGCAGAGAGAGGAGAGCGAGAGCCCCCAGGTTCTGCACCGTCAGCACTTAGTGCGACGCGGGGCTCGATCTCATGGCCGTGACATCACGACCTGAGCCAAAATCAAGAGTCTGGATGCCGGGAGTGCAAGCTGGTGCAGCCGCTCTGGAAAACAGTCTGGAGGTTCCTCAAAAAACTAAAAATAGAACTACCCTACGACCCAGCAATTGCACTACTAGGCATTTATCCAAGGGATACAGGTGTGCTGTTTCGAAGGGGCACGTGCACCCCCATGTTTATAGCAGCGCTATCGACAACAGCCAAAGTCTGGAAAGAGCCCACATGCCCATCGATGGATGAATGGATAAAGAAGATGTGGTCTATATATACAGTGGAGTATTACTCAGCAATCAAAAAGAACGAAATCTTGCCATTTGCAACTATGTGGATGGAACTGGAGGGTATGATGCTAAGTGAAATTAGTCAGTCAGAGAAAGTCAAAACTCATATGACTTCACTCATATGGGGACTTTAAGAGACAAAACAGACAAACACAAGGGAAGGGAAGCAAAAATAATATAAAAACAGGGAGGGGGACCAAACAGAAGAGACTCATAAATATGGAGAACCAACTAAGGGTTACAGGAAGGGTTGTGGGGGGGGGGGCGCTAAACGGGTAAGGGACACCAAGGAATCCACTCCTGAAATCATTGTTGCACTCTATGCTAACTAACTTGGATGTAAATTTTAAAAAATAAAAAATAAAAATAAAAAAGAGTCTGGATGCACAGCCGTCGGGTCCACCCAGGTGCCCTGGTACTCAGCTGTTTCGGCGTGCAGTTTTGTGGATTTTTTTCCTGGCTCCAAATAAATATTTACTTTCCCATCTAGTTCAGGTTAATAATTTGTATTGTTTTTGCTCTATGTCCAGCGCGGGTCGGTCTGTCTCCATCTGACCCCCGCCCACCCCACCCCCGGCCTGTGCCGTCCCAAAGCCCAGCACGGCCGCCCTGTCCTCGGGAAGAAGGGGCCAGGGCCACCGTCCGTGCAGGACCCCGTGTCACGGTTGATGGCGGCGTGCTGAGGGGGCCCCGTCACCAGGTCAGCTCGGCTCCCACCTCCCCCATTGGCTGGCTCACGTGCTCCTTCGGGACTGGGCTCAAAAGGAAGCTTGGACTTAGCCCAGCTGACCCAGTGGCAGCCATTTGGCACGAGGTGAGCCACACTTGACCTCAGGGCCCGGGAGCAGCGAGGCAGCCGGAGGGCCCAGCGGTGCCAAGGCGGCTTCCAGGAAAGGTCACGCCGTGTTTCTGTTCCAGCTCTTTCTACCTTGAGCTCCTGCAAGGTCCCCGGCTTCTCTGAACACAGGACCCCTTTGTACCACTAGTTCGCTCTGTGTTATGGTGAATGTCACACGAACAGTGTGTCCTCCTGTCTTGGCTGCTAGGTCAGTGCCGGTGGCCATGGCCCCCAGGGGAGGCTTGGCCAACCTTTCTGGGCCGCTGCCCCGGCGAGAGGAGCCTCTCGGGGGCTCCTCACACCCTCCTCCTGGGAGGCAGATCCCAGGGAACGGGACCCGAAGGCAGGCCTCTCCCAGTCGGTGTCCGGGAGCCACGCCGGGCCCCCACCGTGTGCTCGGCACGGGGGTCGTGCCCGATCGGCCTTGGCCGGCCCAGGGGGGTGCAGGGGCCTCATTACGGACACGCTGACCTCTCAGCCGGGCTTCTTCCGGGGGACTGGACGCCTCACTCTGCAGCTGGGGCCGGTTCTGAGCAGGGGGCTTGAGGGCCGGTAACTGTCCCTGTGCCGCAGATGACAGGCTGTGCGCTTTCCCTCACCGACTAGGAGGAGCAGAGAGGAAGGGCTCACTAGCAGGGGCCGCTGAGGAGGGAACAGAATGAAACCGGCCCTGTTTGCCCCCCGGGGAATCTGGCCCCCGCCCTCCACCCTGAAGTTCTCCCGCCTCGCCTCCCCGGCAGTCCCCAGCCCACCCCAGCTGAAGTTGTCGCAGGCGGGGCCTCGAGACCAGCGCCGAGGGAGGGAGGGCCTGTCCCCGCGCCCTCCCCCTGCTCCCGGCAGGCCGGCTCACAGGTGCCATCGGCCTTGACCTCGGAGAGGCCGTGAGTCTTGGCCCCCTTCACGGAAGGCGTGGAGGGGCCAGAGGGTGGGAAGGGAGCCAACTCCTCAGAGGCTGGTGCGCGCCGGGGCTTGTGCGTGACCGAGGGGCCACCTCCCGCAGCAGACTCACCCGGGGGTGCGCTGGGGAGGGGGGTCTACAACACCGTGGCCTCTGACCCGCTCCCATTTCTCCCCTTTTCTGGTTTTCTGAGCGCTTGTTTGCAATTGCCTATGGGATGGCCCTACCAGACTCCGAATACTAATAGAAAGACTCCCCTGGGGGGTGGGGGAGCTGAACAAGGGAGAGTCTAACTCCGACTTTTAAATTTTCAGCCTCTTCTGAGTTCTGTGCAGTTGGCTGTTGAATAACGCAGGGGCTGGGGTACCCAACCCCACCTCCTGGGCAGTTGAAAATCCACATAAAACTTTTGACCTCCCCCCAAAACTGAACTGCTGATAGCCCGCTGGTGACCGGAAGCCGTACCGATCACACGAACAGTCGACTGGCTCATAGTTGGCCCGTTCTGTGAACACACACTGTGTTCTTACCGTAAAGGGAGCCGCAGAAGAGAAACGTCAGAGGAAGATGAAAAGGAAGAGAAAACACATTTACGGCGCTGGCCTGTATTTCCTGAAAAAAATCCCAGGTCGAGAGTGGACCCACGCAATTCCAACTCGTGTCGTTCAAGGGTCAGCTGTATAATCAGAATTTTTTTTTAAAGGCTGTTTACATTAAATATAAGCCGATATATTTGTATTGTAATCTTATGCTTTTCAGAAAACATGTAAATTGTCTATAATCTCACCACCACCCCCCAAAGAACATTCCCCAGGGGTTTTAACAGGGTTGCCATTAGGTATGAGGTTGAATTTGGGGATAATCCCATTATTGCCATGGTTTCTCCCCTATTCGTTTGCTCCCCATTTGGTCTGCGGCCACCATGTCCCTTGGGGCCGTTGGGCATTTCCTTGTGGGTGCCGAACACATCTTTTCAGGTTCTCCTAGGCATTAGGGGGACCAGTGTGAAGGGCTGACAGTGTCCCTGGGCTGCTGGGCCCACAGGAGCCCTGTTAGTGCCGGAAGTCAGGGTCTCGAGGAAGCCTTTGGTGGCACCATGGCGGGTGACCCAGCGACCGTTCCCGACCTCCACCCTCCCTGCTCTCCATGGACCGGTGTCCTCATGGATGCTGACCGCCCTTCACGGTGAGTCTGGCTGATCTAACCGCGACCCCATCCTCTGGTCAGTGACGGCTCTGGAAAGAGCCGGGAGACACGGGAAGAGACAAACCAAGGACATCTGAGAGCCACAACAGGAACCCCATCAGGATGAGCCAAGCTCGTGGGCCCTTGAGTAGAGACATGGAGAGTTCCCAGACCCTGAGTGACCTCACGGAAGCCCGCCCCGGAGCTTGGACTCCAGCCACATGAGCCGACACACGGCCAGATTGATCCGGCGGTGGGAGGCAAAGCACAGCACCTGGTGTGGGTGCTGCGGTCAGGACAGCCCTGCCGTGGATGGCACAGTGAGGGTACTCTATCGGGAGAGGTGCGGGCGACGGCGGGCTCAAGCATCGGGGGACAGGCAGGTGCTGGGCAGCGCAAGGTCGGCAGTGGTGACACGGGGCGGGGGGGGGGGGGGGGGCCTGCACAGGCCACCATCACTGCGGATCTCCAGCAACAAGGAAGGAGGCACCGGGACAAAGCAACAGGATGTATCTCTAAACCCATAGCAGCTGACCTTTAAGACTCCAGAGACGGACCGTGCCCGTCTCAAAAGTCCTCGCTCTCAAACAATTATGCGGTCTGCCGTGCATGTGGAAAAGCCAACATCAATATCCACGTGCGCGAGGCTCCAGCTGGCTTGGCCGTTGCGCGGGGAAGTGAAGCTGGCCCCTGGCTCGCGGCCCCCGGCACTGACCGCCGGGCGGCAGGGCCAGGCGGACCCGGTGACTTCCAAGGGTCGGCCCACCGTCACCACCTTGCTGTAGGTTGGACAGAGCAAGCGTGTCTGCTTTCTCTGTTCTGATTTTGTTCTGTTTGGGGAAGCGGGGGACGCTGCGGGTTTCAGCGGAAACCATCCCAGAACTAGGTTGGTCTGGTGACCTCGCTGTGACTCCCAAGTGACTCGGCTCGCCTTCAACCCTGCCCCAGGTGCCAGCAGTGCGGACATTCCCATCGAACTGCTGGGTTAGATTGGAAATGTTTCTCAGTTCTCTCTTCTTCCTCCGCCTCCGCCAAGGGACAGAACGGCTTCCAGGTCACGCTGCCTTTGAACAGCTTTGTCGGCACGTACGTCATCGTGTTAACCGGACAATTCGGGATTTTTGCTCTATTTCAGGCTTGCGCAGACTTCGGCAAAATCTACTTTTAGAACGTTCCCACCTCCCCAGCAAGGTCCCTCATCATTCCCAGCATCAATTCCCAACCCCACCCCAGCCCCTGGAAGCCAGCCCTGTGGATTTTTGTCTTCTGGACATTTCATACAAGGGGATCCATAAAATACGTGGCCTGGCACTCAGTATCATGTGTTCGGGATACATCCCCGTGGTAGCGGGGCCGGTGTTTTGGTCTTTTTCACAGCTGAATGATACAATATTCCATCACAGGGGCAGACCACGTTCTGTTTGTCCATTCCCCACCTGCTGCGCATCTGGGTTGTTTCACCTCGGGGCTCGGCGAGGGATGCTGTGTCCGCATCTGTGTGAAGGTCTCCGTGCGGACGTACGGCTCCAGCTCTGTGGGGTACGTGCCTAGGAGAGGGCTCCTGGGTCATCCGGCAGCACTATGCAATTATGTGAGAAAATGACAGGGTGTCTTCCATGGTGGCCCCACTTTCACATTCCCACTCGAAACGGGCGATGGCCTCATGTTCCCGACATCCGTGACAACACCTGTTTTTGCCCATTTTCTTGGCCGATGCCCTTCTAGTGGGTGTAAGGGGGTGTTTGTTGTGCTTTGATGTGTACTTCCCTGATGACTAGTGGCGCTGAGTCGCTTCCACGGGACTTTGGCCATTCGTGCATTTTCTGTGGTGAAATGCATATGCAGATCTTCTACCCGTTTTTTAAGCTGAGTTTCCATTTTTATGGCTTGTCCTCTTCCTCTATTATTTCTTTACTCAAGAGTTCTTTATACATTTTGGAAACGATGGTGTTTTTGAATCACAAAAGTTTTTAATTTTGAGGAAGTCCAATCTGTCTTGTTTTAAATGGATCGTGCTCTTGGTGTGTATCTAAGAAATCTGGCTAGCCCAAGGTCATGAAGATTTTCTCCTGTGTTTTCTTCTTGAAATTTTATAGCTTTAGCTCTTACATTTAGATTTATGCTCTATCTTAAGTTAGTTTTTTCATATGTTGTGCAGTGCAGGCTTAAATTAATCTTTCTGCAAGTGGTCTCGCCATTATCGCGGCAGAATTAGTAGGAGATGTTCCCTTTCACCAATGAGTTGCCCTGGCACCTTGTCAGGATCAATTAGACAAAAATAGTTGGGCTTCTTTCCATGTTCTCCAATATAGTCCATCAATCTATATGTCTATCCTTTTTTTTTTAATTTTTTTTAACATGTATTTATTTTTTTGAGACAGAGAGAGACAGAGCATGAACGGGGGAGGGTCAGAGAGAGAGGGAGACACAGAATCCGAAACAGGCTCCAGGCTCCGAGCTGTCGGCACAGAGCCCGAGGCGGGGCTCGAACTCACAGGCCGTGAGATCATGACCTGAGCTGAAGTCGAACGCTCAACCGACCGAGCCACCCAGGCGCCCCAACAATACTTTTTAATTGAGAAGTATAGGACCTCCAACATTGTTCTTTTTCAAGATTGTTTTCGCTATCTGGATCCCTTGCAATTCCATATAAATTTTAAGATCAGCTGGTATATTTCCCAAAAAACCCCGCCAAAATCCCATTGGGATTTTCTCAGTGATTGAATTGAATCTATATATTGATTCGGGGGGATTCGCCATCCTGACAATACTGACTCTTCCAATCCACGGGCATGGAACATCCCTCCGTCTATGTACAACATCTGAGCTCTCTCAGCAATGGCTTATAGGTCAGCCCACAAGCCTTGCACTTCTTCGTTAAATTTATTCTAAGCGTGTTACTCTTTTGGGGAGTATTGTGACTCGAATTGTCTTCTTGCTTTTTCGTTGCAGATTGTCCAACGCTAGTACACAGAAACACAATGGATGACACTGCAAACTCATTTATTGATTTTTATAGTTTCTTGTTGTCGATTCCCAAGATCTTCTACAGAGAGAACCAGTCATTTGTGGAGAAAGACCATTTCGCTTCTTCCTCTCCAACTGGGAGCTTAAGTGTCTTTTCTCATTTTTGGTTTTGGTTGTGGTGCTTGCTATTCTTTTTTTTTTTTTTTGTCAGAGTGAACCAGAGAGAACCTTCATGAATTTGGAAGACCCTGGTGTTGAATGCATGGACATTTATAATTATTTTACCTTCTTGAAGAATCAAGTCTCCATTTGCTATGACATATCCCTCTTGGTGTCTAGTAATATTTCTCTTGTGTTGAAGTCTATTTTTCTAAATTTGATAGACCTTCTCCAGCTCTCATGGTCACTGTTCACATGGTGTCTCTTTCTCCATTGTGCTATTTTCACCTCCTTGTGTCTTCAGTCTGAAGCATTTCTCTTGTAGATCATGGAGCTGGATGACAGTGTCTGTCTTTTGATTGAAATGTTTAATCCATTTACATTTAGTGGAACTCTAGATAAGGTTGGATTTATGTCTGCCCTCCACTATCTGTTTTCTATATGTCTCATGTCACTTACTGTCTTCTTTTGTATTAAATAGATACTTGTCTCTTCCCTCTCTCTTCCTCCTCTTCTGTTGGACTGTGAGTATGGCTATGCTGCCTGATTGAGTTCCACGGCCTGAAGGCTCTGCTCCTTTTCCTTCATTTTTTCTGCTCTTCAGATTGGATGGTTTCTCTTGGTCTCCCTTCACAGTTTGCCGAATGTGTGGGATACTTTCTCACCCATCTCAGATATACTGTTGAGATCTCCCAGAAAATCTTCCACACAAGTGACAGTACTTTTCAACTCCAGAGTTTCCACTGCATTTTTTTTTATAATTTCCGTGTCTTGGGGCACCTGGGTGGCTCAGTCGGTTGAGTGTCCGACTTCGGCTCGGGTCATGATCTTGCGGTCTGTGAGTTCGAGCCCCGTGTCGGGCTCTGTGCCGACAGCTCGGAGCCTGGAGCCTGCTTCGGATTCTGTGTCTCCCTCTCTCTGCCCCTCCCCTGCTCATGCTCTGGCTCTCTCTATGTCAAAAATAAATAAACATTCAAAAAAATTTTATAATTTCCATGTCTTTATTTTCTCTATTCCATAAGTCATCATCCACATACTTTCCTGTGGTTTCTGTAAATTTTTTTTAATGGTTATTTATTTTTGAGAGAGGTGGAGAGGGTGGAAGGACACTGAGGATGACTGGGCGGGGCTGTGATGTCTCCGGGATGGCCGCGGGTCACTGTCTTTACAGAAATCAACCCATGAAATCAGGAAACGTCTGGCGGAATCCTGTTACACCTGCCCTACAGAGTTGTGCGTGTGCCCCGTCGCCCAGGAGGGCCACCCTGGACCCAGAGAGAGAGTGGCCGCACGGAGGTCTCGGGAAGCAGGGCCTAGAGTTGGCCTGGGAAGGCCTCCTTCACCGCCCTGGCCCCTCCACAGGGTCCTGGTTCACCGGTCCTGGGATCAGGACCCGGAGCCCCCGGAGCCAGAGCCCGAGGGTGAGAAGGCTGGGGTGGGAGATGTGTGTTCAGGGGACCCGGGCGGTGCTGGGTCACCCAGGGAGGAGCCCCCAGGGGCTGGTGTGGGGCCTGGAGCAGAG
>NC_064807.1:90742566-90745964 GCF_023721935.1 Panthera uncia
CAGACAGGGTGCTGAGGGCAGGCAGGGACGCATCCACAAAGGAACAAGGACAGAAGTGGTTTCTGTCTGGGGGGTGGGGCAGAGGCTGTTAGGGTCTTGAGCTTGGATTTGGGGAACTGCGGCTGGCAAGGCACAGCTGTCCCGGTGACACCCCCTCAGGGAGCCCGAGTCCACCTGCCCCTGGGGGAGCACCTGCGACCCTCCGCTCTGCCTGAGGGCTCTGTCCTGCCCCAGGGGCGCCTCCTCTCCTGCCAGCAGGGGCCAGCCTGCCACCTGGGAGCGCAGGTACCCCGAATGCCCTGGGGACAGGGCCGGTACGGGTAGGACACCGTCTCCCAGCGGACTTGAGCGCCAGGCCGCCATGGTGCTCGCCCTCCTCCTCCGGACTGCGTGGGCCCAAGTCCTCCTCTGCTCAGGGACCACCCTCTGTCCAGGCTCCACACGCTGGCACTTGAGGCAGGTCGTCTGGACCTTCTGGACTCGTGCTTCCTTGTCGGGAACGTGAGCAGAGGCCTCCCTCCCAGACTCGCCAGAGGGGACACGGCCAGGAACATTCAGACCCTGGAAAGGAAGATGCCACGTGGGGGACCTATCGGGTCGTGCTCACTGAAGAGGTCACGGTGCTCAGCACACGGCAGGGACCTGAGATCGCTGGCTGATTTAGGCACGGAGGGAGGGAAGGAGGGAGGGAGTGAAACCACAGAAGCAGGGTCCACACCAGGTCAGGTCAGAGGTCCAGTCAGAGGACGTCACAGCTCGGGCCCTGGAAGGGGGCACGGGACATGTCCTTCTGTCCCTCCAGCGCTGACCTTCCTCCACGTGGGACCTGTTGACAACCTGGATCGTCTCCACCTCCTCCGCAAACAACGCTGAGTGTTCCCAGAAGGGGGACGGCGGGCAGGGGCCAAAGAGGGGCTATCGGAATCCTGTGCCCTGGGGGACTCTGGGACAGCCTTCCAGGTGGCCCTTTTTGTCCTCCAGGCACCAGGCCACGATTCCACCTCATCTCTCAGGGAATGCGACAACCCATCTAGAAGGCCGTTACATCCCCATGTCACAGATGTGGACACCGAGGCTAATAGCACAGCCTGGGTCACTAGTAAGACGAGCTGGATCGGGAAGCCCATCTCCTTGACTTTGGATTGTCCTACCCGGAGGCCTGCATCTTGGCGTCCTGGGGCTCAGGGTCCCTCCTCCTGGGGGATCTCAACACCCGCCGAAGGCCCCCCCTCACTGATCTCAGGGGAGCAGAGCTGACCAACCTGCCTGGGGCCCCACATGGGGCTGGGGAAGGGCCGACCCTGGGCTCTGTGGGCTCTCCCAGTACTGGGCCGGCCGGTCCCCTGCAGGACGAGGACTTCTCGGTGGGGATCAGCTGGGGCCTCTGCTTCCTCACGTGGACACCTAGGCTTCCGGTCCCCAGACCAGAAACCTGCCCCTCTGAAGGTGACCACCGCTGCCTCCCTTGGGTTTCACTTGCCCGAGTCCCTCCCCGGGACGCCCCGCATCTCTGACGCCTGCTCCCGTGGGGGGTCGCCACATCTTGGAGTGGGACGGGTCTGGCCTTCATCCTGGGGAACGCGCTGGCTTTGGAGTATTATTTGGCCCAGAGGCCTGTGAACCGCTCTGGCCCTGGGTCGTGAGGGATGCTCTCCCCTCTGTTGTCTGACCGTCCGGCCTTCTGCATCTCCCGGTTTCTGTTTGGGCCACGGGAGGACCGGCCGTGTCCCTGCTGGCGTCAGGCTGTGGTGTCACAGCACAAACAAGGGTCTCTGTCTCCGACATGTGCCCTCTTTTACTAACACAGCCTCTTGTATCCTCGTGACATTCCCTCCCCTTGCCGGTGGAAGGCCCCTGTGACCGGTTCTGAGGGAGAGAATATAACGATGGATGTCGCTTCCAAGCTGGTTCATGAAAGCCTGTGGTTTCTCCGGGTTCCTTTTCTCCCGGGTCCGTTCTCTGTCTCTGTGTCAGTGTGTGTGTCTGTGTGTGTGTCTCTCTCTGACGAAGCAAGAGCAGATAATATGAGCTGCCCCAGGAGGCCCAGTGCCAAGAACCTGCAGAGGCTCCGGGCTGAGACTCAGAAGTCCTGAGACCCCCCAGTCCCGGCCGAATCCTGTCAAGAGCATGTGCCCGGTTGCGGTCTTGGAGGCGGACCCTGCCCCAGTCGAGCCTCAGCTGAGGCTGCAGCCCTGGCCTCCGGGGTGACCGTGGGGCTGAGGCTCCCAGCCGAGCCGAGCCGGGAGACTGGCACAGAAAGCGTGAGGCGGTCAAGGGCTCTTCCTGCAGGCACCTCATTAGGGTAACATCTTTGTGAAGAGTCTAGAAGAATTATGGTGTGCGTGGTCCTTGTGCAGCTGTGCAGAAGGCATCTAGGACGCTTGAGGCCCTCTCCCTCGGAGGCGGATAGTCCCCAAATTCTAATAAGCTGTTGCCTGTTTTGCTCACTGCCCTCTCGCCAGCAGCGAGCACGTGCCTGGTGTGTCACGGGTGCTTATACGTGTTTCCCGAAGGAGTGAGCGGCTTCCTGGGGAAGTGTGGGGTGTCGGGGAGCCCGGGGAGCGGTGCACAGACTCACTGCAGAGAAGACACACGGCGAGGATTACACTGGACCGGTCCGAGGTCTATTTCCCAGCAGACAGGAGGTGACAGCCCCTCTCGGCCGTGGAACCTGGAGGGCACGAGCTGACGGGCCAGGACTGGACTCTCCCTGCCGGCCAGCACGTGCCCTCCTATCCCCAGCTCCTGAGGATCATCAAGGATCCCTCTTGGGCTAGAGCCACGGCCCTTGGACTTCACCCCATCAGCGGCCCGGGGTCACCAAACACCTCTCAGCGTGCGAACTCCCGGAATCGCGAAGAACGCTCCTGGGGTCTCGGAGGGCCACGAGCGGACCCCAAAGTAACGGTGGTGGCCCTCAGGGCAGGATGGTGTGCGCACAGGAGGCTGTGGAGGCAGAGGGGCACTGAGGGGGCGCTGCCCGGTGGGGGCCGGTCTGCCCACGAGCGTTCCCTTTCTCTCCCCGGTTTCTCGTGTGCTGGTGTGGGACACTGCCCGGGTCGTCCAGCCACGGCCACAGAGCCCAGACCAGACGGGCTGCCCGGTGCCCCCCGCCCACGCCTGTCGGCAGGACGAGCCTGGTGCTGATGCAGGACAGGGCCGTGGAAGGGGAGCACCTCCCACGGGGCTTGGAAGAGACCGCTGTCACCCCTCCTCTCTCTGCCCCCGGTGAGCCGACCCTAACAGGGCGGACGGGGCCAGGCATGGTGCTGACCTGGACAGTGGGGGGGGGGGGGGGGGGGGGCCCCAGCCACGTGTGAGGTGCTCCCGGTACAAGGGGCTCTCCTGCAGCAGCACCCAAAGGCTCCACAATGGCAATGAAATCTTTCAACCTGGGG
>NC_064807.1:90746064-90749327 GCF_023721935.1 Panthera uncia
GGGCCGGGGGGGGGGGGGGGGGGGGGGGAGGGCTCTCGACCACGTGTTACCGTCTTTCGGAAGAACGGTCACACCATCGGCGAGCTCCAAAGTCTCACATATGTCTACGAATCTTTTCATGCTCGGGAAGCTGGACGTGTTCCGTCTGCCTGCGGTCGGGAAGCACAGTCACGTCAGTTACCAGTTCTGGCCGCGTGGGCTGCACCCTGACCCCCACGGACACTGCCAGGCCCTCGCAGGACAGAGACGCGAGGGCGCTGCCACGGGAGGCGCAGCAGACAGGTGATGGAGAAATGTCCTTCTGTCCCCTCTGTGCCCCGAGGCGGGCCGGTGTCCCCAGCGAGGCCCTGGAGACCGGCTCGGGTAGCCTGTCTGCTCACCCAACCCCTCTGGCTGCAGCCCTTCCCCCCACCCCCCGCCTCCCCCCCGTGCGTGCCCTGCATGCCCCGCGTGCCCCGTGCCTGGAGGGGTCCTTTCCCGACCCCACTCCCTTCCGTACCGCCCCCGCCCGGCACAGAACCTCTCCCCATCTGCCTTCCCTTCACCACCTCCACCTGCCCTGCCCCCAACTCCCCCCATGCTGCCCTCAGCGCCAGGGCCTGAGCCTCCCGTGGATGGCCAGCCCCACGCCTGGCCTCTCCTCCTCCGGGCTCCCTCCTGCACTGGCCTCCCCCACTCACCCCTGCAGCAGCCACCTCAGAGACCTGCCCACGTGGTCTCCAGGCTCCACCCACCCACCTGCCCCCTGCCACCTGCCGCCAGCCTGCCCTGCAAGGGCTGCGACCCAAAGTATGGACTGCCCGTGTCCTCCCAGATTCATACACCAAAGCCCCAGTGCGACGGTGCGAGGGGTCGGGGCCTCCGGCGGTGCGCAGGGTTAGCTGGGGTCCTCGCGACAGGATCAGTGCCCTGGTAAGAAGAGGAAGGGACCAGAGCCCCCTCCCCAACACCTGACGCGGCGAGACGGTGGCCGCCTGCAGACCCCGGCCCTCCATCGGGTCTGCGCCCTGAGCCGTGAGGATCGGTGTCGGTCGCGGGCGCCCTGTCGCGGAGCCCGAGCTGTGGCAGAGGCCTCCCTCTGAGCCTGTGCCCCTGCGCCCCCCCCCTTACCTGCCCCCGCACACCCCCTCCCCCAGATGTCACTCACTTAAGAACAGTAGCATCTTGGCGGTCCAGCCGGCGCGGCCCAGGCGCAGATAGACCACGCCGAAGCTGTAGTCCGTGGACAGCACGTGGAAACCCTCCACCCCCTTCACTGGGCGGGAGAGAAGCAAGGCAGGGGCGTGCGGGAGGGGTCGAGAGCCCCCTGCTCCCCCCGGGGCCACGACCCGCCTGACCGCCCCGTGTGCCGGGCGCCCATCCCGCCCCCCCCACGTTCCCCAGGACGGAGGGGCGGCCGGGGACGGTGCCGGCAGAGGCACCCTGTCCCGCGTCTGGGTGACGAAGCCGGGGGGGCACTGCCACCCCAGGCCTCCCTCTCCCGGCCCCGAGCTATCATACGCACGTGTGTTCCTGAACACCGCCTTCTTCCCATCTTTCCGAAGAATTAACGTGTATGCCTGGCACCCCTGTGACCTAGGGGGACAAGGCGGGACGCCCATTTCTGGAATTTTCCAATTTGGACCGGGACCGGTCCCACAGATTAAGGGAAACACTTCCAACACCCAGTGCCTGCTGAGTGACCCCGTGTAGCGTGGGGGCTTCTCCCAAAATCAGGCTCTTGAATTTTAGGGGCAGGAAGTGACGGGTTTCAGGGCTGTGGGGACCGTCACTCTAGGTTTTCCCGGTGATCCGGCTCCGGCACCCCCACCCGGACAGGATGATGCCCCAGGCTGCCGTGGCCAGGGCTCTGGGGACGCTGTGCTGGGCCCCCCGCCCTGCTCCACTCACCGGCTAAAGGCCAGGACCACCTTCAGCTGGCCCACTTTGTGAACCTTCACCGTGGATGCCCCCAGCTTCCTCCTGTGTCTGCCAGGCAAGAACCCCTGGCCATCGGAGGCAACAGCCAGAATGTACCAGAACCCTGAAAACTGTGCAGAGGTGCTGAGGAAGGCGCTCCTTCCCAGGCTCCCAGCCAGGCTCCCGGAACCCACCGGACAAGGGATGCCTCCCAGACACCCAGCCCGCATCCAACACCCACAGACCTGCACGGCCCCTGGTTAGGGACCCTGGTGGGCAGACGCCAGACTGTCCGGGGGTGTGGGGGCTGGGCAGTGGGAACCGTGTGCTGTAACTTTCTTCCCGTGCGGGGCCTCCGGGGGGGCCCCATCCCTCTGATTTCCTGCCACGAGCCCACCGTCCCAGACACCGCCACAGCCCTCTCAGCCTGTGCCCACAGCCACCCCCGCTGGAGGGTTCCTCCTGCCAGCGATCTCCTCGTTCCAGAACACGTCCTGCTGATTCCACCTCTGCCCACCTAGCATCTCTGGGTGCACCTGCCTGGGGCCCTGCGCCCTACCCACCCCCCATGGCCGGCAGCTGCTCTGGGAGACGCCGGGGGGCAGTCCCACTGGGCTGGCAGGGGCTTGTGCCGGAGACTCCTGCCAGCCTCGGGGCACTGCCCAGGGCCCCGGGAAGGCCCTTGGAAGATTTTTAGGGAGCGATCTTCCAGCTGCCCACACTCGGACGACCCCTGGCCCCCACGGCCTGGGTGCCTGGCTCGGGGGACAGCAGGCCTACGGCTTTACCTTGTTCCAGTTGAGGCTGTGGGCCTCCCTGGGCGGCTGTTCCTGTGGCCGGGACCCCATGGCCAGCACAAGCGCCAGGACCAGCGTGGGCACCAGCCTCCCCGGTCCCATCTTCAGCCTCCTTCTTCGGCCACCAGGGCACTGAGTTTAAATCTCCCCACCCACGGACCCTGCCGTGGCCGTCCAACCAACCCGGAGCCTTGAGCCGGCCTGGGGTGGGCCGATGGGGAGGCCGGGGGGGCTGCGGGCCCTCTCCTGCCCCGGGCACAGAGGGCCGGCCCAGGTGCTCAGCCTGGTCGGTGCCGCCTGCCTGGGAGGCGTCAGACAAAGCCATCGTGTTCCCGAGGTCACTCCCCCCAGACCTCAGGTCACCACATGTCCCCTGGAGCCGTCCCTCCTCACAGTGGGAGCCCTGGGCCTCTCACACTAGCTCCCCACCCCTGGAAGAGAGACAACAGCCAGCTGGTGTCACTATGAGTCACTTCATAAGGTTATCTGCGTGTGAGAAGGAGGACCTGACCGCAGGGTCGCCCTGAGCAGGTGCTGACGGGGGGGTCTGCCCTGAGCAGGTGCTGA
>NC_064807.1:90749337-90767032 GCF_023721935.1 Panthera uncia
GGGGGGTCTGCCCTGAGCAGGTGCTGACGGGGGGGTCTGCCCTGAGCGGGTGCTGACGGGGGGTCTGCCCTGAGTGGGTGCTGACGGGGGGTCTGCCCTGAGCAGGTGCTGACAGAGGGGGCAACCGGTGTGTGTGCACAGGCACATGGGGTGCGTGTGCGTGTGCATGCAGCTCTCTTGTATGTGCCCACCTGCCCCCTTCCTGGCGTGCACCCCACCTCGCCGTGAGGGATGGGCAGCCCCCACCCCAGCTCCTGCCAAGACTTCAGGCAGGGCCCCACCGGACCACAGGAGGACCCACAGGCCAGGCCTCTGCAATCCTGGGCCCCTGGCCTTGCCCCAGAGCCCTGCCCCGGACACCGAGGTGCCCCAGCCTGGCACCCCAGTGGGCACCAGTGCCCACCTCGTCGGCCCAGCACCCTGTCCGAACTCGAACCGCAGGCCTGCTCTCACTCAGGCAGACGACCCTCCCATCGGCCCGGGGCTGTGTGACCCCTCCCCGGGGAGCGGCTGCCCCCGGCCCAGCCCCCACTCCCCAGCCAAGACCCGTGTGCGCGGGTCCCCCCACCCAGAGGGACTCTGCCGAGGGACACAAGTGCAGGCCGGCCCTCTCGCCCCCGAGCTGGCTCTGTGCCGTGTGGTTCAGCCCTAGGTGTGCCCACCGCACCCTATCCTCTCCCTGTGCGGCCCGCGCCCCACGAGAGTGGCGCCCCGTCCATCTCTGTCCGCCCTCGACACCGAGCCCAGCCCAGCACACGAGTGAGAGGTAACTATAGCAGTTTGTGGAATCGCTTTATTTGGAAACGCAGCAAGATTCCCTGGGAGCACCTGCCCAGCACCCAGCACCCAGCACCCAGCACCTGGGTGGCTGAGCAGGTTGCCAGCGCCTGGCCGGCCTCGCCTGGACACGGTGGGCACTGTCCCCACTGGAGGCGAAGCATTCACTGAAAACCAGGAAGAGCACTGGAGGACCCCAGGTTCGAGGGGGGTCTGCCTCCACCCGGGTCCCCGGCCCCTCATGGCTGCAGAGCACTGGGGTGTAGGATGCGGGGTGATGCTCGGGAAGCCAGCTTACCTGGAAGGCCTTGTGCGCACAGGTGACTGGGGGGACAAGAGGAGCCGTGAGGTCGGGCCCACAGCCTCACCCGAGACGGAGCCTCCCCTGTCGGCCTGACTTCGGGGAGGGAGCAGGTGACTCCTTGAAGAACTCACCCCCCCTAGTCCTGCCTGACTCACTGAGGCCGGGAGGCTCCCCGAGACCAGCGGAAGTGAGCCGGTTCTTGGGCGCGGGGGGCGGCCCCGGGGGACACTCACGGTCCCGCTGCAGCGCGGCCTGCTGCTGGGACAGGAAGCCCAGGCCCCTGCTCCACCTGGTGAAGAGACGCACGGCCTCCTGGCTGGCCAGCTCCGTCCGACCTGCGGGGCAGGAAGGGACCCTCACACCTGTGCCCCCCGCCCCAGCTGCCCCTCTTGCAGCAGGGGGAGTGCAGGGATGGGGCCCCAGGCAGAGAGGGCCATGGCGAGGCGCCGGGTCCCTGGGGGCACAGGGGCCAGCCCAGGCGGCGGGACCCTCTCTCTAGCCCCGGACCCTGGGACGATGTGCTTCCCGCACAGCGTGGCTGCGGCCGGCAGGGAGTTTGTGGGCGGGCCCGGGGTCTCCTCCACTTACTGTATAGCTCCCGGTGCTGAAGGCCTCGTCCTTGAACTCCAGCTGGGTGAAGATGACGGCATAGTCCCTGAAGTCGGTGCCCAGCACCCAGTAGTCTGACACGCCCAGGGCTGGGAGACACGAGAGGCTCCCAGGCAAGCTCAGAGCCCCAGAGCCCCGTGGTCCCCTGGTCCCCGGTGACGGATGGCCAGCTGGCGAGGGCCTGTCCCAGCTCATCCGGGGTCACACTCCCCCGGTCCTGTCCCCACGGGGGCGGAGGGCCACCCCCCTGCACACCACAGAGGGAGTCTGGGGGTGACCGATCCCCTCCCCTTCCCGCAGTGCTGGCCAGGCAAGCGAGCCCATCCCCACGCTGCCCCGCACCCCGTGGGACACCGCGGAGGCTGTCGCCTTACAGGGGTTCACAAACACCCATCCAGAGTTCTGTCTCCACAGCAACACCATGCCCACATCACACCTCTCCGGCCTGGAAAAGAGATCGTCCGTCCTCAGCTCAGGGTCCAGAGTCGGGACGACAGGACACAAGGGTCCTGCCGCCAGGGCCCGGCCTGCCGCCAGCGTGTCGCAGAGGGGATCCTGGCTTCCTCTGACGGCCCCCATTACCCAGAAACCTCGCTCTCCAGTGAATCCAGCCTGGCTCGGGAATGAGCCACAAGAGAGCCAAGTGCAGATCAGCTCCCTCCCCAGGATGGTGGGGGCACAAAGGGCGCAAAATGAGCCTCAGACAGACGCTGGGCCCTCTGCAATTTTGGGTGAGGAGCCCCAGCATCACAAGGACCAATCAGTCCCTAAAGTGAACGGACACAACAGACAGGCAGTTGGTCTTGGGGCGGCCGGGGGGCTCAGGCGGTTAAGGGTCCACTCCAGATTTCAGCTCAGGTCACAATCTCATGGTTTGCGGGATCGAGCCCCGTGTCAGGCTCTGTGCTGACAGCGTGGGACCTGCTTGGGATTCTCTCTCTCTCTCTCTCTCTCTGACCCTCCCCACTCACAATTTCTCTCCCTCTCAAAATAAGTAAATAAACTTTAAAAAATTAAAATTAAAAAAATAAAACAAACAGAAACAACCCGTCTCAATGTTATAAGAAAAATTACAAACTGGGAAATATATTTGCAACTAACTTTTACCACAGATGAGAGGCTAATATCCCGAACACTCAAGGGTTCTTACAAACCGGTAAAAACACACCTAACAGAAAAATATGCCAAAGATACGAACAGGCAGGGACGCCTGGGTGACTCAGTTGGTTAAGCGTCCGACTCTTGATCTCGGCTCAGGTCTTGATCTCAGGGTTGTGAGTTTGAGCCCCGTGTTGGGGAGGAAGCACAAAAGGCACGTTGACATGTCCCAGGATGCCCCTGGCCCTTGTCCTTACAGAAGACGCATAAAAGCTGACACAGGGCCATCTGCTGCCCATCAGATGGCAAAGAACAAAGAGTAAGGGAATGCCCGGGGCAGGCGCCAGTTCAGGGGACCGGCCACGTGTGATGTGGAGACACGGGGACTCCGAGAGATGTATCCTTCGGGTAGACCCCTGGGCCCACTCCCCAAAGTGTGTTTCCAATTGCAAAAGATTGGAGACCCCCGTCTGCCCAGCAGCAGGGCGCTGGCAGAAAGCCTGCTGGACCAATAGGCAGCTGTAAAACAGAGCAGAAACTTAACAGGAGCCCATGGGGGAGGGGAAGGAAAAAAAAAAGAGGTTAGAGTGGGAGAGGGCCAAAGCATAAGAGAATCTCAAAAACTGAGAGCAAACTGAGGGCTGATGGGGGGTGGGGGGGAGGGGAGGGTGGGTGAGGGGTATCGAGGAGGGCACCTGCTGGGATGAGCACTGGGTGTTGTATGGAAACCAATTTGACAATAAATTTCATATATTTAAAAAAAAACAGAGCAGAGCGCCTCCGAAAATGTGACATGGAATCGCCGTGTGACCCCGCGGTCCCGCCGCTGCGCGCGCCCAGAACCAAAAGCAGGATCTGAAGGGAGACGTACACACCCACGTTCACCGCAGCGTGGTTTGCAAAACCAAGAGGCGGAAGCGGCCACGTGCTCTGGCCACACCAGGGAACGTCAGCCTCAAAAAGGAGGGGAATCGTGGCACCTGCTGCCACATGGGCGAACCTGGAGGGCACCGTGCTGAGTGACGCCAGCCCGTCACAGGGGGACACGTCCTGTAGGAGTGGACGCTCACCGGAGGCCCTGGAGGAGTCGGAGCCACGGACGCCGAGAGCGGGAGGGTGGGGCTGGGGGAGGGGAGGGTCCGTGTGTAACGGGACAGAGTCCAGTCTGGGAAGACGAACACATTCTGGGGACAGACGGCGGGACGGCTGCACGACAGTGTGAGTGCGCCCGACGCCCCCGAACTGCGTCCTTGAAAGTGGTTACGACGGCCGTTTCTGTGCTGCATTTATCTTACCACAATTTTTAAAAATTCAGTAAAGACAGAAGAGAATAAAAGGTGAAATGTTCTAAAAGAGAGCAGAGGTGGGGCGCCTGGGTGGCTCGGTCGGTGAAGCGTCCGACTTCGGCCCAGGTCGTCATCTCGCGGTTTGTGGGCTCGAGCCCCGCGTCGGGCTCTGTGCTGACAGCTCGGAGCCTGGAGCCTGCTTCAGATTCTGTGTCTCCCTCTCTCTGCCCCTCCCCCATTCATGCTCTGTCTCTCCCTGTCTCTGTCTGTCTCGAAAATAAATAAACTTAAAAAAAATAAAAATTAAAAATAAAATAAAATAAAATAAAAGAGAGCAGAGGCTGTGTGGATGGATATGGAGAGGTTCCCGGCATGCATGGCTCGGTGACACACGTGTGCTGGCGTGTGGCCGCCCGTGTCTGAGGAGCCGCCACGAATCACAAGCATGGGTCACCTGCAGGGAGGGGATGGGCTGGCTGGGCAGGTGGGAAGGACCCGCTCTGAGTGCCTTTGGGGACTCTGATTTCTGAGCCATGCAAATGCACTTCCTATCCGAAGGCCAACAGATGACTTCAGTTCAATTCAATGTAAGAGGACCCACTTGCAGTCCTGGTGGGGAGGGGGGCTCGGCACCATCCGTCTTTCCAAACCAGCGTCTGGCCGCGGTCCCCAGAGGTGCAGGTGACACAGCACCAGGGGGCGCTGCTAACCAGTCACACCAGAGAGCGGACACCGGAATGGCGACCCAGCCCCGCGGCCACCCCCGTGGCCCTTACGTCCACCCCCGTGGCCCTTACGTCACCGGTGGCTTTTCACAGACCCTGAGGCTCTCCAGACGCCTAGTTTCTGGATTTGGATGTCTGATTCCGCCAGCCTCACCGGGACACAGCCAGCCACGCGGCTTCGTGGCCCACACCGTGGCGCATGTGACCGTGTGTGCTCACCCAACATAGCGGGGCCGCCATCGGACCCCAGACCTCCTCTGTCCTTGCTCGTCCCACGGCCAGGCCCGTCCCAGCGGGACCCAGGGCCCCACGGCTCCCGAAGGCAGACGCGGGTGTGGGAGGAAGGTTACCAGCGGCTCCGAGACACCACGCGCGAGCCCAGTTTAGGCGGCAGCTGAGGGGGGGGCTTTGTCCCGAGAGGCCCCTCGCATCCACCATGATCCCACCCAGAGGCCCGCCAGACCTGCTCTCCGGGGACACAGGCGCACAGCGCACAGCTCGCTCACCTGTGCCTGGAGGACAGCATTTTCAGACTGCTTTCGGCAGTAAGGGTCACCACGACACCCTCGATGTCCTTCGTGGCCTTCTCCACCGCAAAGCCCTTCTCACCGGAGGCCACGGCGAGAACGTACCAGGACCCCAGAAGCTGGTAGGAGAGGAGCAGGTGAGGGGGGCCGGGTCCCCCAGCCATTGACGCGTCCTCTTTATCTGGGAGTCCAGGGCCCTTGACTCAGGCTGACCCATCCCCCCGTAGCCGGTGCCGGTCTGGGCTGGCACCAGGAGGGTAACCCAGAGACTGTGGCCCCACAGGAGGGGCCTGGGCCCCTAGGACTGACGGGGCTTGAGGCCAGCACTGGCACCAACAGATGGGCCGTTACCTGACTCGGGTCCAGCCTTCCCAGACACACAGCCTGGGAGCAAGGCGCTGAGACTGACATCAGAAGAACAGTGAGCAGGACGCTCCCCATCTTCCGGAAGTCTGTGCACCAGCACACCTGCCGTGGGGCCCGGGGCCGCGCAGTCCCTCCGGCCCGTGTAAACCCATTCAAACGTCTCTTCGTGGGTCACTGTGGGTGGCCACTGACCACCAAGACACCACGCTGGCCTGTCTCCTTGCAAGGTGGTGACATTTCTCGAGGGGGTGGCATTATTATTCAGTGGTGGCCCCTGTGCCCTGCCCCGATGCGCTGGAGAATGGGGAGTGGGCCCCGGGGAGCGTCAACACTGCCGTGCCGATCCCTGCTTCTGTCTGCTTCTGTTGGGCGGTTCCAGAATGGGCATCCTAACCCCCGTCAAACCACTGACTCCACTGGGGATTCAACGCTCTCCCTTGCTCAGTCTGGGAAGGCCAGAGACCCTGGTCTTTGACCGTGGCTGGCAGCAGGCCAAAGTCAAGACCAAGAGAAGGCACAAACAGTTCTTCTAGAAGCTGCACTTCAGATCTTTTGTCTCAATCATTAAAAATAGGGAAAAAAAAAAAAAAAGCTCCCACTCCCCCCTGGCCCACCCATTACTCTGCTCTCCTGGCCTTGGCCTCCTGCCCCCACACACAGTCAGCAGCCAGCCCGGAATGTCCCGTTCCTTCTGCCCCTCCGCTCCACCTGTCTGGACTCCCCCACTCTCCGGCCAGGCTTGGCCTGCTGCCCCCCACCCCTGTACTCCGTGACCCGGGCCAGGAGCTGCACGTCCCCCAAGTTTCCGTGAGAGTTCCCTGTGGGCCTGGGTTTCTCACCTCTGGGTCATCTGAGCCCCTACCTGGGAGCAGAGGGCAGAGGGCTTGGCAGGATCTGTCTGAGCCCCTGAAATCCAAGGGGAGGCGGCCGGCAGGATCCTTCCCCGGGGGTGGGGGTGGAATGGGCAGACTACATTTCCAATGGCTTTGCCAGTCGGCTTCCAAGGGTTCTAACAACGCAAAAACAAGCGAGATGCGGAAGGTGAAGGAAAGATAAAGCCACGTGTCTCGCCAGGTCTAAGGACTGACCCCCGATGAGCCGCCACCCGGCCCTTGGTGAGCACAGGTAAACCAGCCAGCCCCGGCACAAACGTGCAGCTAAGCTCCCACTGCCCCGGAGCCCGGGGAGTGTCGGGCCTCGAACGTGGATTAGAAGGGCCCCTGACTGCCAGCTTCCCCGACGCCTCGCAGCTGGAGATGACTCACAAGGACAAAAATATCACCCTACTCTTCAGAGTAATCCTATTTGCTGTTTTTTCACATAGAGATTCCTGACAAAACATCCGGGGAGACTAAGGTGAACGGAGAGAAACACAGCAGAAGAAAGAGGTAACAGAAGCCCCACGACGCTTCCTGCATTGGGACCCCAGGCGGCCTCCCTTAGTGCCCCGGGGCTGGCATCACAAAACCGCACACCGGGCGGCTTACGCGCAACAGACACTGATTTCTCCCAGTTCTGGACGCCGGGTGTTCCGGTCAGCTGTGCCTGCAGGATGGACAAGGGCGTCTCGGTGTCCTCACGGCGGGGGGACGTGGGGGGCTCCGGCTGCGCCGATTCCCCTCGTGGGCACTCCACCCCCATGACCTTGTCACCTTCCAGACCCCACCTCCCAGCGCCATCATGTTGGGGGTCAGGATGCCAACAGGAATGCTGGGGGCCGACACACACATTGGAACCACACGGATTGTGAGAACGGCTACGAACACCTGGCTTAACAAGATAAGAGCCACATTTGAAATTACACCGTGTTCTTTAAATTCTCGTAATGTAGCTGGAAACCATAAAACATGGTAGAGATGAAAAGACATCTGGGTAACCCGAAATGATCTTACGGAATGCAGATTTAGGGAGAAAATATTATACAGTAGGCTCTCCTGAGCCAGATTGAACACGTTGTGCTGCAAAGGAGATGTCTCAAATCCCAGGAAAAAATCGGTTTTTGTAAATAAATGCTGTCAGGGCAACTGAATATCCATCTGGAAGAAGATTAAAATGAAGCATATTCGCCTCATGCGCGAGAGTAAACACCAAATGGATCAGAGATCTGACACTAAATGTGGAAATAGAACCACACGAGTAATGAATGAAATCATCGGTGAATTTCCCTATCACATGGATGTAGGAGACAGCTTTCTAATTGCATCAGTTCACTCCTAAAGCAGAACCACCAGGAGGCATATGAATTCACAAAAAAGGGATTTGGGGCAGGAGTTTGACCCCATGTCGCCGTGGGAGCTCATTCCATAAGCCCTGTAAGGCTGTCGCCTTCTGGGAATTCTGGGAAACGCCTTGCAGCTGAGGCAAATCAAGCCATTACAAACCCATAGGCCACACTAACTTGCATCAAAATCCAGATGTAATTTTAAAAAAAAAGTATTGATAAATAACCCGTCTGTATTTTTTAAACTTTTTTATAGCAAAAACAAGCCACAAACAAAGTCAAAAGATGAATGACAGATCTGGAGAAAGTATTTCCAACATATATCACATGCAAGGGCTCATAGCCATGCTCTATAAGGAACTTTTAAAAATTAAAGAAAAAGGGCACCTGAGTGGCTCAGTCAGTTAAGTGTCCGACTTCAGCTCAGGTCAGGATCTCACAGTTCCTGAGTTCAAGCCCCACATTGGGCTCTGCACTGGCAGCGTGGAGCCTGCTTGGGACTCTCTCTCTCCCTCTCTCTCTCTCTGCCACTCCCCCACTCACTCTCTCTCTCTCTCTCAAAAATAAATAGTTAAAAATTAAAGAAAAAAGGGCCAAAAACTCATCAGAAAAATGGACAAATGACATAACCAGATAATTCATGCAAAAAAAATTAAAGTGATGCCTAAACATACAAAAAGATGTTTGCTATGAATTGTGTCCCCCCCAAATTTCTCTGCTTAAGTCCTGACCCCGACGCCTCAGAATGCAGCACTATTTAGAGATGGAGCCTTTGAAGAGGGATTAAATCAAAACGAGGTCATACAGGTTAAACGTAACTGGGGTCCTTATGAGAAGAGATTAAGACACAGACACCACACAGGGGAGACCGTGTGGGGACACGGGGAGGAGATGGCCGTGACAGAGGCCTCAGGAGGACACAACCCAGCCACACCTGCATCTCAGACTCCAGTCTCCAGAGCTGGGACAGAATCCACCTCTGATGTTTAGGGCTGTGGTCCTTCGTAAGGGCAGCCCCGGTGAATGGAGACGGTCTCCATTCTCATTCACCACGGGAGACGCACAAATTAAAACAACACCGATAACTGTTTATCACCTATCACCTGGTGAAAAATCGAAGAGCTTGGCCCCACCACACGCTCCCTGGCCAGGCCGTGGGGCCCCGAGCATGCCACGCTCTGCTGCTCAGACCACAAAAGGGTACAATTCCTATACGGGGAAACGTGGCGACATCTAACAAAATCCATTTATCTTCTGTTCTAGAACCGCGCTCAGGAACTTACCCTAAAGAATCGCCTGCCACGACACAAAAAAATGGATGTGCGCGGTGCTCACTCACCGAAGCACGGTTTCTAATGGAAAGCCGTTGGAAGCCACCTAAATGGCCACGCACGGGAGCTTGGTTGGCGCAAAGACGGTGTGCCCGCAGCGGAGCCCTACGCGGCGACGCACGCAGTGGGAAGGCTCCGTGAACTGGTGTCGGGTGACGTGACACGCGGGTGTACCGTCAAGTGAAAGAACAAAGTGCCAAAGGGCACGCGAAGCGGGCGGGTGAGACTCAAAACGTGTGTGTCTGCCTCCTTCTGCCAGAAGAAACCCAGAACGGAGAAATCGGAGTCTAAGGACTGCGGTCCCCCCCAGGGGCAGGTAGGGTAGGTAGGGCCGGGGAGGAAGTTACACCCCCCTCCCCCTGCATGCCTCCTTGGTGTCGCTTTGACTTTGGGATCTGGGTAACCCATTACATCAAAAGCAAACGAGTGGAATCCAACCGCACAGGGGCGCCTGGGAGGCTCCGGCAGTCGAGCGTCCGACTTCGGCTCAGGTCATGATCTCGCGGTTCGTGGGTTCGAGCCCCGCGTGGGGCTCCGCGCTGACGGCTCGGATCCCGGAGCCGGCTGCAGATTCCGTGTCTCCCTCTCTGTCTCTGCCCCTCCCCATCTCGCACTCCATCTGTCTCTCTCTGTCAAAAATAAACAAACATTTAAAAATTTTAAAAAGGAATCAAACTGTATAATAGACGAATGACGTAACACCCGAACGGGGTCAGCGGAATCAGCCCTGATTTTTTCTGTATATTCTCAGGCTAAAGAGTAAAGGAAGCCCAAACAAACCCTGAGTTCTGGATTTTCTGAGGCTCGTCCTTCGCGGCGGTTTGGGGGAGCAAGCCCGAAAGGCTTTCTGTGCGCTCCGGGATGCGTCAGAGGGCAGCGGTCTTCTCAGGGTTGGAAAGCGGGGGGCATCTCTCTGCCGAGGCCAAGCCCATGCCAGCCCAGTGAGGAGGGAGCGGGGGGCACCTGGCTCTCGGATCTTGCTTTCTCAACACCGCTCTCTGCAAGAAGGAGCCGGCTCCGTGGGGGGATGACTCCAGGGTGGGGTCACGGACAACAGGAGAGGACTCGGAGTGTTTCCAGTAAACGCGTGTTTGAGGAATCAGGGAAGTGTGTCAAAAGGACTCAGCGGCTGTCCGGGAGGAGCCCCCACTGGACAGATCTGGACGGGTTTGCGCCTCTAGAGGAAAGAAGGGAGCGTTCCCGGGTCCGTACTGACAGGCAAGAAACACGTGGTGGAGAAGCGAAGTCTTGCGATCACGGGAGGTCACTGACCCTCTGTCTCCGTTGAGCGCGCTCTCCCGGCTTCCCCTGCGCCGCCGTCCTCCCCGCGGACCTCGGGGGGCGTCGCCCGCAATTTCCCTCTGCCTGAGGAACATGCCAGCAGTAATTTATTGTGCCGCAGGTAAACGAGGGACAAATTCCCTCCACGTTGATTTCTCGAAGCGTAGCTTTATTGGGGCTCCCGGGGGCTCAGTCGGCTAAGCATCCGACTCGTGATTTCGGCTCAGGTCATCATGTCACGGTTCGTGGGTTTGAGCCCCGCGTCGGGCTCTGCGCTGAGTCAGCTTGGGGTTCTCTCCCTCCCTCTCTTTCCGCCCCTCCCCTGCTCGTGCCCCCACCCCAAGAATAAATGAATAAATTTTAAAAATACATTTACAAAGCATAGCTTTATTTCCCAGAACTCCGAGTTGGTTTCAGAGACGTGCCTGCGTCCCGTGCCACGAGAAGCCAGCTGTCACGGCCTCTGTCTGTGAAGCGCCTTTCCTCTGCGGCTCCGTGAACGTCGTCTCCAAGCCGCTGCGTCCACTTGAGCACGATGTCCCTGGGGGTGGTTTCTTTCATCCTGCTTAGGCTTCCCTGCGCCCGGGATGTGTTCGGTCAAGTTTGGGCATATCTTCGCCTCTATTTCTTCAAATCTTTTTCTGCCCAGTTTTCACTCCCTGCTCTTCCTGGGAGTACTTCACACGCCCGACCCCGGCCGCTGGCGGTCATTCTCTGCTCCTCAGCTTGGACAGTCTGTGCCGGTGTGTCCCAGGCTCACGGCCACTGGCTTGTGTCCCCTGCGGTCCCCTATGCCCGTCCGGGCAAGCTTTCGTCTCGGCTGCTGTGCCACGCGGCGTTGGCGTCCCCGCCTGGCTCTCCTGATGGCCTCCGTCGCGCTGCGCCCCGGCCCCGTTGGCTCGTTCGTTCTGGGTTCGTTAGCCAGCTGTTTAATTCTGCCGTCTCGTCGGCGAGTTAGTCCCTTGAGCCTGCCTTCCTTTCGTCCCTTTGTGTCCATACCAGGCCGCTCTCCACCTGTCTTCTCGTTCCGCCCACGGATCTTCTCCGGCTCACTTTTGACTTTATTTTTTTAATGTTTATTTATTTTTGAGACAGAGAGAGACAGAGCATGAGCAGGGGAGGGGCAGAGAGAGGGAGACACAGACTCCGAAGCAGGGTCCAGGCTCGAGCTGTCAGCACAGAGCCCGACGCGGGGCTCGAACTCACAAACCGTGAGATCATGACCTGAGCCGGTCAGATGCTCAACCAACCGAGCCGCCCAGGCGCCCCCGGGTCACATTCAGCAGCGCTCCTGTTCGTTGTGTGTAGCTCAGCCCGTCCTTTTCTGTTTCCTCGTACGTCCGGCAGCGTGTGCGCTTAGGACGCAGTGCGGAGGCCCTGGACCCAGAGGCAGCCTCTGCATCCCGCTGGCTTTCGTTAGGGACTGAATCGCGTCCCCAGAAATGCAACTGTTGAAGCCTTAATCCTCACTGTGGCTGTGCCTGGAGACGGGGCCTCTGAGGGGGTGACGGGGTGGAGGGAGGTCGTGAGGGTAGGACCGGCGCCCTTGTGAGAGGAGGGAGGCAAGACACAGAGGCCTCTCCGGGGTGTGTGGGGCAGGGGCCTGGCGAGGGCACAGCCGGAAGCCCACGGGCTCCAGGCCGGAGGAGGGCTCTCAGCAGAGACCAACCCATCAGCACCCGGGTCTCGGGCTCCCAACTTCCAGATGTGTGAGAGATAAACTCTTGGTGTCGCGTTGCTCCCCCGAGCCCCACCGCCCCCCCTCCAGGCCCGTGGAGCTTGGGGCGGCTGCCCGAGCCGGTGAGCCCACCGGCACGCGGACCACCTAGCCCTACGAGCTTCGGGCGGACAGATGCGTGGAAAGTCCCAGTTGTCCCCTCTAATCTGTCAGGGGCAGCTTCGAACAACATGGGTCTTTCGGGAGCCTGGCTCGGGATTCGGTCCGGCAGGTCCCGGGCAGGCCCCCGCCTCGGGCAGGCCTCCCTCCGGGCAGGCCTTGGTGGAGGGTGCTGGACGCCTGAGCGGGGGCGGTTTCTGCTGGGGGTGGGCCGGTCCCCACCAGCCCCCCAGCACCGCTTGGCCTCACCCGTGAGGCGGCTGCTCCCTGGGAGCCTTGGGCATCCTGGGCTGAGACCTTCCCCACTTTCTCTGCCCTGACCAGGAACCCTGTCTGCCCTGTGGTCTCAGCCCCCGCTGGTGGAAAGGAAGTGGGGCGATCAGTCAGTGTAGGACATGGGGTGACAGCGTGCATGAGGGGACCCGGACACTGAAAGGGCTGAGCTGACCACGCAGGGGAGGGTGGGAGGAAGCCAGCAGGTGGACAGAAGAGCAGCCTTGACTGGAGGACTTTGGACTGCATGCCTGTGGGATCTGACTGTGGGGCAAGAGGGAGCCATGGGAGAATGTAGGCAGAAATGCAGTGTGGTCCCCTTTCATCTGAGAGACTAAACCAGCAGCTCAGCTCAAGGATGCCCGGCTCGGGGCCTCTCAGGCTCTCTGGGAGTGGGACGGTGATGGGAGGATGGTTGCGGGGCCCACACACCCGGACAGCCTGGCTCGTGGGCCCCGAGCAGGGCAGGGCCAGGTGAGACCCTCAGGGCGGGAAGGGGGGAGGTTCCGGGGGCTGTCACCCTGCATCTGAGCTGTGCGGCCCCCGGGCCCCACAGGGAAGGAAACACGGGACAGACGGGGAGCCAGCCTGCCCAGAGGCAGCCCCCCAGCCCAGTCCTGTCTGGGCAAAGGTCCAGCTAGGGACGGGACCTGAGTGGTTTACACGCACCACCGTTCACGGTGAACAAAGAACACCCAACACTTAGCTTTGCTGCTGCTTCAGGGAAGTCATGGGACACACACCCACTGCACCCACCTGTCACCCCCCGGGCCCGCCTCCCCAAGAAAGACACTCAGGGCAGTGGGCTTGGCATGGGGTTTATTCGGAGTGGGTGCGAGCCGCCCCCTGGGGCCAAGGCAGGCCAGGCGGGAGGGGCCTCGGACCATGCTGGCCTGGGGTCAGGGGATCCTCTAGATCAGCTCCTGAGACGCAGAAGGGCAGGGCCTCAGGGCAGTGGTTGGGGCCACAGGTGGGAGCCCGTGTCTTAGCTGCATGACTGTGAGCAGCCTCCCTGGGCCTCAGTTTCTCTACCTGCAAAGCAGGGTGATAGTCCCCCACCTCTCGGGGCTCAGGCAGGGGATGGGCCAGCACAGTGGGAACCTGAGACACGAGGTCTGTGTCCCCACCCGGGTGGGACGTACCGGCTCCGCCTCTCCCCTTCCCTCTCCCAGCCCTGTCCTCAGTCCCCCAGCCTCCAGGGTCCCCATTGGCAGCGTGGATCCAGAGTGACCCAGGGCCCCTGTCAGGCCGGGAGACTCAGCCTGGGGGCTCGGCGCAGCGGGGGGCGAGGCTCACCTCCTTCAGGAGCTTGGCACACCTCCCTGCGGGACAGGGGAGCGTGAGGTGCTGTGGGACTGGCCCCCGGATCCCACCCTCGGGGTCCCCAGCCCAACCCCCGCCCGGAAGGCCTGGGGCTCACAGTGCCGGGCCACCAGGTACAGCCCTATGTCTGTTGTCAACTCCCGGAACCTCCAGAAGCCTGGTCCGTACTCGTCCTCGAGGGTCCGAGCTGTGGGGACACCAGGGGGCTGGGCTGGGCCGTTTCCGGGACGCGGGAGCGAGGCCAGCCCCCACCGCGGGGTGCGCTTACTAAAGTATTTGAGCACATGGAAATCCTGGCCCTGCCAGTGCAGGGACACCCTCAGAATGGCGTCCTGCTCGTAGTCCGTGCCTATCACGTGGGTCTCCCTGTGGCCTGGGGGGCGGGGGGAGGAGAGCCCGCGTGCACCGGATTGGGCAGGGTCTGACTCCATCCTGTCCCTGCCCAGCACCAGACCCTCCAGTAATACCAGGCAGGGGGCCGGGGGGACCCAGCCCTTGAACGATGGCCCAGTTTGTGCTGAGAGAATGGGAGAGTCTGGGGCATGAGGAGGAGCACAGGGAACAGCATGAGGAACAGCGCAGGAAACGGCAAGGCCGAGGAGAGCTGGCGTGCAGGGCCAGGGGGTGGTAACTGTGACAACAGGGCAGCGTTTCTTACCAGGAAAAGCAGGATCTCCCCAAAACATCTATTTCTGAGCCCACTATTTTTTCTGTCTCACAACTTCCTGAGCTGGAAGGGAGCAAAGGGCCCATCAGGGAAAGGCCAGCCTGCGTTCTTTCTGCCGGGCCCGTCACAGGGGTGCGGAGAGGGGAACGCGTCTTCAGAAAGGGCTCCAGCAGCGGATCCATACCCAGGAGAGCCTGGGGCAGGCTGAGGGTGGTGGAGGGGCGGAGCCGGGGCCCTGCCAGCCTCTGCCCCCCGGGCCTGTGACCCCCAGGAGCCCTAGCACTGTTTTCTCTCTTTTCAGTTAATGGGGTTTTTTCAAAACTCTACGCTTATCTTCAGGTCTAGGAGCAGATCGACGTGTGGCAGCTGTGGGAGCCTGGGGGTGTGGGGCTGGGGAAGCGGGTCAAGGTCTGGTGTTTTGGACACAGCGGGGACCGGTCCACCAAAGGGACACCGTCCAGCTCCCGCAGCTACAGCCGGTGCAGCCTGGGGCTGGCCTCACGTGCCTGTTCCTGCCGGAGCTCCCGGGAACCCCCCTGGGGCCCCTCACCTGTCGTATGCAGCCTTCCCCGTCAGCTCATCTCCACTCAAGGTCAAGAACAAGGCCTCCAGCCTCTTTGGGGTCTTTAGCGCCAGGTTTTGGCTGGAGGCCACACCAGCTTCTCGCCAAAATCCTACAATCTAGACAGAGAAGCTGGAGCCCCGTCCAAGGGAACAGAGCCCACACCACCTGGGCAGGGGCGGGGTCAGGGTCAGGGAGCAGGCCCACATCACCTGGGCAGGTCTGAAAGGTCAACAAGCCCTTGTGGCAAAGCGACGGTCACCACCCTCCTGACAAGCCCCTCCGGCCCATCAGACGGCGATGCCCTGTCCTTGGGGCCAGGGCGCGAGGGGCAGCGGTGGCTGGAGCCCAAAAGACAGGAGGGGGCAGCCAGCAACCGCCCCCCGCAGGAAGGGCACAGCTGGGGAAGGGGACTTCTGCCTTCGGACACCCGCCCGGAGCCCAGAACTTCCATCTGAAACTCAGAAACTGATCGTTTTGCAAGAGAAAAGAATTCGTGTCCCCAACGTCTGTCATCTCTGGGCCTTCTGGTGTGCTCCTGACTCAGCAGCCAACACAGACTGGCGAAGAAGCATCTAGACGGGAACCAAAGGCCCCACGCTGGGAAAGCCTCTTCTGGGCGCCACGGGGTGTGGTGCCATGGAGGGTGGGGGCGACCCCACCGATCCGGGAGCAGGAGGTGACCACGCTGAGCCCCGGTCCCTGGAGACCCCGCAGGGCCAGCCGGCCTGCCCACAGGAAACGCTCAGGGAGGGCTCTGGCCCTGCCGGTCCCTGGGTCCTTGCCTCTCACACCCCGTCTCCAGGAGAGGCTCGTGCCCTCAGCAACCTGGGTGGGCCCCGGGGCCCCCAGGGTGGCTGCTGTGGCATCGGCTGGGGGCTGGAGGGACGGAAGCGGGGCCAACGGAGCCGGACACGCAAGCCCCTCCCTGCCCGACCTGTCCACATAAGACAGAAGAGCCACCTTGTGTAGACTGAGGTCCTGCGCGGCCGTCTCCACCCGCACTAGGACAGTGCCCAGGATGACACTCAGCAGCCCCGCGTCCATCGCCGCTCACGGAGCCTCTGCTGCCCAGGCACCTGGGTTTATATCGGGACGGTGTTGCGCAAGCTCCCGGGGACACCCACGGCCCCACGGTGGGCCCGCCTGGGGTCCCCGAGAGGAGGAGGGAGGAGGCCCCCCACCCCCATGGGGCGGCTCAGGACCACAGCCCCAAGCCCGAGGAGCATGCTGGGCCCAGGCCCCACGGGCTCAGAACACCTTTCTCTTTCTGGCTCTTTCAGATCAGCCTTGGGACAGTGAGGAAACGTCCTGACGGCCGGGTACATCCGGCCGGCGCAGCACCGAGCCGATGGGGGCCCTGCCCTCCAGGTGGGGAAATGAATGAGGGGTCCCTCTCCCCGCGGAGGTCTCCAGGGAGGAGGCACAGAGCCCCGGTGAAGGGGAGGACTCATGGGAGATTCGGGGGGGGGGGGTGGGCCGAGGCTCGGGGACCTCTGCAGACACCTTCCTATGGCCTGTGTCCTCTGCCACCGTGACGGGAACCAGGCCAGGCCCCGCGCCCGTTCCCCACCGGACTCACTCAGGCCTCGGTGCACAGCCAGGTAAGACCCGGAGCCCAGAAGGCCGGCCCGAGAGCGGCCCTGTCTTGCTGACGCTGACCAGGACACGAGCCAGGACACGAGCCAGGACACGAGCCAGCGTGGCGGGACCCAGCCCCACCTCCTCCCCATCTGGACCCCCCCCCCAACTTCAGTTTATCCCAGTTGATGGTTTCGTGAACAACAGCCCCGGCTCCACCAGCTGTGTGACTCGGGGCAAGTTGCGCTGCCTTGGTTTCCCCATGTGTACTGGCAACAAAGCAGGGGGACAGTGCCACGTGGCCAGGAGGGGTCTGAGGCTGCATCCTGGTTCTTGACCGGTAGGAAGGATCCTTCCCAGCTTCGGGGCCAGAAAAGCCCACCCTGGAATGGCCCCAGGCTTGGTCAGCCGAAGGGGAGGTCCCACCCACCAGGGGGACCGGCCACCTTGGACCCTGGACACTGCCCTCCCACAGAGGCTGTCAGTTTAGGGTCAGGCAGGTGTGGAAAGGTCAAGCTAGGACGGGGCGGCCCAGGGCTGGCCGGCACGCCTGAGACTGGGAGGGGGGTGGGGGGCATCGACACAGCGGGGGCGGCGGGGCCCCGAGGAGGCTGAGGACCGGCCGATCTGAGCCCCAGGCTGCTACCGGCCCAGACTAACAGGAGAGGGCCCCCCAGGACGTGCTTGGCCAGGCAGGAGAGGGAGGACAGGAAGCGCGGGGGACATGCTGTGGATAAGCAGGAGCAGGGCTAGGACGGATGTCCCTCATCTGATGTGGCTGATGGCCTCCAGCTCCAGCCCGTGAGCCATGAAGCAGGACCGCCACTACCTTCCTGCCCCACCCCCCCCCCCCCCCTTTGAAGTGTGTTCACTGGATGCAGCTCCTAGCAGGGGGGGACAGCAGCGGCCAGGGCCCCAGGGAGGCCT
>NC_064807.1:90777032-90782486 GCF_023721935.1 Panthera uncia
CCCAAGTCCCCAGGCCCCAAGTCCCCAGGCCCCAAGTCCCCAGGCCCCAAGTCCAGAGCTCCAAGGAAAGGGTGGGGGCAGGACAGACGTGACCTCCAGCCACAGGACTGCTATGCCAGGGTGGTGCTTCAGTCCTTCCTCCAGCCAGCGAGGACCGAGGGACAGACACCCCTGAGGAGCCTCAGAGGTGTGAGGCAGCGCCCCAACCCACAGAAGACACACCTGCCACCGGCGTGCCCCTGACCGGGGTCTTGAGTGCCATTCGGCCACCCGCCGGCCCCCCTGCTCCTCGCCCCCCGGGACGTGCTCTCCACACCGTGGCCGGAGCGAACCCTGAGGGGCACAGATCTGGCGCATCCCTGCTTACGACCCTCCCGAGTCGTCCGTCGGGGCACCTGGGATGAAACCCAGCCTCTGGCGGCATTGGCCCCCTGGCCCTGCGGCCCTTCCAGCACCCGCGGGAGCCTGCTGCTCCCGGGGCGGCTTCCGGCCTCTGCCTCCTCCAAGCAGCCCTCCTCGCACCCCAGCGTGCACCCCACCCCCGGTCTGTTTCCTCCGGGCTTTGAGCTTAATATTTTCCTCCGTGTTTATTTACTCTCCTCCTGCTGCACATGCTATAAACTCGGTGACAACGGGAGCTCTGGTGGCCCGTTGGCTTCTGAGGCCCCACAGGGGATTCTCTGTTCACAGTTGCGGATGAACGAGGGAGGAAAGTCACATCGGCCAGCGGGGGGCGCTACACACCGTGGCCTCCGGAGACACCGCAGCACTCGCGGCCCCAGGCACGGGCTGTGTGGGTGGCCTCAGCCTGCCTTGTCCCTGGCCGCAGCAGGCCCTCGAGGCCGCGGCCTCGTCCCCCGAGCCCCCCAGAGTCCACGCAGGGGGCAGCTGCCGGGCCTCCCCCGTCCTGCCCACCCAGCGCCCTGGAGGGCAGTGCTCCACAGGCACACACAGCAGGCTCTGTGCGTGGGGAGATGGGGGGGGTGCTCCCCTCTGGCTGGACCCTGAGCTGAGGAGGGGCTCGGGCGGGGCGTCCGGCCCGCCGGGATCGTGGTAGTCCTGGGACTGGAAACCCGCTTCAAACCGCAGGCGGGCTCAGCGGCAGTGAACAAGAAACACAGAGTGGGGGACGGCGCCCAGAACAGGGAGGACCGAGGACTGACCGGCCGCGTCGCTGATGAGCCTCGAGCGCGTCGTGCAGAGACACAGAGACCCGAGCCACCCCGTTCTGCGGACCCACAGAAAGGCCATCGGTGGCTGCCGGGGCCGGGGGTCCCGAGTGACTGGTCAATGGGTCTGGGTCTCCCCCAGCTGGGGCTGCCCGGCCCCCACGCACGCTTATGGCTGAGCTGTGGGGTCGCGAAGTAAACCCCACACTGTCAGAAATGACACATGCTGCTGGAGGCCATCCTGGCCTTCACGGACGACACAGGTTATGACACAGACAGAGCCACAGACTTTATTCCGGGAAAAAGAAAATGCACACGTGACGCCCGCCTCTTGCCCCACCCCTACTCCAGACGGGGTCAGGAGGGCCCGGGCACAGACAGCCCACCAGGGGCAGGCATGCACAGAGAAGGCCCAAGGCACTGAAGGGTGGCCTCCCTGGAGGCAGGGGTGCGTCCGGCTATGGCTTCTGCAGCCTCTCCCCCCTCACCTGCAGAGACACCCTGGCCCCAGGGCTGGGGCGGGGGGGGGGGGGCTCTTTCTTGACAATGGGTGGGCACTGAGCAGGTGGCATCGTCCTCTCAGCCCCCCGGGGCAGACCAGGGGCACAGAGGAGCGGAGCCCCAGCCCCAGTGCTGCGGGGGTGGGTGCCATCCAGGAAAGGCCAGTCTGCCCTCCAGGGCTGCCCCAGACAAGCTGAGCCTCTATGCCCTGCCCACTCTGCCAGGGCTGGTCCAGCTCCAGATGTGAAAAGATGCAGGGGAGGCGAGCTCTCCGAAACCCGGACCACACCCTGGCCTTTCCTCCGTGTGCCTTCTGGGGCCGAGTCAGACAGAGATGCCCTGCGGGCTGAGGAGGAGGCCCCACTGTGGGTCAAGGAAGGCTCTGGCCATGAAGAGGCCACCTCCTCCCCTCTCAAAGGGAAGCAGGGACTTCCAGCAGCTCCTGGTGAGAGGTAGGGAGGGGTGAGGGCGGGGGGAGCCCCTCCCCTGCAGGCTGTGTGGAGGGGTGGGCCCTGGGCCCCGCCCAGCTGCAGCACAACCACCCAGGAGGCAGGAACCGGGGCTCCCCCGAGCACCCTTCACCTGCTCCTGCCCTTGTGCCAAGCTCGAGCCAGCAGCCACTGAGGACAGAATTGGTGGGCGAGGGGCCTCTGGCTTCCCTGCCTCGGCCCCTCCCAGAGTCATGCTGTGAAGGCCAAGGGGACGGGTGTGGGGGTTGCCACCTTGCCCAGCAGCGCCTTTGCCCCCACCCTGGGGTCTGAGTCCTGCGGGCAGGAGCCCTGGGACTGGTTGTTTGGAGCCGGCACCCCCAGCGTGGCTCAGACCCAACACTTCCCTTGGAGGTTCTTGTTCTGTCCATCTCCACTCACCAGAGCTGTCCCAGACCCCACGGGCTTGGTTCTCCAGCTTCCTGCCGATCCAGGAGCCCCAGGATCCTTCCAGACACTTCTCACTGGTTTCGGTGGCTCAGGGCTGCTGACCGTCTCCCCCAGGCCCAGCCGTCAGGTTCGTGGCACTGCTCTCTGCCCCCAGACCTCTGCCCTCGGGGGAGAAGCAGTCTCCAGGTCTCCGTGCCTCCACCCTGCTGACCACAGAGGGAGCCCGAACTGTGCTGACATGTCAAGGGCCCCCTGGACCCCTGCCTAGTCAGACTCCACCCCAGGGAGCCCTTGCAGCAGCTGGGAGGGCAGAGGCCAGATCCTCCCTATGGTCACTGGGGGCCTCACCTACACAGTTCACCTTGACCTTCTAGAACCGGTCCTCCCCTGCACCCTTTGACCTGGGTGGGTCAGCTCTGCTGCTCCCAGCTCTAGGTTCCTGCACGGGCCCTCAGGGTCCCCTGCACCCCACCCACGTGCGCATAGTTTCTGTGTAAACACACAACCCACTTTCTCCTAATCTGTGGGTGCCCTCTGTGTCCCTCCAGGAAATGGGTCAGGGCTGGGCATCTCTGCCTGGGGCTTCAGGAGGGGCCCCTGCCCCCACCCTCACCTGGAATCCAAACCAGGCAGCTGCCTCCAATGCTCCTGTCCCTCAGGTACCTTCAGCACCCTGATCACAGGCTGCAGGCCACCGTGACCTTGCCCCAGCTTCAGCGTGCAGGGCAGTCAGGACGTGGGCTCTGCGGGCCTGGGTCGTCCCAGCCCCCACTGTTCAGCAGTCAGGCCCCCCTGCCTCCTCCTCTTGCCAAACCTGGGTGACGTGTCATGCACCTGATGGCAGGCCCTAAAGCTTGCACCCATGAGAGCACCTGTGGGGCTAGGTGGCGACCTCAACCACCAGGTTGCCTCAAGTCAGCCTCTGGCCCACTGGCAGCTGCCCCACCCGGGGTCTGGAGATCCTCCCATGTGCCGGGCCTCCGGTTTTGTTGGGGCAGCCACACTAAGTATGGGAATGAGAAGAGAAGGAGGAAGAGGAGAGAAAGAGGGAGGGAAGAGGGGAGGGGGGAGTGGAGAAGGGAGGAGGAGGAGGGGAGGGGTGGGAGGACAGAAGGAGGGAGAGAAGGAGGGGAGGGGAGGGGAGGAGGGAGAAATGGGGAAAAGGAGAGGACGAGGGGAGAGGGGAGAGGAGAGGGATGTGAGGAGGGGAGGAAGCAGAGGGGAGGAGGAAGGGGATGATGTCCTCCAGGCCAGAAGAGGGCACAGCCAGGCAGGAGAGGGGCTGACCCCACCTCGTTAGTGAGAGGCCACTGTGGGGTACCCGACCTGGAACCAGGGAGCAGCACGCGCAGAGAAACGGGGTGGCCTGCTCTCTGGACCCTTGTGTCTCTCCTCCGTCTCTTCCCCTCCAGGGCCCCGGGCCAGGAGGGAGGCCCCTGTCCAGGTAAGAGGGGCTCGCGCAGACGTGTCAGCACACGCACACACACACACGTGCACAGGCACAGGCACACCCTCTAAGGAGTGGGCGTGTGGGAGGCAGGGGGTAGGAAGAGCAGGAGAAGCCCATCCTGGCAAAGGGCGTGTGGATGGCACAGGATGGCCTCCTTGGGGTGCCGGGGAGGGGGCGGGGGCACCAGCCGGCAGCCCACCCTCCCCTGTTGTGTGCGCAAGTGAAGGTAGTGGGTCTGGGGGTGAGGACAGGGCTACCACCCTCCAAGTCAGCCCTGCCTCTCCCGGCCCACAGAGGAGCCACGCCATACAGGGTCAATCGGGGAAAATCACGAGTTACAGGCCCCATGGCAAAGAGCTACACCACCCCTCCTACAAGAAATCCAGGCCCCTGCAACTCAGCCTGTGAAAAGTCTCCATCACCCTGAACCCTTGCTTTTCTCCAGTGGGCTTTGGTTCAGGACCCCTCCCATTTCCTTCTTCTCCATAAAACAATGTTTCTCTCCTTTGTTGGACTTGTCTGTGGTTTTGCCCGTTAGCTTGCATATCCCAAATTGCGATTCTGTGCTATTCCCCAATCAACCCCTATCTGCTGGTAAAATAACTTTCATTCTTAAGGTCAACATGACCATTTAGTAAAGGGCCGGAGCCTCAAAGGAGGCGTCTTGCCTCACCCAGAATGCCCAGCCTTGGCCACTGGACAGGCACTGCCCCCGAGTCAGGAAAACAGCTCAGGCCTGGCCTCATCCTCAGGCCAGGAGGTAGCTTTGCCTCTCCACCGTGGCTGGGGCATACAGGTAAGCTAGACCTGCCCACATGTCACACAGGACCCAATAGCCCAGGGAATCTGTCCATTCCCAGGTCCCTGTGCCAGCTGGGACTTCAACGTTCTGACCAGCGATCTAAACTGATGGTCAATCTCCCCCAGAAGACCTGGCCAGGACCCAGCCTCACTCCCCTTCTACTTCAAAGGCCACCTGAGTCCCATCGCCCAGACTATCCACCATCACCCCCACCCTTTCCCACCTTCTCACAGGACCCTAGCCCCCCCCACCCCCCTCTTCCGACACAGGCTCCGCCCCTCTTCTCGCTCCCGCCCCCTCCGCGTGTCCGGCGCAGGCCCCGCCCCTCTGTTCGGCCCCGCCCCCCGCCGGGTCCGGCGCAGGTCCCGCCCTTCTGTTCGGCCCCGCCCCTCCGCCGGGTCCTGCGCAGGCCCGCCCCTCTGTTCGGCCCCGCCCCCTCCGCCGGGTCCTGCGCAGGCTCGCCCGCTGGCTCCCGGTGACCCGCCAGACATGGTGAACCTGGGCCTGTCCCGGGTGGACGACGCCGTGGCCGCCAAGCACCCGGTGAGAAGGCCGCCTGGAACGCGGGCCCCCGACCTCAGCAGCTGACCTGAGCGGAGCGGGTAGAGGATCCGGGGGGGGTGGGGGGGGCCCTCGTCAGGGAAGAGGGACAGG
>NC_064807.1:90782586-90812079 GCF_023721935.1 Panthera uncia
GGGGGGGGGGGGGGGGGGGGGGGGGGGGGGGGGGGGGGGGAGCCTCCTGCTGTGGGGACCGGGGCATCCTGGGTGGACATGCAGGCAGGTGGGATGTGTCCAAGCCCTCAGGGCCTCACGATGAGGTCTCCTTCCTTACGGCCCGAAGGAGGGACGGGAGGGACGGTAAAAGAAGCGGGAGGGGAACTGAGCCCTCAACCCCCTCCCTCATCCCAGGGACTCCGGGAGTATGCCGCGTGCCAGTCGAGCGCCTTCGTGAAGGGCATTTTCACCTTTGTCACAGGTAGGCTGGGTCCCCGTGTCCTAGGGTATGGGGAGACCTCGCCCTCCTGTCTCACCCTGACTCCCCGGCAGGTGGCGTCAGGTGCTGGGAGCCTGACAGGGGCCGGGGGCGCTCAGCACCTCGTGGACAGGCTGGCTGACAGGGACCTTGGCTCTTGGCAGGCACCGGTGCAACCTTCGGCCTGCAGATGTTCCTTCAGAGGAAGTTTCCGTACCCCTTCCAGTGGAAGGTGCTGGTGGCCGTAGGTGGGTACTCCGGGGCCTGTGCCTATGGCCTTGGAAATGCACCTGATTGCCAGAGGGGATGCTGGCTCTTCGGCAGGGGTGGGAGGCATGCCTCCTGGGATGGGGTCCCAGTTCTCAGTGGGCGTCCTGCCGAGTCCACCACCACCATCTGCCCAGGTCCCCTTTCCCTGAGAAGTGCAGAGACCCAGGCCCACAGCCCACTGGCCCCTGCCCCTGTCCCCAGTCACAGGCTCAGTGGCCAGCTATTGGGTGACCCGAGTGGAGTCGCACAGATGCAGCAACCTCTGGCTCTTCCTGGAGACGGGGCGGCTCCCCAAAGACCTGGGCACAGGTGAGAGGCTTCTAGAGACAGGCGGCTCCCCAAAGACCCAGGGCACAGGGGAGAGGCTGGGGGCAGCGGGAAGCAGAACCTGAGGGCCCAGTGCCAGGGGCTGAGGCAGGCAAGCCCAGGGTCCAACGTGCAGGCTGGACAGGGCCTCTCCCTGCTGGCCTGTCCCTCCTGCAAGGGCGGGAGTGGGAGGCACGCCAGACCTTCCTGAGCCCTTCGTGCAGGAGGGGTCGGGGGCCCTGAGGTGGGGGGAGTGCAGAATGAGGAGTGTGGGCACCCCGAGAAGAGCGGCCAGACACCAAGCTGACTGATCTCAGGCCTGGTCAACAGCTTAGGGTGCGGTTCTAGCCGGCTCCCTTTATCTCCTACAGATCAGCGCAGCTAGGAGAGCTCCAGCTGGGGCGCAGAAGACCTGGGCCAAAGACTTCCGGAACACAGCCCTCAGGGCGTCTGCACCCCAAACTGGCCCTCTCCCCCCACAGAGACCCTCCCCACACCCTAAGGTGACCCAGCGGGTGTCCCCTGCACACAGGCGTGGCCAGATCTGCCAAACCTGTGCAAACTGCTTCCACGCCCGCCCAGGAGGTCAGACCAGAGGGGCCGTCCCCATGGTGGTTGGCTCCCATAGGGCAGTGAGAAACACGGTGGCCACCGAGAGCTGCAGAGGGTCAGAGAGGCTCTGGGCACTTGGCGGAAGGGCCATCTGCATGCTCCGGTGCTCTGACACTCCCTGTCTGGCCCCGGCGTCCCCCACAGTCAGAGGTGACGGCTGCTGCTGGGGGTCGCCGGACAAATAAATGCCTTGCCCTTCTCCAACCTGAGTTCTGCAGCCATCGGGAAGCACGTCAAAGCAGCAAGATGAGAGACAGATGTCACCTTAGCATCATACCCGGGAGGACCTGCTGGGGCAGTTCCTAACACTGAGCCCCAGAATCAGGCCCTGCGGGCACTGGGAGGCCACCACCACGGCCTTGTCCTATGGGACCCACTTGCACACAACCAGTCCCGGAGGGGCAGAGCAGAAGGTGTTCGGCCAATCAGCGCCTGACTCCCAAGAGACGAGGGGCAGGAAGCGGCTGTGCCTGCCTGCCTGCCATTCCGAACCCACCTATCAGACTCCGTCCTTCTCTCCAGGGGAGGAGGAAGCGAGGGGTGGGGGCAGGCCAGAGCTGGCTTGCCGAAGCTCCGCCCGCACAGCAGGCAAGTTCTGGAGTGGGTAAGATGACACACCCCCCCCCCCCCCACCCCCAGCAGAGGAAGAGGCAGAGATCGCATAAAACCTGGGCCAGTCCACCTTCCCAGTAACGCTGAGGACACACAGGCACAGGGCCACGCCGCCCCAGCCCCGGCTCAGCTCCCGTACCTCTCGGCCTAGCCAGTCGTTCGAAAGAATATTGTGCACCTACTGTGCAGCAGGGAATCTGTTAGCGGGAAGGCACAATGACGGGAAGCCCGGGATAACCACGGGAGAGCAGGCCGGGGTTTGAGTTTTCTTTCGTGTCCAAGTGGGCGGTCGGGGACCCACGGGCCTTCAGGGGCCCGGGCTCCGTTTGGCCCGCTCCCTGCTGTGACGGCCTCTATTCCAGACCTACCTCGTGGTCCGAGACGGAGGTGCTGGTTCCAGTCCCTGGGGAGGAGGACAGCTCCCTCCCCACTTGTGCTTACACTCCGTTGGCCAAAACAGAGTCCCATGATATCCCTGGTGCCAAGGGGCCTAGGGGGACAGCCTTGCTCTGGGCCACCACGTGCCCCACTAAAATTCAGAGGGTGTACATCTGCAGAAGAAGGGAGAAGCAACATTGAGGGACGGTGAGCAGCCAGGCCTCAGGCCCTGGGAGAACAGGGGGCAGAATTGGCACTGTAGGGAGCAGACCAGGCCCTTGACGGGTCCTTCCAACCCCCTGAGGTCTCAGAGGGAGGGCAGAAGCTGAGCGTGGAGTTTTAAATGGGTCTGGACTCCCCTTTGAAAAACTGGCAATGACTTGGGGCGCCTGGGTGGCTCAGTCAGTTGAGCGTCCGACTTCGGCTCAGGTCATGATCTCGCGGTTCGTGGGTTTGAGCCCCACATCAGGCTCTGCGCTGACCGCTTGCTCAGAGCCTGGAGCCTCCTTCGGATTCTGTGTCTCCTTCTCTCTCTGCCCCTCCCCCACTCACACTGTCTCACTCTGTTTCTCAAAAATAAATTGTAAAAAAAAAAAAAAAAAAAAACTGGCAATGACCAGAAAGCCGAAAAGGTCTGTGAGGTCGTGGAGGACCTGCACGTGACAATATCTGAGTGAAGGCCATGGTCATGAGTGGGGTCCCCAGATTTACATGTTGCATCCCTAACCCCCAGGACCTCAGAACATGACTGCACTTGGGAGATCAGGCCTTTAAAGAAATGGTTGTGTTGAAACGAAGTGGGCCCTGATCCACTCCGGCCTGTGTCCCTGTTAGGAGAGGAGGTCACAGACGCGCACGGAGGGACGGCCATGTGGGGACACAGCGAGAAGATGACCACCTACAAGCTCAGGAGGAGCCAGCTCTGCTAACACCTGGCCTCCGGGATATGAGACGAGCAATTTCCATTGTTTCAGCCACCTGCCACTTTGCTGTGGCGGCCCCTGCAAATCCATGCGTTGCCGCTGGAAAAGGTAACCTATCCGGTGTGCCTCCCTCAGAGTCCCAGGCTGGCAGGTGTTCGGAGCGCTTAACCCCACCGGAAGCTTGGGCTGCACACGACCCCGCCTGGAGTAAGCGGCATCGAAACTAGACCCGGGAATTGCCCCAGGAACGTGGAGGTGGAGCAGGGCGGGCTCCAGGCAGCAGGTGGAGGTCAGGGAGGGGTGAGGTAGTCGGGGCTGACAGCTGAGGTCTCGTGAGCCAGGTCGCCCCGGGTGTGGAATCTGAGCTTGGGGTGGGGTGAAGAAATGGAGATCCCACAAGGCAGAGATTAGAGGTTTTAGGAGGCTCAGTGGAGGACAGCCTCGGGGTATGGAGGGGATGGGGAGGGTACAGGGGGCTGGTGTGGGGTGCCGTGTCAAATCACCACAAATCACTTCCCTATGGAAAGTGCCTTGACCCCAGCAGTGCTCCTGAGCAGACAGCAGCTGACCCAAGCATGCAGGGGACAACCCCAAGGCTGGCTGGGGGCACAGAAAGGGGGCAGGGTGGGCCGGGATCTCCAGGGCTCTGTGGTTGAGAATCTCGGCCCCCATCACAATGGGCTGAGATTCCGGGGGCGACGTGAACTGCTTGCGGCTCTGTTGAACAGGCCCAGGACAGGGAGGGCGGGAGTTGCACGGGGGCCTGGAGGACCCTGACGGCCACCATGAAGGCATGCAGTGAGGCAGATGTGGAGGGGCAGATCCAGGAGCTGAAGACAATCACTCGGCTCCAGGGTGAGCCCTCCGTCCCCCCCTCCCTCACCCCCCCGCCCCCCACTGGACCAGCTTGCCTGGCCCCATGCAGGGCCCAGGGGCTTTCAGATCTAACACAGGGCCAGTCCAGGGCAAACAAGGGCTAGAGGCCACCCCCCGCCCCCCAACGGACCTGAGAGGAGGGATCAAAAGGGTCTGCCATGCAGGCGGCTTCACGGAGATTTGTGAGCACAGTGAGCCCCAAAGCCAGAGGGGACATTCTCTGGCCATTGGGTCTGGAAGGGAATCACAGGACGCGCCCACCTTTGGCTGCCACCTCACGTCCCCCACTGCGCAGCACAGCCATCACTAAGAGCCATCCAGATAAGCACTGCTGGGCAGTGAAGCCTGTGGCCCTCGAGTGGGGGCAGGAAGGAGCATCTCCGTGCCCACCCCTCCCCCCACCAGAGCAATGCCGGGCACTGCAGATCCAGGCCGTAAAGGAGAAGACGGTCAAGAACAGAGCCACGCTGGCTCTCCTGCACAGCACCATCCGCCGTGGGGCCCAGGACTGGGCTTTGGCCAAGAAGGTGAGCAGCCCTGCTCCCCCTCCCTGCTGACCACGGGCTGGGGGTGGGCACATGCTGAAACAGGCCCACACACAAGGGGACAACGAGGACCTCCCCCTTTTCCCACTCTTACCTCTCAGGAGCCAGGGGGCATCTTGGGGAGGGGCTCCCCAGGACCTGTCACTCCAGCAAGCCGGATGGGCAGGTTCCCCACCGCCCACCCCAGATGGCAGGGTGGGCCTGATGGGGAGCTTCTCCTGGGCTCCCCCTACAGCAGGGGCCCCTCTGGCTCTCTGGCCATGTAGGGGAGACCTGGGTCCTCTTCTCCTGACTCCCATCACCTCTGAGCTGGGATAGCCTGGATGGGCCCTCGCTGCTGGGCTAGCACAGGCTAGAGAGGCCCGGGGAGAATGCCTGGAGGGAGGGACTGGTGGCTGGGGGTACACAGGGAGACCGGGGTCCCAGCTCAGCCACCACCGCTCTGCAGTATGACCAGCAGACCATCTCCAAGGCCTGCGGGAAGGACACGTCCATGAGGTTGGCGCACTGCCGCTGCTCCGTGGAGGTGAGGTGGCAGGAGGGATCCCTCGGCCTCGCCCTCGCCCGGCCAGCGGACCGCCCCCCCCCCCCACCCCGACCACCACCACTAAACCACGTTGCGGAGCCGGTGGCGGGCAGAGCGAGTTCCCAATCCCAGGGGTCCCGCCCCGCCAGCCCCGCCGTGCGCGGTCCCCGCGGCCCCTTGCGCACCCACGCGCGGGCCGTGCCCTCCCCGACCCAGGTGGCGCGGGAGAAGCTGCGAAAGTACGTCTTCGACCGCGTGAACGTGCACAACGTGCTGATCCACCTGGTGCGACGGCGGGAGCAGAAGCTGGAGAGCATGAAGCTGGAGCTGGCTAGTTTGCGGAGGCAGCCCGACAACACCAAGGAGGAGCAGCGCCTGCGGCAGGTGGCGGGCGGGGCGGGGCCTCCGGGGGGAGGGGCGAAGCTCCTCCGGGAGGCGGGGCCCCGGGAGAGAGGGATGGGACGCCGTCGGGCGGCGGGGCTAGGAGAAAGCCACACCGGCCAACCCTCCCTGGAAGAAAGCGCAGCCTCCCCCGGTCGGCCTCCAGGTGGGCATCCACGCGGTCTGTCCCAAAGCACTGCGTGCCCTCGGGCGACCCCCAGGTCATCCGCCAGCTGGAGAACAACATTGAAAAGACCGTGATCAAGATCACCGCAAGCCAGAACATCTACCTGCTGTACGTGGACCTGCTGGATTATCTGAAGAAAGTGAGCCCCCTCACCCCACACCTCAGCCCAGGGAAGTCATCTGGCGCGGAGGGCGGGAGTCTCAGGCCCCAGCCTGCACCGCAGGGCTAGGATCTCAGTGGGGACCTCAGCCTCCTGGGCAGGGCCACCCCTGCCACCACCACTCCCTCCCGTGGGGAGGGGGCTGCAACTCTCCTCCAGGCCGGTTTGCCTCTGGGACAGAGCCCTGCTTTAGGCCCCAGCTGAGGAGGGACACCCTGCACCTGTAGGTGGAAAACATTCCATCAAGAACGTGTAATTTGCTGTTTCAAAAAGGCATATTATGGGACACATCAGAATTGTTTGGGTTTTCTTGCACATACTTGATGGTTCGGTTTTTATCTTGCCCCATCCTTTATCGTTGCCTGGCCTCCGAGGGCAAAAGATGGGCCCTGAGCCTTCAGAAAGTCCCTCATCCCAGAGGGACTTCATAGACGGCAGGCCAGTAACCTGGAGCTTGCTGCCCAGCTCTTTTAAGCCAGCCGCCCTGCCCCCAGCAGAGGAGGCCTGGAGGGGCCACAAGTCCCACCCGGAGGGAAGGCCTCTTCATGGGGAGGAAGAGGACCAGAAGATGGGAGGACTGGACGGTGGGGGCCCTGGTGCCGAGAGGAGGAGGGGCACAGGGAGAATGAGGAAGTTGTCCACATTCCCTCACCCCAAGGCTGGGGCAGGGGGAGTCCTGGAGGGCAGCGCAGCGAGCCAGGTGACAGGTGGAAATGTGGTGGGATGGGCAGACACCGCACTCTTCCTGGCTGGGGTCGCAGCCCCCCAGGCTCTGCCCAAGCTGCACAGGCAGGTGTCACGGTCCTCCTGCCTGTCCCTCTTGCCTCAGCCCCCTGTTCCTAGACTCAGCCGAGGCCCTGCACACCTCGCCTTCCTGGGCCCACCACCCCACTCCGGCTGTTACCTGGGGTCCAGACCTCCTTCACGTGACCAATTATGTCCCCCGGGGGGTATGTTCTTTTCAGAACATACGCAGTTTTTAAAAATAACTCCTGGGGTCATCTGTATTTTTTTAAAAAACTAGGGAAATTCTACATTATGTAGTTATTAACAACAAATGACTAAGGGTCAAGATACATTAGATATTGGGGCGCCTGGGTGGCTCAGTCGGTTGAGCGTCCGACTTCAGCTCAGGTCATGATCTCACAGCGCATGAGTTTGAGCCCCGCGTCAGGCTCTGTGCTGACAGCTCGGAGCCTGGATCCTGGAGCCTGCTTCAGATTCTGTGCCTCCCTCTCTCTCTGCCCCAACCCACTCACATTCTGTCTCCATCAAAAATAAATAAACATTAAAAAAAAATTTTGTTAAGATATATTAGATGTATATGAGCCTGGCTCTGAGCTTAATACTTCATTACATATAGATTCTGACAGCAGCCTTGTGAAAGAACCAATTATCAATAGGTGGGCACACTCAGAAGTTAAGTGGCTTTCCCAAGTCCCCCTAGCCCGCTGGTCAGGGCAGCCTTGGCCTTGAGTCCTAGTCTCTGACCCCACGTCCGTGTTTCGAGCCCCTCTGCTATGCTTCAGACAGCAGCCACTCCCCAGCCGCAGGCTCCCCCGGGGTGGGGCACAGTCACCGCTCACCCGGTGCGACACCCCCATCACAGCCTCCTTGGAAGTATGTCTGAGTGTCCTGGGCAGTGGGAAGGCCCACCAGGGAAATGCCGTCTGCCCGCCTGAAACGGTGCTTTCCCTGCTCTGTGCCTGGTGGGGGCTGGGGCCCCAGGCCGGACCCTCCAGGGTGCTCAGGGCCCACACTGTCTGGGGTAAGGAGTGAGGGGCAGCATCTGCTTGGCCTGGAGCCCCGGGGCCATCAGTTTCTGTGCCCACCCGCTCCCGCCCCTTTCGATGCAGGAGCTGGCCAGCTACCCCACAGGGCTGGACAAGCTGCAGGATCTCGTGAGTGACTACCGCTCAGAACTGTCAGACATGACCGTCATGTCCCAGGATGCCATGATGATTACAGACGAGGTCAAGGTAAGCTCAAGTCCCAGCCTGGGGATCCCGGAGGGCCCTGTCTCTGACCCGTCTGGCCCAGGGTCTGCAGGGACACTCCCAGCCCGTGCTGCCCACAATCACTGGAGGGACCCAGCAGCCACCTCACTGGCCTGCTCTGCTCACACACTAGGCCCCTGGACAGAAAGAGTCGCCCCTGGGCATGGAAGCCAAGAGGTAGACACAGGAGGGAGAGAGTTAGCCCGGTGCAGACAGAGGCCATCCATTCACCAGGTCGGCACCAAGGCCTCCTCAAAGCCCTTGTAAGTCAGGCGTGCATCCTCCTCCTGATGGGGGCAGTGTAAGGAACCATCCGGCGGTCCATGAAGAAATGTCACACGACCAGTGGGCCATGCTGCAGAGACGAGTGGGTGACGTGGGGCCACTGTGGGGCCCTTAGCTGCTAAGGGAGGCAGTGCTCAAGTAGGGCTCTGCATATAACCGAGCGGTCCCCACCCTAGAGGACGAAGGACAACCAAGGTCCTGGGGCATAACGGGGCCAAAGGAGGCACGGCTGGCTGGAACGGAGCAGGTGCAGAGGAAGGGAGCCTTTGAACCAGTGGAGGCAATGGGGCGGGGCCGGGGGGGGGGGGGGGGTTAGGTGCTGGCCCCCCACCCAACCTGGAGCTCTGGGAGGAGAAATTTGCGTTTCAAAAATGGCCATGCTCTGGCTGCAGAGACTAAGGGTGAGCAGAGTCCGGATCCTGGTTGTATGGAACAGAGCAGCGGTAGAGCTGGGTGCCTGGTCATCACTGGGGCCCCAGAGCCTCTAAAGGTCACCCGATGAAGTGTGGGGCCAAGTCAGATGTGGACGGGGGTGGGGAGGGCAGCGTGCAGGACGCAAGGGCAGGTGTGGAGGGATGACAGATTTAGCCGCCAAAGCAGGACGCTCGGGAAGAGACGGGGCCTGGGGGAAGATGTTGACTTCCTTTTTAGACTGGGGCATCACTCCGGTGAGTTGTCAGTGGAGCCGGCCGAGGCAGCGGGGGGGCCCAGGCTACACAGAGAAACGGGGTCCCTGAGCCGAGGCTGCAGTTGCAGAAGGCAGCACCCCCAGGGGCCAGGTGGGAGAGGTGTCCAGAGAGGAGAACGGAGGGCCGGAAGGACTACAAAAGCCGCAGGCCTGGGCACGTTAGAACGAAGGGGACAGCCGAGAGCTTCCGCTTCCGACACTAGTCCCAAACCTAGAAGATCGGGACTGAAACCGCCGGCCGGCCGGACTTAGCACCACGGAAGCCGTGGTGAGACGTACCCCTGCCCCACCGCCTGCGTCCCCAGATGAACATGAGGCAAGCGGAGGCGACTTTCATCGAGGAACGCAGGGCCCGGGAGAACCGGCTCAACCAGCAGAAGAAGCTGATCGACAAGATCCACACGAAGGAGACCAACGAGAAGTTCCGCAGGGTGAGTCCCTGCAGGACCCTGGGACCGCACGGCAGCGGGAGGCCCCGCCCCCGCAGACGACGTCGCTCATCCCCTCCTCCCCCTCCTCCCAGGGCCGGCGGGACTTGGACTTCCCCTCCAGTCTCGTGGGTGCAGAAACCGTGAAAGGTAACCTGAAAGGTAACCGCTCAGCTCTCTGCCCGCCCCCAACCAGGGTCCCAAAAGGCCGGCAGGGACTCAGGTCTCTGCGAGGGCTGCCGGGGGGAGGGAGACAGACGGGCCCCTGCCTGTCCCCACTAACCTGCAGAGGCCGAGTGCCAGCAGCCACAGCGCACTCTGCAAGGCACTGCTCCCAACCTTGGGCTTGCTGCTGAGTGTGCTCGAGCCCCCAGTTTTCTCAGCTGTAAAATGCACTTAACGGTGCGGTCCCCTGGCTTCCCAAGGCTCGACCACCCGGTGATTCCTCAGAAGGGTTGTGCCAAGCCCCCCCACCCGGTCCCTGTGCTGCCTCTGAGAAGTGCCAGGAGGCACCCATGCCAGGCACCCGCTGGATGGAGCTGCCCTGGGGCATCCTGAAGGGCCCGCTGAGGGGGCGGGGGGAGCGGGGCAAAATGCAGGGAACTCCGGCAGCCACCTGCTCGGCTGGGCATGCAAGGAGATGTCTGATGGCCTCGGGCAAAGCTCCCTCCTGCATGCTGGCCACCCTTCCCCTCTGCTCCGCCCAGTGAGGAAAAGAGAGACCTCCCAGGCTGATATCCAATACCAGACGGACGTGACTGCTTTGGTGGAGAAAGTGAAGATGGCTGTACAATGCTCCCACCTCTGGGTACTGCCCCCTGGCACTCCCGGGGAGTGAGTGGAGGGCAGGGGGCCCCCGCCCCAGCCCAAAGCCTGCCGCGGGTACCTCTCGAATGAATGTGGGCACAGAGCTGTGGCTGCACGGCTGAGAGCGAAGAGCACGCCGGGAAACGGTTGGCACAGCCGAGCCTCACTCCAAGGGCCACACAGGGCCCGCTGGGACTGGAGGGAGGATCCAAATGCCGAGACCTTCCCCTACAACCCTGTCCCTTCCTGAACTGCCGGGACCACAGTGAGAGGCTGACACTGCCCGGCCCTTCCGTTTAATCCGATCTGGCTTTATCAGTAGTAAGCTTAGCTCCCATCCACGGCCCTGACTTTGGACGAGTGGCTCAGAGCCCCCGGCAGTCTCTCAGGGGTGATCTCCTTGCCTCTGCCTTGGGGCCTCTGCCCTCTCTGCTCGTGCTGTGAGCGACACGCGGGGCCTCACATAAAGCGCTTCACCCAGTGCCCGGCCGCGGTCAGCATCGTTCCTGACCGCTGGGGGGGGGGGGACCCCGGAAGAAACCAGTTCTGGGGGTGCCCATGCCTGCCTGGCCCACACCCGCTTCTCTCCCCACGGGCCCGGCCAGGACATCGCCGGCCGCTTCCTGGCTCAGAGGAACACGGAAAAGAACCTCGGGCTGCAGGTGGAGGGCTGCGAGCGGCGGCGGGTGCAGCTGGAGGCCCTGATGAAGCAGCTGGAAGCAGAGGAGACCGCGCTCAGGTTCCGCCAGACGCCCAGCTCCGCCAGGTACCCCAGGAGGCCCCTGCCTTCCACCGGGGCCACCCGGTGGGGCCCCCGGGCACAGCCCGTGTGGGCGGGGCCCGGCTCAGAGCCCGGTGTGGCGGCTGCCAACGGGCCTGTGGGTAGCCTGGCAGGTGGGCCGCGGAGGCCCAGCCGGGCGATGCCACGTGCCCACAGCTGAGCTCTTGAGCCCCCGAGTTTAGCACGACACCCGGCGCAGGTCTGTGGCCGCCTGCCCTCGACTCTGTGCCACCTCCCTCCCCACCGTCCTCGACAGCTTTAAGTCTGTCGAGAAGAAAATGAAAGACATGCTGAGAGAGGAGGAAGAAAGGCTCCAGCTGGCCTACTCCAACATGACCAAGAGCCAGAAGCTGCTGCTGACCATCCAGATGGGCATCGACAACCTCTACGCCCGGCTGATCGGCATTGCGCTGCCCACGGCCCAGGTACCAGCCGCAGTGGGGCGGAGCCGTCTGCACGGAGGGTCCCCGGGAGAAGCCAGGGTAGAGATGAGACCCTTCTCCGGGCCTACAGAAAGAAGTGCTCTCCAACACCCTCGACGTGTCCAGCAAGCTGGCATACTGTGAGGGAAAGCTCCTGTACCTGGCCGACAGACTGCAGGCGCTGTCCAGGACCGAGGAGGTAGCCCGAGGCTGGGGGTGCCTATTCGTCCCATGTATCCTTGGAGCTGACAGCGCCCTGTGCCCTGCAGGTCAACGCAAAGGTGAGGGATACCCTGGAGTCCTCAACTCTGAAGGAGAAGCAGAACCAGAGGATCAGCTTTGAAGACCTGGAGGACGATGTGATAGGTACAGGCTCGGGGCTGGGGGCCAGGCCGGCATTGGGGAGGGGGCGTGTGGCAGATGGTTCTTTCTGGCCAGGACAGCCTAGAGGCACGGGGGGGGGGGGGGGGGGGGCTATGAGGACGGACAGGTGCGTCTCTTGTACCCATGGGATTTTAATTCACGGAAGGGGCTTAGTGAGGACATGGAGAGGCTGACGCTGTCAAAAGGAGAATTTACTAACTTTCCTGACACATGGGAGCATCACTGCCCGCGAGGCTGCGGAGAGGAGCAGGGGGAAGGCCGAGGCCAGAGCCTTTATGGGGGTTTCTGTGGGAAAGGCAGGGGAGGGCAGCTTCGGGTGGGCTTTTGGAATAATTCCAGTGGGCTTGCCGTGTAGGGGCCGTCCCCAGTTGTCTGGTGCCTGGGCCTGGGTTGATTCAGGCGGATTATTGACCTGGTGTGAGAGTGTGACATAGAAAGGGGGCCGGGGGGTGTGTGCTCTGGATCGCTCGGTTTGCAGGAGAGACGCTCCCAGCGGGCGAGGCTTCTGCCGTCTCTAAGGATTGGCTAGCCCTGCGAGGGGACAGCCTCTCCCCGGGTCTGTAAGACCCCACATGCCAGGGCATCAGGAAGATAGAAAATAAAAAATTGCTAATAGCTGGCCGGGTGATGGTGCAGGCCAACAAAGCCCGCACTGTAAGCGAGTTCGCTGGAGCAGAGGGGCTGCAGAGTGCAGCTGCCCTCCTCCTGGACCTCCCTTCTAGAAACCTTCCAGTTCGCAGACGTGGACCACAGCTACGTCCCCTCGCGGGCCGAGATCAAGAGGCAGGCCCGGTGGCTGATCGAAGGGAGGCTCAAGGTGGCCAAGAAAAAGAAGAAGTAACCCGGAGGAGGAGCCCCTGCCCCGCCCCGCAGCCCCCGCCCCCCAGCCGGCGCTTTGTTACACAAATAAACATTTTTCCAGGACTGCCAGGGGGGACCGCGGGAGAGGAGTCGCGGAAATGAACCCTGCGGGGACGCAGACGTGGGGGGATCACGTTGGGAAGTCTGCGGAAACGTGTGGTGCTGGGTGAGGGGCCAGGGTTAGGGGGTGAACGGCGGTGGGGGGGAGGGGTCCGGCGAGGAAGCAGACAGGTGTCAAGCGCCTTCTGCGAGCCCGGGGACCGCCCCGAAGGCCGGCCGGCCGGCTGGCTGACGTGGCTCCGCGCGCACCTCCGGCCCACTGCCCCGCGCATGCGCACACCCCCAGGCCGCCGCACAACCGGGGCACTGGCGGCGCCCCTCAGAGGCGCGCCCGGCCAAGTCCGCTTCCGCTCGCGTTCCGCCGCGCATGCGCGCACCCTCTTGGCCCTCGCGGCGCCCCGTAGCCGCGCGCCCAGCCGAGCCGACGCCAAGATGGCGGTTCTGACAGACGGAGGGCGGCCGCGCCGGGGGTCCCCGGGGCTGGAGCGGAACCGCCGCGGCTGAGCCCCCGAGCTGCCCTCGAAGCAGGCGCCCGGCCGCCGGGACCCGGGACATGGTGCGATCCGCGCCGGGTCGCCGTCGTCGCCGCCGCCGCTGAGCTCGCGGGCCGCGCCGGGCTCGGACGTGGGAGCGGGAAGATGTTTTCCGCGCTCAAGAAGCTGGTGGGGTCGGAGCAGGCTCCCGGCCGCGACAAGAATATCCCCGCCGGGCTGCAATCCATGAACCAGGCGCTGCAGAGGCGCTTCGCCAAAGGGGTGCAGTACAACAGTGAGTGCAGGCCGGGCGCGTTGGGTTCCTGCCAGGGGACGTGGAAAGGGGGGTCCGAGGGCACGCGTGGAGGAGGGCGCTGTCCCGCAGGGTCCGCAGGCCCGGGCTTTGGCGACTGGGACTTGGCAGAGACCAGGGCCCTGTCGCGCCCCCAGGGCCTGGCGGTCTGCGGGGAGATGTGGCAAATCCTGTTGCTCCGTGTGAGATGTGCTGAGCCCTTACCTGTGGCAGGTACCCTAGGGGTGTTCACTTGGGCTCGGGACGTGATGTCGGGAGGTGATGCCAGGCTGGAGACGAGGTCCTGGAGGACCCAAGGGGCCGGAGTGGGGGCGCCTGGGCCCGTGGCGTTCCCCTCTGACCGGTGGGTCATTCCCGAGGAATACGGGCACGTTAAGAAGTCTGTGCGTTTCGTTTGCACGGTAAAATTCGTCCAGGCGGTTCCCGGTGCGTTCTGCGGTGCCCTGATTGGCCCGGATAACCTCGTCCAAGAGTGATTCTTATATAACGTGGGGAGAGCTCTGTGGTCTGTGACGCTTGAAGGGGTGATGGGCTCCCCGTCAATGAACCACGTGACAACCTGCCCAGGGGCGGTGAGATCCAGCTGGATGTGGTGGTTTGAGCTTTGGGATTTTTCTTTGTAGACTTCGCATTCAGTTTGAAGAGAATATCATCTACGCCACGCGTTCCTGCCCCCCTCTTCTTTTTTTTTTTTTAAGAAGCATTTGTAAGGGATATATTTGGAAAAAGCTCCAGAAGGCACAGAGACTCTTATTGTAGGAGACTTCTCTTCCCCCGAGGGAAGGAGGAGTTATTTTCAGACGCCCTCAGAGCCCAGGACGTTTCCAGTCCTGTCATAAATTATGTAAAATGTATAGCTCCTGAGGCTGATGGTCCTCTTGGCCTCTTTTAAGGTTTTCCATCTGGCTGGCCTTTTCCTAGCATTACTTAAAGGACTTTTATGTTCTCTGGTTTTAAATTGTTTTCCTTTCAAGTATTTGCATATATTGCTACAAGATTTTGGGTTCCTCCCTACCCCCGCCCCCTTTGCCACTTTAAGGGGAACTTTCTGGTCCCTATGATGACATATTGAGGTGGTAACGTGCAATATTAAACTAATTAGAAAGACCTTTGTGCAGGTTTAATTTCTTTACATTTATTTATTTTTGAGAGACGGTGCATGAGTGGGGGAGGGGCAGAGAGAGCGAGGGAGACCCAGAATCTGAAACAGGCTCCAGGCTCCGAGCTGTCAGCACAGAGCCCGACGCGGGACTCGAACCTGTGAACCACGGGATCATGACCTGAGCCAAAGTAGGATGCTTCACCAACTGAGCCAACCAGGGCCCCTAAAGACCTCTGTGCAGGTTTTAAAGAGAGGTATTTTAGATGTAGGTGTATTCAACTCTCAATTTTGTATGTGTTTGTCACATTCAGAGAAGAGAATGGTAAGTCGAGTTACTCATTTGTGCAAAGCTTTAGAATTTCCATTTGGCTCCCTTATTTACTTTTATTGCTTAGAGTATTATTTTAAGCTTAATTCTAGTTGTGTGGAAATCAGAGCTGGAAACTGTAAACTTTTCACCTTCTGAAAAGCACTCCCTGACGGCACATCCCCTGGCAAGGGTGGTTAGGAAAAAGGGGGAGGTGCCATAGAGTTGTTCCAGAGAGGTGAACCCAGCCTCGGGTGGTTGGGGGACAGGCTGTGACTCCCTACAACTGCAGCAAAGGTGGAGAGATGGAGAGAAATCTCATTTAGAGGGAGATTGGCCCAGTAGGTGAACAGTGTGCAACCTGGAAACTTTGATTTCCTTCATTTATTTATTTTCCAAAATACCTTATTTAGGGGAGACCAGCCAGCAATCTGATGACTATAGGTTCAAGATATTTACACGCAAGGGCTGATGGTTCCCAAGTGTATCTGTTGCCTCTTACAGAACCTTGTCTCCTAGGGCAAAGTTTTCTTTTAAATTGCTGTGATAATAGAAATGATTCATGTCATATATGCAAGAGCCCCAGCACACACATCAAACTTAGAATCAAACCTGAATGAGACGTTGAACCATAATTATAGTTTGAAAGTTAATTGCGTTCAAAGTGGAAGAAAGGATGTTACCTGACTTGGTCTATCCTTTCTACTCTGGACACGATTTACTGGCCGCGTTTAGTGAAGAAGCTTGAACTGGGGCACCTTCCCAGGTCAGGAAACGCCAGTCGTAATGGAACTTGTCAGGACTGCACTCCTCACAAAGACAGCGTCCGGACACTGGGACAGCCAGAGTCCTGGCCAGTTGGATCTCAGTGCTAGAATGTAGAAATGGACTTAAACACTTTCTCACTGAAAAACCTTCTGAAAGGCTGATTTCAGGGTGAGAGCTTTTCTAGGGTAAGAAGGAAACGGCTTTAAAATCATATCAAGACTGTATGAACAGACAAGTCATGTTTGAAAAAGAACCAAAAAGAACAGCTAGGAATGAGAAACACGGCCGTTAAAAGCGAGAAGCCAGCAGTCAGGTGAATCAGCGTAATAACCACACTGAGGAGAGAATTCACGCCTGGAAGAGAGTTGTGTGGCCCAGGAATGGAGCACACATGGGGTACGAGTTTCACACAAGATTAGCAAGAACGGGGAAGAAGCAATATTTGAGGGAACGAAGACAGGGTTTTCCAGAATCCATGAAGTACGTGAAACTCCCAAGAAGTCCCGGTCCAGGGTTTTAAAAACATCCTGCGAGCGTTTCAACATCGAAGTCCAGGAAGCAGCCAGAGCCCAGCCCGCCTTCAGAGGAGCAGCCCACACGCCACCGAGGCAGCAGTCCCGTTTGCGGCCTGAGGGAGGTCCTCACCCGAGGAAGCAGTTACTCGCGAGTGTGTGTGCTTCAGCTCGTTTGCAGTCTGAGCTGGACCGTTTGCTGTGCACAGGCGCCCGCTGAAATAATACCAAGGGTGTGCGCCGGGCCGATGGAAACGGCGCTCGGGACACAGGGGTGGGGTTCAGAAGGCTAAGGTGAGCGCCGAGACCGGTGAATATGTGGGGCGAGATCCAAGCAAGTGCTGGTCGTGGCCATCACCGCGATGGTGACTAACATGGTCCAGGTGGAAGGAGGGACTGAACCCCTGGAGGGCCTCATGGAGCCCGGGACGAGCCGATCCGAGTTAAAGCATTGGAAAGGCCTTGCGCTGTTTACAAGGAAGATAAAGAGATTAATTAACTTGAGATGTATCACAGCAAATGTGAATGAATGGTAAAAATTTAAGTTACTGGGCGGGAGCGCCTGGATGGCTCAGTCCGTTGAGCGTTCCACTCTTGATTTCGGCTCAGATCGCGATCCCAGGGTTGTGGGATCAAGCTCCGTGTCAGGCTCCGCACTGGGCATGGGGCCTGCTGAAGATTCTCTCTCCCTCTGCCCCTCTCCCCCGTGCTTGCTCGCTCGCTCGCTCTCCCTGTCTCTCGATGAACGAATGAGTGAATAAAAATAAATTTAAAACAATACAATTCAGTGATCATGAACACCCCCACGTACTTGTGGTCACTGACTTAGGAATACGGTTTGAAAATTTAGGAAAAAAACAAAGAATAAGCCCCAAGAAAGGAGAAGGAAGGAAATGACCAAGAAAAAAGCAAAAACCAGTGACTCTTTTTTAAAAGAATCAATTGAAATGTTCACCAGAATGTAATATGGTGTGTGTCTGGTAAAGCAGATTCTGGAGAGATTGATAAAGAAAAAAGACAAATGTCACGAGTGATCAAGAGTACGCAACTATAACTGCAAGGTTTTAAAATACAAAATGTTCTGAATAATTTTGCGCCAGTAGAACGAAAAACTTAGAGTGGGCAGTGTCCTAGAGAATGGCCCCTAAAGCCGAGCCTGAGAAATACAAAATCTGACATCAGAGAGCCGAGCATCACACTGATGGAGAAGACACAGAGAGCAGGGGCACTCGGCCTGCTTCCTGCACTTGGTAAATCCTGCTGCCAAGACAGAGGAGGACAGTACCAAAAGGGCAACCGTCCGGTCCTGTCCATGAGCACAGAGGGAATAACCCAGTGAGAAGCCAGGAAATCGGATCTAGAAAGTCATCAAAATATTCATAACAAACCATTGTATCGAGACCAAGTAGGACTGCCCAGGAGTGCACAGATTAATAGAAAAGATACATTCCACGCTTTACCAGCGGGTTAAAGGAGAAAAAGCATCATAATCTCAGTAGGTGCAAGAAGATCTGATAAAATTCAACGCTCATTCGTGATTTACAGAAAATAAAAAGAGAAAACCCACTTTTTTTAAAGATTTTTATTTTTTAGTAATCTCTACACCAACATAGGACTCGACCCCACAACCCCAAGATCAAGAGTCACATGCTCCACCATCTGAGCCAGCTGGGTCCCCTGAGAAAACCCACTTGCTAAGAAGCAAACTAGGAACAGAAGGAGCTTCTTTTACCTGTTCAAGAGTATTTACCAAAACCTGCGTCCGTATGTACTAATGAGACATAGGAAGCGTTTCTTTTCAAATCAGGACCAAGGCAAGGACTCCCCTCTTTCACTGAGCTTTCCACTAGGATATAGAATTCCACCCAGCACAAGAAAAAATACAAGTGTGGAGCAGGGGCAGATACGTGCCCTTCTAAAGGGAAAAAATTAACATAAAAATAATGAATTTTCCCAGGGTGCCTGGATGGCTCAGTCAATTAAGCGTTGACTCTTGATCTCAGCTCGGGTCTTGATCTCGGGGTCATGAGTTCAAGCCCCACGTTCGGCTCTGCGCTGGGCATGGAGCCTACTTTAAAAAGGTGTGTGTGTGTGTGTGTGTGTGTGAAGTCTCCCTTTGTTGGGACACTGTTATGTGTAGGAAATGGACTTCTCATGCCTTCTTTACCACAGCGCCCAACCTCTGTTTCTGGCAGCGTGATAAAGTTAGTAAGCTGAACAGCCCTTCCCTTAAAAAACTTAAAAAAAAAATTTTTTTTTAATGTTTATTTTTGAAGGAGAGAGACAGAGTGTGAGTGGGGGAGGGGCAGAGAGACAGGGAGACACAGAACCCGAAGCAGGCCCCAGGCTCTGAGCCGTCAGCACCGAGCCCGATGTGGGGCTCGAACCCACGAATGCGAGATCATGACCTGAGCTGAAATCGGACACTCAACCGACTGAGCCACCCAGGCTCCCCAAAAAGCATTTTATATATATATATTTTTTAAATTTATTTATTTTTTTTTTTTTATTTTTGGGACAGAGAGAGACAGAGCATGAACGGGGGAGGGACAGAGAGAGAGGGAGACACAGAATCGGAAACAGGCTCCAGGCTCCGAGCCATCAGCCCAGAGCCTGACGCGGGGCTCGAACTCACAGACCGCGAGATCGTGACCTGGCTGAAGTCGGACGCTTAACCGACTGCGCCACCCAGGCGCCCCCCCAAAAAGCATTTTAAAAGTTTGAATAAAACATTTAGGGAAACGTCGACGCATCACTCAGTTCTGAACTCGGATAAAGGTTGTGCAGCTGTCTAGTGCACGTTTCTTAAAAGCAAAGGGGGTGATGTTGGGAGGGAGGCCAGCTCTGAAGCTGCCTTCTCCCTGAGGCACCTGCCTGACCCTGGCTGGGTGCTGGTCCCCGTGGGGCAGGAGGGAAAACCCTGAACCCATTCTAGAAGGGGCCTCTCCCAGGAGAGCCCCGCCCAAAGCCGGGTCTGTGCAAGCCCAGGGGGTGACCTCCAGGAGGGTTTGCGTCTGAATCATCCGTGTGGTCCCAAAGTCTGAAATGGAGGATTCACTTAAGGCCTTCCCAGGTTGTTAGCGTTCCGAACGACGGGCAGAAATATCACAGGTGCCTTCCGACGGCGGCTCCAGCCCAGACCCGGGAGAGGCTCCGGGGATAAAGTTCCAAGAAACCGGAGCTGCTGGTGGGAGATCAGGAAGCCGGCAGACACAGCAGCGGGAGCAGGGCAGGCTGACAGCAGGCCCTGGCGGCTTCAGGGGATCCGGTCGTGCACGTCAGCAGCACCGTAACAGCTCTGAGCGGGGAGGTCGCGACGCGGAGCGCGGGAGCGTTCTGTGGTGCATACAGCGTCGGGTCCCCTGCACGCCTGAAACTAACGACGTGTGGTGTGCCGACTGCCCCTCAGTGACAAAGTCAGTACGTAGAGAGTGTTTGAAGAAGTGGAAGAGGTTTCGGGAAGTAAGCGGGAATCCGAAGAGCATAGAAAAAGGCCAAGTAGGTTTGGAAAGGAGCCTGCCCGGGGAAGCTGAGACCAGGGAAAGCGCCACCACGAAGTGAGAGTCTGACGCCATCAAAAGCAACATCCGGAGAGCGAAGGACAGCCAGCTCCTGGCCCGCCGCGGGGACGCGCTGGGGGCTCCGCATCCGTGCTCCCGCCCTCGGGTGAGCTGCGCATGGTCTCTGTCCACCCACCCTCACCGAACGCGTGTCTCGTGTGGGTCCTTAACGTGGGGGGTGCTCTCCTAAAGCGACACGCTTCCTGCAGGGTGTTCAGGCTCGTGACAGGGACCCAGGGCATCCCCAGGGCTGCGCTGACAGCACAGACACGTCCTGGTGGCTCTCCCCGGTTCTGCCGGGTGTTTGGCTTCTGGCTGGAATCGCGTCTAGACTGCCCGCGGCCTTGAGGGCAATGGCTTGTTGTGTCCCATCTGGTGATGGGATAAAGTGGGAGCAAGAGGAACGCCCCTGGTCTGACTGGAGGTGCTTCAAGTTGAAAACAACTACCACGTCCTGATGGCAGAAGCTGGGAAGGGTGGCGGGGGGGGGGGGGGGGGGGGGGGGGGGGGGGGAGCTGACGTGGTGACCACGCTTCGCGGGATGAGTAGTGAGTGTCCGAGAACAGGGGGCCTTGGAGCAGGACGGGTTGCAGGAGAAAAAAGCCGGGCGGCGGCTGTGGGGCCAGGCCAGGGCTCTGGACAAGCCCCTGCTGGCCTCACCCAGCCCCAGGCTGTGAAGCACCATCCGCCGTCCACACTGCTGCGCCGGGCACCTGCGCGGGGCCCAGGAGCATCGCGGGGTCCCGGCGCGGGCTGCCCATCTCATCCACGGCTGCCCCGCCTGCCCCTCGTGTCCCCGCACTCGCTGCCTGTGGGCTCGCTCACTGCCGCGTGCGCACACCTGGCACACGGGCCATCACGTAAATCCGTGTTGGACCGGTACGGCACGGAACACGGGCTTGCTGCCGTAACCCCACGTGTGCGGCCTGGAAAGTGCTGGCGCTCTACAAAATTGTGTGCTAAAAATACCAGGGCTGTGAGAAAGTGGGTTAAGAGCAAACTACCAAAATCTAGGGAGCCTCCTGAGAACATCAGCTGCCGCCCGACCCCTCTGGCAGCCTGACCCTGACCCTGACCCTGTGAGTCAAGGGTCCCCAGGACATCTGGCTCTAGGCGAGACCGCTCTCCGGCAGGTGTGAAGTCCGAGCCCGGTTTGACTCCATCAGCACGGTGGGGGGGGAATGTTTCGGGGTCGTGGACAGGGAGGGAGAGCAGAGGGGCCGGGCTGCCGGGACACGGACGGTGTGGTCTCGTCCACGGGCCGAGCAGGGGCCCGACCCCTTGCGGGTGGTCTCCCAGCCAGGCCGCTCCCCGGCGCTGGGCTCCTCCCTGCTCGCCAGCCACGCGGGCCACGCTCTGTGTGGAAGGAACATGGGTGGCACGTGGGCTCCTGTCGGTGAAGTTAAAGTCTGCCGTTGGTTTGATTTGTTTACTCGATCTGTCCCCCCCCCCCCCCCCCCCCCAGTGAAGATTGTGATCCGAGGAGACAGGAACACGGGCAAGACCGCGCTGTGGCACCGGCTGCAGGGCAAGCAGTTCGTGGAGGAGTACATCCCCACGCAGGAGATCCGGGTCACCAGCATCCACTGGAACTACAAAAGTGAGGGCAGGCTGGGGGCAGGGGGGCGGGTCGAGGGTCCGCCCTCCTGAGTTGGGGGCCAGGTACCGCACCCTTTGTGCGGTCGGGGCTTCTGTTGAGGCTCCCTAGGCCTCGGTCCCTCGGAGACGCCTCCCCGGCTGTGGTGTCCTCACAGAAACCCCGGAGACCTTGAACGCAGAGGGCCGCAGTGGGGGCACCCGTTAAAGCCGTGCTTGGGTTGTCCCGAAATCCCCTCCCGCGGGAAGCTGCTCCAGAGACAGAGACGAGGCAGTGGTGGGGGCGCCTCGTGGGGGGCTGTGCCAAGACCCACTCGGTTCTGAGACCCTAGAGGCCACCAGAGGGCTCCAGTTCCGGGTTTACCACATGTGACGCATCAGGGAGTGCCGGGGGGCGGGGGGGCTGCTCCCGTTACAGCCGGCACTGCGCCCACATACGCTCCACCAGCAGGAAGGACCCCTCTGTCCCTTTGAGCCCCGCCCCTTCACCTTTGCAAGGTCGAGGTCACGCGACAGACAGAGCACGGGGCACCTCGAGGCCCCTGGTCGCAGCTGAGCTGCAGGCGCTGTTGCCCCCGGGACAGTACGGCGGCCCCGTGGGCGGCAGGGCAGTGGCTTTGCGGGTTCAGAAATCATGAAACCAGAGTCCTTTGAACCATTTTAAACATCCGTTTTTGTTGAAAAAAAAAATGTAGTTGTCAACACACGGGGTCTTTGTGGAAGTTCCCGCTTCCCGCCACGTCCCAGGACGGCTGCGTGGATCGGTGCCACCCCAGTCATCAGCTGGGGCTGGCGGGGCCTGAGGGCAGCCACCCACGGCACCCCTTCCCAGCAGGGGTGAAGCTGGCCGTGCCCCTCAGCCTGGGGCAGGTGTGTGGCAATTCCCCACCTCCCCCTTTTCCCCTCGGAACCCGGGGTGGAGCGGCGAGCCACCGTCCTGCGCTTGGGCCCTGGGCCCGGACTGGCCGTTCGCGGGGTCGGCCCCCTGGGTCTCCCGCACCCCTCCCAGGTCGAGCACCGCCAAGGAGGGTCTGAGGGTCTCTTCCCTGTGAGGAAAAGGCAGAGCACAGAAAGGCCAGTAGTTCTGAGCAAGCCTGGCAGAGGTGTCCCGACGACCTGCACGAGGGCCCCTCTCCCCTCAGGGGCCTGTCCTGGACCAGCTCCACCCACGGGTTGGGTGGAAACTTGATGCCGGGGGGCCAGCTAGAGTGGGCCCACGTCCCGGGGAGTGAAGTTGAGGCCGGTTGCTGGGTGAGAGTCGGGCCTGAGCACCATCAGGCCCACCGAGGCCTGACCCAGCACCCAGAGCCTGCTCCCCAGGTGCACCTGCAAAGAGCACCTGGCCATGTGGACCCGGGCCAGGGACAAGCCCGCCCCAGGGACACCCGCCAGAAATGGCTGGCATGTCAGCTGAAGACAGGCCAGGATTGCTCACTGCGCCTTGAGCAGGAGCCTGAAGGAGCGATGAGTCTCCCTGCCGTCCGGGGAGGGGCCGCGGCTCCTACAGAGGCCGTGGGGGGTGGGGCGGGGAGGCTGTCCTTGGAGAAGGTGCTGAGGGAGGAGCGCAGTGTCTCCTGGCGGGGGACCCACCCTTGAAGAGTGGGAACAAACCCGGACACCTGGGCAGCCCCTAAAAGCCCCTCTGCCCAGAAGGTCGACGGTCATGTCGGGCACTAATCTTTGTATCCCCCCGTCGTAGCCACTGACGACATCGTGAAAGTTGAGGTCTGGGACGTAGTTGACAAAGGTAAGTCCTGTCTCTTTATTACAAGTACATTTTCCTGATGCTTCGTCCGTTCTGCGGAGCAGATGTCCCCCCTCCCCCACGCTCACGCTTTGGGCGTGTCCTTGTGTGAGTCACGGGAACCTCTGGGTTCTCCGCAGCCGCAGGGCGGGCACAGGAGTGTGTGACCAGAAGGTCTGCCCCCAGGAACAGCCAGGGGCTGTAGGAGGTCTGGGCTCGTGCTGCTCCCCTGAGTTTCTGCATCTGAGGCCGCTCCCTCCTGCATCCAGGGTGGTGGGGCGGACGCACAGCAGTGACCTGTAGGGACCTCGGCCTCTGCTGCTTAAATGCGCATTTCACGCACTGGGACAGAGCACGTGGCCGTGGGGCAGACACGGACCGGCAGCGGGTGGGCCCCAAAGCCAGATGCCCGCACGAGGCTGTTCCAGAAGCCCTTCCTGCAGTGCCCCTCATGTAGTGCCCTGGGCCCGGAGCTGAGGACCAGCTCCTGGGCTTCTGAAGCTGCCGCCCTCTAGGGGCATGCGCCCACGTGACTGCTGCCCCATGGTCGCTGACGGCAGTGGTGTCTCTGTGCTCTCACAGGGAAGTGCTCCAGCTGTCAGGACCACACCCCAGTGCGCCTGGTGAGGGGGGCGGGCATGCTCCCCCTTCGGAGCCCTCTCCTTCCCTCCTCTGTGTTTCTGGGCAAGAGCCCCTATTCCTCCCTGGTGCCGGTGCCCCGTGTGTCCCCTGTGCTCCCGAGCACGGTGTCACCCCTGGCCTGGGAGGCTTGCCGTAGCCACAGGTGTCCTCAGCGAGAAAGGACAGTCTGTCTTCTGTGAGCTCTGGGTTCTGGTGCCGAAAGTGCACACCCCTGTCCCCTCACCATCGTCTTCGGGTTTAGGTGGGTGTAGGTTCCCAGGCCCGACCCGGCTGCTGTAGGACAGCCTGAGGGTGAGCGGGAGCTCCAGGCAGGCCAGGAGGCTTAAGCCGCGGGGCCCCTGGTGAGTGCTCAGCATCCCTGCAGCTCCGTGTCGCCTGGTCCCCTCCACCACCCCAGCCCGTTGCTTGTGGGACAGGGTGTGAGCATGCACAGCAGCAGAGGGCATCGGGTTTGAGAGCCTGGTGGGAAGTGCAGAGTGGCAAGGAGGCGAGGCCCGGCGAGTCTTGGAGCGCCCCGAGAAGGGAGGGCACCTGGGAGCAGCCTTGTACCCCAGGGCAGCGGAAGCTCACCGAGAGTGTCGGTGGTGCTGGGATGCGGCCCTGTGGCCCGGGAGCGGCCACCAGGAGGGCGCACTGTGGCCAGCTGCCATCAGACAGGGACCGCCCGCTGCGCCCCATGGGCCCCAAAGGCGGTCAGAGGGTCAAAAAGAAGCTGTGGGGACAGGCAGCAGCTGGTGTGAACGCGCCCAGTCTATAACGGTGATGGTGTGGAACTCTTTATTCCTCAGGACCCGCTGGAGTTGGCTTTAGCTCCTTGGGGCCGCTCGGGGCCGGGCCCGGCTCGGCCGGCACCAGCACCAGCTCAGGGAGCCTCTCTGGCCTCCAGTGCCGCACCTCGCAGGCTGGGCCGTGCCAGCCTGCGCCGGCCGGCAGCGCCCTTTCAGGGCTGGGACCTCTGTCGATCCGGGAAGGAAGTGCCCGAGTTCGAACCAGAGCCCGGGTGGGGGCTTTAGGGCGATCTTGCTGAGCGGCCCCGAGCCCTGCCGGATGTCCCTCCAGTCTAGGCCAAGTTCTTGGAGCCCCTCAGGGCCTCTCCTGGTGGGGTCGGCGGCTACAGCTGCCAGGAAGGTCTCGGTAGGGTGGCGGCCGCTTCCTGGCGCTGGTGGGTTTGCTCCAGTGCCCGCTGCGGGGGCGTGGCTCCCCGGGCCTCCTCCTCAGTGGAGTACGGCGCCTGCTGGAGGTGGGGGCCGGGCACAGGGTGGGATGTGGGGAGCCGCGTCCCTCCCCGGAGCCACAGTTCCCTCTGTGACTTGTCTGTCTTCCGACCAGGGAAGTGCAGGCGGCGAGGTGACGGCCTGAAGGTGGAGAACGACCCCCAGGAGGTGGGTAGGCCGTGTCCGGCCACGGGGCCCACCGCTCAGATGGGGGTTGGGACCCTCCCCGGGGCTCCAGTGGCACCAGTCGGCCCCACTCCTCGTGCGAGCCTGCGCCGCCCACGGCTGTATTTGGGGATGGCTGGGCCTGCCTAAGCTGCTGGCCTGCAGGGAGTTTGAGCTGAGGGCTGTCGAGGTGCACTGGTCAAACCGTGTGGCCCCACGCGCACGTGGGCACGAGTGTGGCTCTGAATGGGCTCTCGCTGTGGCCACCACTCTTGACACAAAGAAGTCGGGCAAACCGGCACCCCTTCCCTTCGAGGGAGGCCTTCACGTTGTTCCCAAGGGCCCTGCTCTCTGTGTCCTCCTGCCCGTAGATGGTCTCACGATTGGCAGGCAGCCTCCTTGATCCCCTCTAGGGCAGGAGGGGTAAGTGACCACCTGGTCCAGGTCCGTCTGGCCCTTTGTGTGACACTTTGCCCCTGGCCCCAGCACCGCAGCCTGTGTGCGTGCAGCCCGCGGCCCTGTCTGTGTGCTCTGGAAGGTTCTTTGCAAGTGTCTTCCTCAGTTCTGGAATGTACACCTTGCAACGGGGCGCCGGCTGCTCCAGCCCGCTCGTCCCTCTGTGTGGCGTGAAGTCTGTGAGGCCTGCGGGTGGGATGCTGTTGGCCGGTAGAGAAGGCCCCGATCAGAGACAGAGCTGATGTGGCCCCGGAGCCTGAACTGTTCACTACTAGACCTTTTGACGCAAAGTTTTCGGACCCCCACCCTGGATAATCTCGTCTACGTGGTTTTTTTTCCCAAAACGAAAATAGCTGTTGTCTTTTCAGATTGTGAAAGTCCTGTTCAGCCATTTCCAGGAGGAGACCGGGTTCTCGCCCCTGGGACTCTGCCCGGAGCACCCTCTCTTACGCCCAGTTCTCTCCTGTCCCTAGGCGGAGTCCGAGATGGCCCTGGACGCCGAGTTCCTGGACGTGTACAAGAACTGTAACGGGGTGGTCATGATGTTCGACATCACCAAGCAGTGGTAAGGGGGCACTGGCCGGCAGCGGCCGTCGAGGCTCCTAGGGCCTCGCCACCCAGAGGGCTCCCCCTGCAGCCCAGCGGGCGGTGGTTACGCCGGCATCGCGGCTGGTGCCAGACCACGGGAGCCTGTCCGTGGTCGTCGTGGGCTCCAGCAGTTCAGCCGCCGGGAAGCGGAGGCCCAGCCGTCTCTGGACGTCTCTGTGTGGCGGGCGGGCCGGGTGGGGGTCACGGCCCCGGGGGAGGCGCACCTCCCACAGCCCACGGCCTTCCCTGAAAGTACCACGCGACGTCTGGCGGGATCGAGCGACCGCTTGTTTGGGGCTCCCCGAGGACACGCCCCACATCCTTTGATCACGAGGGGGCGCGTAGCTAGAATCCCAGCGAAACGCTACAGAGCAGGCTGCGGGGAGGAGCGTGGGAGCGGGCCACACGGGCGACACGAGCGGACTCCCCGGTCCCGCCTCTGCATCAGCCCAAGGTGGGGGCTGGCGAAAATGGCCTGTGGGGTCTAGCTCCGCCTTGAGATTCTCATCACCGCATACGTAATCCCGCCACGAGAGGCTGGCACGGGCGTCACTTGGTGCCGGCCAGGTTTTCCTCAGGGCGCTGCACACACAGATTCCGTCTTCGGGACACAGGCTCTTATACACGCATCCGCAGACGCTGCGTTTATCTGAGGGCACGTTCGCGCACGGTCGGAGGCGCCGGCCTTGCGCAGGTCAAGCTTTCACTCTCGGGAACCCGGAGGGTTCAGGCCCAAGGGATCTGATGGGGCCTCCCGTCAGCCCTCCGGCCTGCGGGGATGCGGTCCCTCCCGCCGGGGACCCATCACTAGCACGTGCATGGGAGGCCCCTGGGTGGCAGCGGGCGCACCTCGGAAGCGTGCAGAGCAGGGCGGTGGCCCCCACGGACAGACGTGCCTGTGCGAGAGGCGGCCACCCTGCTCTCCCGGGGTCGGCGCCAGGGAAGGCCGGCGTGTCTCCCGAATGAGCCGCAGTGGTCCCTGCCGCCAAGGCACCTAGAGGTGGTTTCCCCGCCTAGAATCTGTCAGGGCGCAGCTCTGGGTAGGCCCTCGGCATCCCCGAAGCTCCCCGCGGCCTTTGCCCAAGGCCAGGAAGGCCCACTGGGGGGAGCAGGGAAGGGGGGGGGGGTTGCTGTGTGTGAGGGGCAGCAGGAGCCCGCCCGCGGGCCTGGGGCAGGGACGGCAGGGGCAGGTCAGCCCGGACGGGAGCAGCCGCGGCACCCTGCTGGTGGTGCCACTCTGTCTGGAGCCTTCCCACGGCCAACGAGAATGGCTCCTCTGAGCCCTCGTGGGGCGGCGGCGTTTTCGGTGGACCGCGTGGGCCGGAGCCAGGCCCGCGTCGCTGGGCCCCGTGGCCTCGGACAGAATGCCGGAGACGGGCCCCAGGGCGGGAGGCGGATGCCCTTGGTCCTTTGATGACGGTTTCAGTTACTGCGCCTCCCGGGAAAATGAAGTCCAGTCTGTCAGCACGGGCGTGCGTGTCCGCATCGTGCCCGGTGGCGGTCTCTGGGTCGGGACGCGCTTCGCACCACGTGTTGGCCCCACGGGGCAGCCGTGCCCCACAGGGGGTGCAGAGACACCTCACCAGAGGGACTCCCAGGAAAGGAGGTCGAGAGAGGCGGGAACCAGCGGGACCGAGGGCTCGGCCCTCCCGGCTCCGTGCGCTCCGGGCGAAGTGGCGGGTGGTCGTGTCACAGCTGACCCCGAGGACGTCTCTCCTCACCTGTACCCCCTCAGGACCTTCAACTACATTCTCCGGGAGCTTCCCAAGGTGCCGGCCCACGTGCCGGTGTGCGTGCTGGGGAACTACCGCGACATGGGCGAGCACCGAGTCGTCCTGCCCGACGACGTGCGTGACTTCATCGACAACCTGGACAGGTGGGTGGGTGGCCGGGAGACCTGGCACCTGGGACGCCCTCCTGCCCTCCCTCCTGCTCCTCGGACTCGAGGCCCAGCCGCGTCCCAAGGGGCTCAGACTCCTCCCCCCTGCTCCAGCAGGGGCCCTGCTGCGGGCAGCGAGGGTCAGAGAGTGACTGGCAGGGGGTCTGCCGAGGGCAGAGTGGCTTCCTGGCACCAGGCAGGCCGGGTCGGGGCTGGGTGTCGGGGTGATGCGGTGAGGCCCCCCTCGGGGGCGTGGAGGGCTGGCCGGCCCGGGTGTGGTCCGCGTTCCAGAGGGGCTGAACCACCCCCCCCCCACCAAGCTTCTAGAACCTTCTGTTCCTCCTGCACACAGGCCCCCGGGCTCCTCCTACTTCCGCTACGCCGAGTCCTCCATGAAAAACAGCTTTGGCCTGAAATACCTTCACAAATTCTTCAACATCCCGTTCCTGCAGCTCCAGGTGAGTCCATCCCCCGGGGGTGGAGCGGCAGCGCTCCGCCCGCAGGTGCCGTCCCAGTGCAGGGGCAGGGCCGCCCTCCCGAGCAGAGCCACAGCCGTCTGCCTGGAATGCGGCCGCCGTGAGGGCTCGCCGTGCCGGTGCCGGCGGCCCCGTGGCGCCCGCTCCCTCCCCCTCCGTCCCCCTCCCTCCCCCTCCGTCCCCCTCCGTCCCCCTCCCTCCCCCTCCGTCCCTCTCCGTCCCCTTCCTCTGCTCTGCTGCTAGCCTGAGACCCAGGCCTTTCTAGAATTTTCACAGATGCGGCTGCAGGAGAATGCAGGGATCCTTAAGATGTGTCAGGCCGTCTCTGACCAACAAGCCAGGAACTAGACGTGCGGGCCGGCGGGTGCCCCAGCCCCTCTCCCCCTAGACCCACCCTGACCCCTGCCATGGGCTTCACCGGGCCTGCTCGGGCCCCCCCGCCCCGGGGGGGCCCCCCCCCCCCCCCCCCCCCCCGGGGGGGGCCCCCCCCCCCCCCCCCCCCCCCGGCTCCTCTGACCCCGCCGCGTGGCAGCGGTGGCCCCCCCGCTGGTGCGTAGCTGCGGGGAGAGCCCCGCCACGTCTCACCCCCACACACACCGCGAGCACAATGCCTGGTATGCAGCCTGCTGAGTCCAGGAAGCACGCCTGCCCTGTCTCGTTTCCTTCCTCCCTTCCTCCTTCCTTCCTTCCTCCTTCCTTCCTCTCCTCCCTCCCTTCCTTCCCTCCCTCCCTTCCTCCTTCCTTTCCTTCCTTCCTCCCTCCCTTCCTCCTTCCTTCCTTCCTTCCTCCCTTCCTCCTTCCTTCCTTCCTTCCTTCCTTCCTTCCTTCCTCTCCCCCCTCCCTTCCTTCCTCTCCCTTTCTCCCTTCCTTCCTCCTTCCTTCCTTCCTCCTTCTTTTCCTTCCTTCCTTCCTTCCTCCTTCCTTCCTCC
>NC_064807.1:90812179-90823046 GCF_023721935.1 Panthera uncia
CTTCCTCTCCTCCCTCCCTCCCTTCCTCCCTTCCTCCCTCCCTCTCCTCCCTCCCTCCCTTCCTTTCTTCCTTCCTTCCCAGACTGAGAGCAAGTGGGGGAGAGGGAGAGAGAATCCCAAGCAGGCTCCACACTGAGCACAGAGCCTGACATGGAGCTCGATCTACGACCCTGGGATCATTACCTGAGCTGAAATCAAGAGTCAGACCCTTGGGGCCCCTGGGGGGGCTCAGTCAGTTAGGTGTCCAACTTCAGCTCAGGTCATGATCTCGCAGTTCGTGAGTTCAAGCCCTGCGTCGGACTCTGTGTGGACAGTTGAGAGCCTGGGGCCTGCTTCTGGTTATCTCTCTGTCTCTCTTTCAAAAGTAAAACAACATTTTTTAAAAATTAAAAATAAGTAAATAAAAGAGAGGGACACTCAACCAACTGAGGCACCCAGGTGTCCCTCTGTTTTCTTAATAAACGTTTTACTCCAGAGCAATGTTAGGTTTACACAGAAGGGACAGGGACGGTGCAGAGGGCTCTCACACCGCCCACTCAGCTTCTTCGGTACCTCCCTCCAAACCACAAGCAGCGAGGGTCCGCCGACTGCCACACGCTGCCCCCCGGGGTGTCCCGCTCAGGCCCGGCCCCACCTCCCACGTAGTCCTGAGCCTGCTCTGGGCTGTGCGATCGCCATGAGCCCCGTTCAGGGTCGAGGCTCTGGGCTTTCAGGGAGAAGCCCGCAGAGGCGACTGCCCTTCCGGGCACGTCACGGCAGGACTCGTGACATCTTGTCCCTGGGATGCTGGCCCGCGGCCCCTCTGCAGCCACAGTGGTTTCCATTCTTTGTCCAGAAAGGCGTGGGCCTGCCCGGGGAGGTGGTGGTCTTTCCTCTCCTGTCCTTCTGTCTTTGGAAGGAAACCAGGGCCCTGCAGACAGGGTGGTTGCCATTTGCGGCTGAGGGAAGGCTGGCGTGGGCCCATTTCAAGGCAGTGGCCGCGGTCACTGCACCCTGCTCTTCCTCCGGGGAACCCGCGTCGTTGTCATAGATCCCTGTAGCTACGACCCGCACACCGATGCGGAGGGGTCTCCTGTACCTGGCGGGCCACACCGTGTGTCGTGTCGCTGGAGCAAGCGGCAGAAGGTTGTGCGGCGGAGGCGCTGAGCTCCGGCCCCACAGCCGCATTCACTCGTCGGAGCCGCCTGGACCTCTGGGGCCGCGTGTGGGCGGGGGTGCTAACATCAACGGGGCCCGGGGGGGGGGGGGGTGCTAACATCAACGACCTCGTCCTCAGAGCCACGGCGAACCGCCTGGGTGTCGGACAAGGCCTTGGGCGCCATGCCCCGTGCTCAGCTGCTGCTTAATCCCTCAAGGGCTGGCCAAGCAGGGACACGAGGCTGAAGGGGTCTGCTTCCCCCGCAGAGAGAGACGCTGCTCCGGCAGCTGGAGACGAACCAGCTGGACGTGGACGCCACGCTGGAGGAGCTGTCGGTGCAGCAGGAGACAGAGGACCAGAACTACGACATGTACGTCGGCCCGGGGGCCGCCTCGGGTCAGACCTGCAGGCAGGCTCTGCGGGAGCACCGAGGGCGGGCTCGCCACGCACGCCTCTGAGCGGGGACGTGCCTAGGAGACGGCAGCGAGGAGAGCCCCCACCCGGGTAGACCCGGCAGCTTGGGCCGGTTGTGTTGCTCAAAAAACCCGAGTCGCTTCCTCCTCGGGCGTGGCCGTGCACGGACTGGAGCGCGGGCAGGGGGAGTCCAGGCCCCCGAGGGGAGGGAGAGGAGGGTGGCCCTCGCGGTGAGATCAGCCCCGCGGCCCTCCCCGTTCCCTGTATCGGGGTTCTTCATCATTTAACGCACAGCAGCATCCTTGCTTTCTAGAACAGGCAGCTTACGTGTCAGGTGGAGCCCACCTCACCTCAGAAGCAGAGGCTCCCTGGGGACGGACACCCTGAGGCCCTGCCCCCTCCCCATGCCCACCCGGCAGATCGGGGCCAGGCCTTAATTGACCTGACGGGCCCCCGGGGGGCCCCAAGCTGACAGGGGTAACCGGGGTACAGCTGACCGTCCGTTTGCCAGACACGGTTGCCGTTCTGGGCCACGGTTCCCGCCACCCCGGGCCGAGTGTCCACCCGAGCCCCTGGCGAGACTGGCCGTCCCCGATGTCTTCCGCTGGGGCTGCCGTGGGTTTGAGTTCGGTTTCCCAGATCGATGGCCATGTAGGGTCGGGCTCTCGGAGGCCTGACTTTGGGGAGGCTTGTGGGGCAGGAGTGGGAGCTCGGTCCTCGGCAGTGGAGGGAGAGCGGTCCAGGGCAGAGCGTGTGCCCTGCCGGCAGTGCGGCTGAGTGGTGCTGAGCGCCCCTGTCCGCCCTCCACAGTTCCCCGGGGAGGCACGCGCTCTCTCGGGCGGGTGTGACCTGAGCTGCCCCCGAACAAACAGATGCTCGCGTTTTGTTTGGTGCGCAGAGATGGCACGTAAACGTCGGAGCTGAGGCGGGGCACGCTGCTTCCCGGCCTGGGCTCCTGTCCTGGGAGTACTGGCACCCCAGTGGGTGCCGGCGCCCCCCCCCCCCCCCCCGGGAACTCCGAAGGGCCTTAGGGTCTCCCTGGAGCCAGATCCGTTCGCTGGTTCTGGAACCGGCTCCAGCGGTTCTGGGGGAGTGAGTTTTCACACACTTGGGCTGCTTGGCCGGTCCGGGTGGGAGCCCCACCCCGGCGAGCAACTGCCCTCTCCGTGGAGCCCGTCCCGGGGTTGACCCGCTTCCGTCAGCTCCTCTGGCCGAGAGCGCGGGCACCCGGCACCACCCGGCCCCCTGCCCCCTGCCCCCTGGGGTGATGGCAGCCGGAGAGTCCCCTGCACTCACCCCACAGCCAGCCCTGGCATCAGGCAGCACTGCCAGGGGCCTGGCGGAGACGTCTCCGCGACGCTTCCCGGAACATGGGGGATAGGCCGCCGCAGACGTGGGCGGGCAGTCGGGTTCCGCCCTCGCCCTGCCCTTCTTTCTCACCTGCCCCGGAAATCCTAAGTCGGAGGTGCCGGTGCCCAGGGAGCTCAGCCAGCAAACGGGCCAGCTCTTCACTGCAGACCTCCTGTGGGGAAGCCTCCATGGGGAAGGCGTTGCCACGGGCTGGTGGCACTCCCCACGGCGGCCCACGAGCGGCAGGGCTCGTCACTGACCTCCAGTGGGACTTGGAGCCGCTGGTCTTGGCTGCTCCCTGTCTCGGGGGTCGGGGGCCTCCCCACCGCAGGTCCTGTGTCGTGGGTGGAGAGCTCAGGGCGTGAGCCAGGGGGCTGCCACACCTGCCTATCAGCACCCGCTGGCACCTTCCCTGTGGTGCTCTGCTTGAGGCCTGGGGGGCAGGAGGGCTGATAAGCCCGAGGGTGAGGACTCTGCTGTCACCCGCAGCTCAGAGGAAGAGCCCCAGGGGAAGGCAGGTTGCTCACTGCCTGCCCTGTGTCCCCCCAGCTTCCTCGAGATGATGGAGGCACGCAGCCGTGGCCACACGTCCCCACTGGCCGCCAACGGGCAGAGCCCGTCCTCAGGCTCCCAGTCTCCGGTGGTGCCCCCGAGCACCGTGTCCACGGGCAGCTCCAGCCCCAGCACGCCCCAGCCGGCCCCACAGCTGCCCCTCCAACCCCCCTCGGCCTGCCCCTGCCCCCCAGCCCCTGCAGAGGCCCCACCGCCTCCCGCAGCCCCCGCCCCGCGGCGCAGCATCATCTCGAGGCTGTTCGGGACGTCGCCAGCCGCCGAGGCGGCCCCTTCATCCCCAGGTAAGCCCCGGGAGCAGCTCTTCGGGGTGGGCGTGACGGGCGATGCGGCGGGGCGCCCGGCCTCCCTGGCCCCGTGAGCTTGGAGACCGGGAGGGGGTCCCCGTCCTTCCTCCCGGCCAGGCAGCCCCATGGCCGGTCACCTACATACAGCCTGGGACAGGCCCGGCGGGGGCAGGCGTTGGACAAGCGGGAACCGGCCCGTGCTGTCCACAGAGCCAGCCCCGGCCTCAGAGGCCCCGGCAAAAGTCCAGAACGTGGAGGATTTTGTTCCCGAAGATGGCCTTGACCGCAGCTTCCTGGATGACACGGCCCCCCGGAAGGAGGAGAAGAAAGTCGAAGCCAAGGTCTCACAGGACAGTGACAGGTGAGAGCAGGGGCCGGGCAGGTCGGGGCCCTCAGCCTCCCCTCTGCCTTCCACATCCCTGGGTGAGCAAAGAGGACAGGCCTCACCGGTCCGGCAGGACCTCGAGGGAAGGCTGCTGACTGGGGGCTGGACCTGGGGCTCATCCCCCTGCCACAGGGAGGGAGCAGGGGCAGCGAGGCTGGCCCGTAACACAGGTGGCCCGAGCCGCCATATCTGTGGTGCCCCGTGACCTGCCTGTCCACACGTTCTTGGGCTGATGCCATTTGAGAGCACTGGCGGAGGGGCAGCCTGTGAGGGCTCCCCGGGAGGTTGGGCCCGGCAGGGGGAGAGAGAGAGAGAGAGCGGTTTGGGCCTGGCTGCCCCACCCCTGCCGCTCACCCTTGTCACGGGTCCCGGGCCTGTCCTGCGCGGGCTCCCCCGCGCCACACCGACCCCAGGTCAGACCCGCCGGTCCCTCCGGGAGCGAGAGTAACAGAACGGAGCCGGCAGCCGAGCCCCTCCACACCCACACCCTTCACACTGCACGTAAACGGAGCAGCCCCCCCCCCCCCCCCACGGCTTCCCGGTGTGTGGCGGTATCCCTGCCCCTCCCCCGGGCCCCCACCTCGCGCCCCCCGTTCCGCCAGCTCGTGCCACTTTCCTGCCACACCGGTGGGTCCCCTCCGTGGCCCGCGTCCTCACGCAAGTGCCGAGCGCCAGCGGTAGAGTGGCTCCCGGCCCGGTGCCCACACCCGGCAGAGAGGACATCCGGAGGTGTCCGGGGGGCGCAGGGTGGGAAGCCGGACTCTCCGTACCCACTTGTGTCGTCTGACCGCCCTGCCCCTCCTTTGCAGCGATGGGGAGGCCCCGGGGGGGAACCCACTGGTGGCAGGCTTCCAGGACGACGTGGGCCTTGAAGACAGGCCGCCCGCGGGCCCTGTCCCCAGGAGAGACACCACTGCCAGCGAGGAGGAAGCAGCGGGGATGGCGGGGCACACCAAGGCCACTGCCGCGACCCCCCAAAAGCGCGCCGAGCCAGAGACCAAACGGTACGTGGAGGGGATGCGCCCTGGGGTGGGGGCGGCCGAGAGCCCCCTGACCTCGTCCTTGTCCCGAAGGCCATCCACACAGGCCTCGAGGCCACCTAGGGCCGTGGAGTCCCGCCGGCCAGGTGTCCGCAAGTCCCACCGCCAGGACCCCTCAGGAGGCCGCGAGGAGAAGAGGGGTGAGCAGGTGGCATCATCATCGTCATCAAGTGACCCCGAGGGGCCCATCGCCGCTCAGATGCTGTCCTTCGTCATGGACGACCCTGACTTCGAGAGCGACTCAGACACTCAGCGGAAAGCGGTGAGGAGGGGACGGTCTCGGTGGGAATGGCAGGATGGAGCAGAGAGGGCCAGGTGACGACATCCTGGGTTGGGAGCCCCAGAGCAGCATGTGACCCCAGGGCGGGGTGCTGGGGCCCAATCCCAGGACAGCAACCACAGAAAGGCTGCGGTGTCCCGGCTGCCACACCCGGGCCCCGCTGGCCACCCCAAGTCCAGGCTGGGCGTGGGGGCCCCCGAGGTGGCTGTCACCTGCCCGAGAAGCGCAGGAGCCATCCCGCAAGGGTCACGTGACAGGTGGCCACCCAACCTGCCCCCCACTCCAGGAGGAGTTCCCGGTGCGAGAGGACCTCTCTGACGACACGGACGAGGACGCCCGCCCTGCCCAGCCACCCCCGCCCCCCAAGCCCCCCGTGTCCTCCTTCAGACTGAAGAATGACTCGGACCTCTTTGGGCTGGGACTGGAGGAGACGGGCCACAAGGAGATCAGTGACGAAGGTAGTTGAGGGGCTGGGGGTCCCACCGCCACCTGCCGAGTGCTTGCCCAGGAGGTACCTGGCGGCCAGGAGAGTTGGCCTGCTGCGTAAACCCCTGGAGCACCCATGGCTCCCTGTGACCCTGGGCCCCGATCTGCTGTGTCACCTGGGACACGTCCCAGAAGTTCCTTGTCCCCCAAAGCGGAGGAGTGGGGGTTGTGGTGGGTCGGCCCACGGCGAGAGAGCACCCCGGCCGCCCCCATAGCCTGGTAGTACCCCTGTGTGCTCTCCAGCCGGTGCGGCCCAGCCCGGGGGGGGGGGTGCACTGGGGAGGCTGCGGGGCCCACGCGGTGTCTCCTCTGTGCAGAGAAGGAGGGCAAGCCTCCCTCCAAGGAGAAGAAGAAGAAAAAGAAGAAAAGCAAAGAGGTAGGAGCCCTGCCTCCCACCTCCGGGCACCCACTGGGCAGTGTGGGGTCCCGGCGTCCACACGGCCTGAGCCACCCCCCTTCCCAGGAGGAAGAAAAGGCCGCGAGGAAGAAAAGCAAGCAGAAGAAGAGCAGGGACAAGGAGGAGGGCAGGCAGGAGCGGCGGCGGCGGCCCAGGGGCACCACCGAGAGGACCGCAGCCGACGAGCTGGAAGCCTTCCTGGGGGGTGCGGCGCCGAGCGGCCACCTCCGCGGGGGCGGGGACTACGAGGAGCTCTAGGCCTGGCTCCGCCGACGGCGGCCCGGCGCGGGGATGGCCGCGGGCCTGCTCCACACTCGCTGGGGAGGCTGGGCCCGCCCTGCACCGAGCCGGCCAGCGGGCAGCGGGCAGCGGGCTGGGCCGTGCGGGGAGCCGGCCCCCAGCGCTTCTCAGGGATGGGACTGAGGCCGAGGAGGCCGCAAGGCTGTTTACAGGGCGGGGCGCGTCCTCGTCACCGGCCGGCTCCTGCTTGCCCCCGGCCCGCCGCGCTCGCTCTCCTGGGCCCCCCACGCGCAGGCGGGCTCCGCTTCCTGCCCCTTTCGGCATGGGGGGCAGACGCCAGGCGGCACTGGCGCCTTTTCCCGGGCCCAGGGTCCAGCTTTGCACCTGCGCTCGGGCTCGCTGCCGGCCAGGCCGGGAGGTCGTCAGACACTGTTTCTCTCGTTTTCCTCCACCACTCCACTCTGACCATAAAGCTCTCCTGTTTTACTGCGTCTGTGTGTGCTTCTCCCTGTGAGCCGCCCCGCCTGTCCCGGGTGGCCCTGGGTTGGTGGGCAGGTCCTAAGTTCCCTGCCCTTCTCCTGGAGAGGCAGCTGCCCCCCCCACCCCCGACCCCAACCCATCGGAGGCCTTCTGGCACCACGTGGCCCAGGGAGCTGACCTGCAGGAGACTTCCCGGCAGGCCCGGCCCCACGTGTGCCCCATCTTGTGCAGGCTGGCCAATGCAGCCATTGTCCTTCACGCCGGTCCCAGCCCCCCCAGGCCAGGGCTGGGCGGCTGCACCCAGGAACACCCGAGGGCCTCTGGCCTGCCGAGGGCAAGCGTGCATCTGCTCTGCCGGCCTCTGGAAGGCACTGTCCTGTCCCAGCCACCGTTCTGCCTCTAGCCCTGCTGCTCCCTGCATACCCCGGCCCCTCTAGCTGCCAGCAGCGCCCACCCCCAACCCCACGGTTGCCATGAGAACCAGGCACACAGAGGGAGGCGGGGGTGGTAGCCAGGCCATCCCCCTGTTGGTCTGGAAAGCCTCCCCTACCCCAGTTCCTGTGCCTAGACTAGTCGGTTTCTCACCCTGGAGGCTGCAGGCAGGGGCTGGGGACCAGACACCAAGCTGACGTGGTAAGGACTTCCTTCAGCCCACAGCCTACAAGATCTCCTGTCCTCGTGGAGCCCAGTAAATGTGCGGATCAGGCTGACACGAAATGAACTTGCCCAGGGCCCTGGATCTAATGGACCTACGCGGAGCAGGTCTTGGCCTTTGGAGCCAAGGGCATCCATGACTCAACCCTCTGCAGTTAGACGGTTCCCCAGCTCAGCATCTGGTTTGGGAGGGGCTGGTGGGACTGGAGAATGGAGATCACCACGTGGTTTGTAAGTGGCCCACGTGCAAACCTGCCCAGGGCAGTGACAGTCCTCCACGCACCTCGACTCTGATCCCAGGGAGCCTAGGAGCGTGCCCTTGCCCTGTAGAGCCCCGGCAGCCTGGGGACAGGAGGGCTGCAGGCCCCGCTCAGCCATGCCCATCTGGCCCCAGGAACCTTCAGAGCTTGGCACCTCCGGCCTGGCAGAGCGGAGCAGGGCCCAGCGGGGCTGGGAGCAGCCCATCTGCTCCTGCGAGGCCTCAGCAGAGGTGTGAATTCCGGAGCTTGGGGCTCCTCCAGGGTCCTGCTCCGAGGCCACCACCAAGCCACCAGGTGCCCCCGGGGTGGGGGCTGGCGGGACCGGCAGGCTGCTCCCTGCGTGTGGGTACCCCGGTTGGAGCCCAGGCCCGCACCCTGAGAACGAGGGAGCGCTTTTCAGCTGGCGCTCGGCACAGCCCGACCAACTGCCAGCAGGCCACACGGGTCCCAGGCCCACCGCACGGCCCCTTTAAATGCGGCCCCGCCGGCCGCCGCCAGGGGCAGCACTGAGCAGCCGGCGGCCTCCGCGCCGCTGCCTCGAAGCTTCTGCCGGTGCCGGGGACGCCGCGGAGCGGAGAAGGCGGAGCGGGCGCAGGCCTGCGCAGCCCACCGGGCGCGCGCGGCGGGGAAGCAGCGCCCAGGTAAGGGATCGGGGGCCGCTGCCCCGCGGGCCCTGTCAGGGGGGGGGGGGGGGCACCCGCAAGGAGGGGGTCCTACTTCAGAGCTACACCGGCGGGTCCTCACTCCGGGCGCTCGGGGCGGGGGGCAGGGCTGGGCCGCGGGGAGACCCGCGGGAGGGGCGCGTTAGGCCTGGGGCCCCTGCAAGGACCGACCGCCCCCGTGCCCACGGGGAGGGATGTCACCCAGCCCAGCTCCATCCTTACCGCCGCAGAGGCGAAGCGGAGCTGTCACCTCCCTGGGGCGGAGCTTCATGCCCTGTCATCGGACCCCCAATTCCAGCCCGGCTTTGAGCTTAAGATGGAAGGGAGTGGGAAGGGGACAGTCCTATGAGCAGGGACAGAATTGGGGTGGGTGCAAGGCTGCGATGGGACGGGCCGCTGGGACTTCATGGCCCTGACCCAGAAGGGCAGCCCTGCCGGCAGAAAGCCCCTGGCACACCTGGGACACAGGGTCGGCCTGACCAGAGACCCTGGCAGGTGAGGCCCCCCCCCGCCCCGGGCTTCCCCCAGCTCGGCCAGGAGCACGCTTCCCCAGCCCGTGTGAGGTGGGGGCCCTGTCAGCACCGTCTGAGACCCTACACAACCTGTCCAGGCCCCGGGTACCACAGAGGGGCCGGTGGCCCGAGTCTCAGCATGAGCCCAGTGCAGAGGGGTGGACCCCCGCCCAGCCCCCATTGCGGGGGCAGCAGAACCTCAGGTTGCCATGGAGCCTTCCTGAGCTGCTGTGGAGAGGGCTCTCTCCTGAGGAGAAGCAGTGAAGGGGGGGTGCTTTACCGGCCCACCACCCTGCCTCCCCTGCTTGCGGCCTCCTGGCCCCATGCTGCTCTGGGGAAGAGGGGCGGCCCTGAGCCGGTGGCTCCCGCCCCCACATGGTCCTGCGGCCGACACCGGTTTCTGAGCTGCAGAGCACAGGCCGCAAAGCTGGGGTGGCTGCTCCCCGGGCCTTGTCACGACGGCCCCAACAAGCTTAATGGGTTCCAACCACCCTAAGACACCAGGGATCAAAAGAGGTTTCTGCAAGGGAAAGGGGGCTTTAGGGCCAAGGGATGTTCTTTGTGGCGTGTGCTGGCCTGGGCCACACAGAAGGGCGAGGGTGGGGCAGGCCAGTCCGTCAGCCTAGGGGCGGTGCCTGGACCTGATGGGGCCATCTCCATGTCTGCTGGGGCCTCAGGACCGGGGCTTGGTTCCGGGGACTGTTCCCAGGGCAGCCACCACTGCCGTACTGGGGGAGGGTCTCCATGTCCCACCCGGTCAGCAGGTGGCCAGGGAGACTCAGCAACTTTGTCACGGTCCAGGGACTCCCCCTCAGACCACACCATCAGAGGGCTTGCCCTGCACTGGGCGTGAGGACGGGGCTTAAGTCACCCATGAGTGTTGTGAGGCAAACACCCATAAAGAAATTTGTAAATAAGGTTTCGAAGGAGCCTACCGTCATCCCAGCTGGGAACACACCCCCGTTCTTCCTGCCCCAGGACACGGCTTCTACCCAAACCTGCCGATGGTAGTGGGGGGAGGGGGAGGCCCCCCGGGGGCACGGGCCTGGCAGCAGGAGCTCGGGAACCACAGCGACGGCCATTGCCTTTCTGCCTGATTGGCTACATCCCAGCAGAAAGTGGCCCAGAAAGGGTGGCCCGGGGCAGGGGACAGACCCTGAGTAGCTGGACGGCTGGGTTCCTCCCGCAGGTGCTTCTGACGCCGGCATGGAGCAAGTGCCTGGGGCCTCGGCCACCGCGGGCAGCCAGGACTGCTCCGCCCACTGGGTCCCAGGTAAGTCAGGCCAGCGTAGGGGTGTAGCCAGCTCTGGGCTGCAGAGGGGTCACCCTGACCCGCATCTCCCACCAGGGCAAAAGCCCGGAAAGGCAGAGTGAGCTGCGACCGCCAGCCTGGGGACCTCTTTTAAAATGACCCGCACGGACCCGCCGGACCTGTTGGTGTCGACCGTGTACCAGGACATCAAGGTGGCGGCCCCCGGGCCCGCGTCGCGGCGCCCGCCATGTGAGCGCCCCGTGCCCCCGCCAGCTGCGCCCGCGCCTTTCAACAAGCGCCACTGTCGCAGCTTCGACTTCCTGGAGGCGCTGGACGGGGAGGCCATGGAGGCCCGACCCGAGCCGCCGCCCCCGGAGCCGGCCGCGCCGCGCGCCCGGCCCCGCGATGGCGAGCCCCGGCGCCGCGCCCGCTCCAAGAGCGCGCCCCGCGCGACCCCGGG
>NC_064807.1:90823446-90828430 GCF_023721935.1 Panthera uncia
CGCTCCAAGAGCGCGCCCCGCGCGACCCCGGGCCTGGCGCCCGCGCCCGCCTCGCCGCCGGTGCTGCCGCGCCGAGGCCGGGAGGCCCAACGGACAGCGCGGGGCGAGGCATCGCCGCATCGGGAGCCCGCGTACCCGGCGCTGCGCGCGCTCGCCAATGAATTGCACCCCATCAAGCTGCAGCCGCAGCGGGGCGGCCCCGGCCGCATCGCGCCCCTCTGCGCCGCCACGGGCCGCTGCGCACCCCCCGAGCCGCCCGCCGGGCCTGCACCCCACGTCCGCTGCCGCCTGGACATCAAGCCGGACGACGCGGTGCTGCAACACACCGCCCGGGGCTCGCGGTCCTGCGGGCCCGCGGAGACCATGCCCTGGGCACGCCCTGCCCCGCAGCTCCACGGCCTCACGGTGCCCGGACCTCGCCACGTGGCGCTGTCGCGCACCCCCACCCCCAGTGACACGTACTGCGCGGATCCGCGAGCGCTGTACTGCGACGGTCCCCTGCCTGGGCCCCGGGACTATACGGAGCGCCGAAGTCTGCCCTTCACCACTCCGCCGGGTCCCACCCAATTCTTCTACACCGAGGAGCCCGAGGGCCACGCTGGTGGCTTTACGGCCAGCCCTGGGCTGCCCTTCGACGGCTACTATGCCAGGCCCTTCCCGTCGGAGGAGCCCCCTGTGCCCAGCCCAAGGCGCGGCGGCGGCGGCTACTACGCAGGTGAAGTGCGCACCTTCCCGGTCCAGGAGCCGCCCTCCCGTTCCTACTATGGGGAGGCCGCTCGAGCCTACGGCCCGCCCTACGGCCCGCCCTGTGGCCCCCGCTATGTTCCCGAGGAGCCGCCGCGGGCCCACCCCGCTCTCCGCCCCTTTTACACAGAGGACTTCGGGCGGTACCGCGATCGCGACGTTCTAGCTCGGACTTACCCACACCCACGAGGCAGCCCCGCCTGGGGTGACTGGGGCCTGCGGCCTTACCGCACCCTGCAGGTGGTGCCTCCCCCGGACCCTGGCCCATTGCTCGCCTCTTGGCACGGCGGCACCGGCACCAGCCCGCCCCGGTTGGTCACTGACAGCCGCCACTACTCGCGCTCCTGGGACAACATCCTGGCGCCGGGGCCGCGCCGGGAGGACCCCCTGGGCCGCGGCCGCAGCTACGAAAACCTGCTGGGGCGAGAGGCACGGGAGCCGAGAGGCGCATCCCCCGAAGGCCGGCGCCCGCCCGTCGTCGTGAACCTCTCCACCTCGCCCAGACGCTATGCAGCGCTGTCTCTGTCCGAGACGTCGCTGTCGGAGAAGGGCCGCGTGGGCGAGGGCCCGGGCCGCAACTGGTATGTCACGCCTGAGATCACCATCACCGACAACGACCTGCGAGCCGGGGAGCGACAGCCAGCCAGGGCCTGGGAGCTGCCGGGAGGGCGACCCCGGCCGTCTCCGCCCGCCGCCCCAGATGGGCCCACTGGTGGCCGCCAGCGCAGCCTCGAGCAACTGGACGAGCTCATCACCGACCTGGTCATCGACTCTCGGCCCCCCGCGGGCCAAGCCCCGGAGCCCGCGGCCGATGGACTGGGCCGCCAGCTGCGCCGCCTGCTGGACTCCAGGCCCGCGGGCTCCGGGGCACCCGCGCTGGCGCCGCGCTCGCCACCCGCGTCCGCCGGCAGCGCCGAGGAGCCGGCCGGCCAGGGGCAGGCTGCCGACGCGTCCCCGGAGCCCAGCGCCGACGAGGACGACCTGATGACGTGCTCCAACGCACGCTGCCGGCGCACCGAGACCATGTTCAACGCCTGCCTCTACTTCAAGTCCTGCCACAGCTGCTACACCTACTACTGCTCGCGCCTGTGTCGCCGCGAAGACTGGGACGCGCACAAGGCACGCTGCGTGTACGGCCGCGTGGGCAGCGTGTGCCGCCACGTGCTGCAGTTCTGCCGCGACAGCGGCCCCGTTCACCGCGCCTTCTCGCGCATCGCGCGTGTCGGCTTCTTGTCGCGCGGTCGCGGCGTGCTCTTCCTGGGCTTCCCGAGCCCTGGCTCTGCAGACAACTTCCTGCGCTTCGGCCTCGAGGGGCTGCTGCTGTCGCCCACCTACCTGTCGCTGCGCGAGCTGGCCACGCACGCGGCGCCCCTGGGCAGCTATGCGCGCGAGCTGGCCGCCGCCGGGCGCCTCTACGAGCCGGCCGAGTGCTTCTTGCTCAGTGTGTCGGTGGCCGTGGGCCCCGGCGCCACGCCCCCCGGCACCTCCGCCCGGCCCGCCCCCGCACCGCGCAGCCCTGGGCCCACGGTGCGTAAGTTCGCCAAGGTGGCGTTGGCGGCCGGCAGCCCGGCTCGACCGCCCCCGGCTCGAGGTCGCGAGGCCGACATGGAGACGCTGATCCTGACTCCGCCGCCAGGCACCGCAGGCCTGGACCAAGAAGGCGAGGCAGGCCGGCGCGCGCGCGAGGTGGCCTTCATCCACATCCAGCGCGAGCTGCGGCTGCGCGGCGTCTTCCTGCGCCACGAGTTCCCGCGCGTCTACGAACAGCTCTGCGAGTTCGTCGAGGCCAACCGGCGCTTCACGCCCACCACCATCTACCCCACGGACCGGCGCACCGGCCGCCCCTTCATGTGCATGATCATGGCTGCCTCCGAGCCGCGCGCACTCGACTGGGTGGCCAGCGCCAACCTGCTGGACGACATCATGTGAGCGGTGGGGTCACCCCCGGCCTCCGCCCAGCCCGCTCAAACCCCGCCCAGTCCACATTGGGCCCACCCCCGGGCTCCACCCAGCCCGCTCAGGCCCCGCCCAGTCCACGTTGGGTCCACCTCCGGGCTCCGCCCAGCCCGCTCAGGCCCCCGCCCAGTCCACATTGGGCCCACCCCCGGGCTCCGCTCAGGCCCCGCCCAGTCCACATTGGGTCCACCCCCGGCTCCACCCAGCCCGCTCAGGCCCCGCCCAGTCCACATTGGGCCCACACACCCCCCTCCGGGCTCCGCCCAGTCCACACTGGGCCCACCCCTGGGCTCCGCCCAGCCCATTCCACATTGGGGCCTCCCCGGGCTCCGCCCAGTCCGCCTAGGGCCCACCCCCGAGCTCTGCTCCGCCTACTCAGACACCGACCAGTCCACCCAAGGCCCACCCGGAGCCCCACACAGCCCTCTCTGGGCCTGCGCAGTCCACCTAGGGCCCACTCCCAAGCTTTGCCTGCCCACCCAGACCCCGCGCAGCCCACCGGGAGCCCAGCCCGATCCCTCAGGCCGGGCCGTGCTCCTCTCGTCTTTCTTCTGTTTGCCACAAGCTCTGCCCAGGTCCCGCCCCATTGAGTTCGCCACAGGCCCCGCCTTTCATTCCCCCTCCTCCGGCTCCCAGCTCCCAGCCAGCCCTGGGGCCTCCCCGGAGGTCGGTCCTCAGCCGCTTGGTGCTCCCCGCTGGGAGGCGGGGTGGGCCTGAGGACCGCCCGACCCTGCCTTCACGCGGAGGGGTCACTACCGCAGACCCCACCGCGAAGATCCGGTCAGTCCATTTCCTGACGTCCGCAAAGCCTCCCTGCAACCTCCCCAACCCTGGTTCTCCCTGATCCAGGAGCCCCGGTTGCCCAAAGCCTCGTCCCGTCGCTTCAACGGTCCCCCCAACCCGCCTTCTGTGGTTTAGGGTGCATCCTGCTCAGAGGCCTTTCCTCTCTGGCGGACACCCTGATTAGTCCCAGTGTGTTCGTGTCCCGAGATGACAAGGCTGGAGGGGGCCCCAGCAAGATAAGAGCACGGCTGGACCCTGAGCCCGCACACTGGCGACGGAGTCCACACATTGGCGACGCTACCCGCCCTCCGGTCCTCTCACCTCCAGCCGCCCTAACATGGGTCCTACAGGAGGGTTTGGAACAAGCAGCAGTGGAGGGGGATAGTCGGAGGTCTTCAACCAAGGCACAACACACCCAGACAGAGAGAGGGGCCTGGGCGGGGTGGGCGGGAGGATGTGGGTGGGGGCGCTGGCAGGATCCGGCCCAGAGCTGAGAGGTGAGGAGTCCTGGCTGTGTGTGAGTCGGCTGCCGGCCCACACGGACAGGAGGCCCCTAGGTGGGTGCCAGAACAGAGAGGGGGTGAAACCGGCAGCGCAGGCCCTAACCTCACAGGGAGGAGGGAAGCAAATGCAGAGGGCGGATGAACAGGAGGAACCACACATGCCCAGAAGGGGCTCGTACCCACTAACGTAGGGAGGACAAAAAGATTGGACTGCGGGGAAAGGGTGTCGGAGTGAGCCAGTTGATCAGGGCAGGGGACGACTGGAGGTGTGGGGGCTTGACTACACGGACATCCCGCGTGTGCTCGCTCTGGCCTTGCCCTGTGCTGAGGCCTAGAGACCCGAGGCAGGGGACTGGGCTCTGTTCCCGGGAGCGCACACTCATTGGCCCACAGCCCTAGCTCCATAAGGACAAAGTGAGAGGGGACCAGGCCGGCCTGGCAAGCTCCTCCTGGGGCTCCCAGCACTCCCTAACGGGGCCAGGAGAGGACATCGATTGAATTGTGAACGTCCCCCACACCTCTGTTCCCGGCTCTCCTTCCGTGCCATGCACCCTAGCCCATCCCACAACGTCTGCGCGCCAACCTTGGCCTATCAGCCTAGCGCGTTTGCATCGGCCACGCGCCCCGCTTGCCCTACCCGCCTTCGTGGCCTCCCAAGTCCAGCCGCCATGCCCCCTGCCCTAGGGCCTCAGCTTTCAGCCCCACGCCTGAGGGCCGGCTGGCCAGGAATGATCCTGGCTGGACTGGGATTATTTCCAGGGGGCGAATGCTTTCAAACCAAGTAAAACAACTCGAATGTAGCCATTGCTTCCTCCTTGATGGCGGGGCGGGGGCGGTCCGTGGGTGGGACTGGTGGGACTGGGAGAAAGGCCCTTGACCACGCTGAGCTGGGCAGGCGCGGGAGGGAAGGGAAGAGGGCCTTGAGGCCTTGGGACGCCTTGGGACGCCTTGGGAGGGAGAGGGAGGCCTTGGGACGCGGTGGGGGACAGGGAGGGAGG
>NC_064807.1:90828440-90941136 GCF_023721935.1 Panthera uncia
AGAGGGAGGCCTTGGGACGCGGTGGGGGACAGGGAGGGAGGCCTTGGAACGCGCGTTGGGAAGGCGGACGGGGAGGTCTTGGGACGCGGTGGGGGAGGGGTCGGGACGGGCGCTTGTCGCTTGGGCCTCATGCGCCGCCCAGCCCCTCTAAAGGAGCCTGCCACCGTTCCCGCTACCCACTCCGCCTCCCAGTCCCCACTAAAAAAGAACTGTTAAGTTAGCTTGATTTAATCACCGCCCACTCCCGGGTCCCTGTTCCCCTTTAAGCGGGACCGGCGTGGCCTCGGAGTGGCAAGGAGCTAGGTTGCCATTGGCCAGTCTGTGTTGCGGGTCGGCGACACGATTGGCTGAAGCTCCGGGCCCGGGCAGCAAGGCCCCGCGGGATTGGGTCCGGGCTCCCAGGGCCCGCCTCCCGCACGGTCTACTCGACCCAGGGTCGCTGAGGGAAGGGCCGCGGGCTGCCGGGGCGGGCGGGCTGTGGGAAACATGGCGGCGGCGGACCTCGCCCAGATAGCCGATGTGGACATCGATCCCGACGGCGTCTTCAAGTACGTGCTAATCCGAGTTCACGCGGCGCCGCCCTCCGAGGCCCCGGCCGGGAAGAGCAAGGAGATCGTGCGGGGCTATAAGTGGGCCGAGTACCACGGTGAGGGCGGGGCCGGCCGGCGTTTTCGGGGCGGGGCTGAGGGCGTCTGGGGGCGGGGCTGAGGGCCCTGGGCGGGGAATGAGGCGGCGTCGAGAGAGGCGGTCCTGTACCCGGTCTGAGGGCAAGGGTCCTGGAGGGCGAGGGGCCGCCAAGGCGCGACCCGTGTCTCCTAGTCCCAGGACTCCTGCCCGGGTGCACGCCTTCCTCCTTTCATGGCGTCCCAGCCTGGAGGGGCCCCTCTCCTGGGGAAGGAGCTGCCCAGAGCCGGAGCTCCAGATCCCCCGGGCCTCCGGGGGCCGTGGCACGTGCTGAGCCGCCTTCCCTGTCCCAGCCGACATCTATGACAAGGTATCGGGCGAGATGCAGAAGAAGGGCTATAGCTGTGAGTGCCTGGGAGGCGGGCGCATCTCCCACCAGAGCCAGGACAAGAAGATCCACGTGTATGGCTACTCCATGGTGAGCCCCCGGCCCGCGGAGGGGGGCGGGGGGAGGGACCAGCTCTCACAAGCCCTCACTGCCCTGCGCTGAGGACACCTGCGGCACTGGGGGTTCTCTGGCTGTCTGGGCCGCAGACCCCTCCCGCCAGTGGCTTCCCCATCTCCCACGAGTAGTGGGAGGGAGGCCACTGCCTGCCCCTCAGCCACAGTGGGCCGCGTCCGGTTCCTCCACGAGTCCCTTCACCAGGCCACGGTGGAGACCCAGGGGCATTCACACAGCCTCTCTCGGCACCTAGGATAGGCTGCGCCCTGGGCTGGAGGGCCCAAGCGCAAGGACTGCTCACCTTGGCGGCCAGCTTACCCTGCCTGGGCGGTCAGGGAGGGCTGGCCATGTCCGGCTCCAGCGGGCCCCCTCCATAGCCACCTCCCGGGTGCTGCAGCCGATGGACGCCCAGAGCCAGGACGGGGCTGTGAGCGTCGGCCTCTGTCTTCAGGGTTACGGTCGTGCCCAGCACTCAGTCTCCACTGAGAAGATCAAAGCCGTGTACCCGGACTACGAGGTCACCTGGGCCGACGACGGTTACTGAGGCCTGCCCGAGCGGCCCACTATACCCCCTGGCGCTATGCACCCCGGGCCAGGCCTTGGAGACCAACAGCAGCCGGGCCCGAGCGCCCAGGTTTACCTCACCTGCAGGAATTAAAAACGTTATCACCCCTGCTCTTCCTCAGATGTGTGTGTGTCTTGATCTGTCTGCTTCCCGGTCACCCCTGGGGACCCCTGGCCGGAGGGTGTGGGTGACAGAGAGCTGGAGGCGGCCCTGGTAGCCGCAGGGCCCCTACTGGCTGTCCCTCACCTGGCTCCACATCTGGGGGCCCCGGGGGGGGGTGGCGTGCACACTCAGCCCTTTGTGCTCTGATAAGGGGGCCCCTGGGCTGCTGCCCCCATTTATGGCCTGATTGCTCCTCTCCACCCCTCCTGTGTCCAAGGACATCTGGGAGGAAACTCTTTGATGAGCCCTTGCGCAAGGAGTTAGCACCAGTCCCCCAGGGCCAGCTGACATCAGTGTCCCCTCGTGATCTGCCGTTTGAAGTCACGTGAAGTTTCCCAGACCCCTCGTAAGACCGGGTCCCATGGCACCCGCCCTGCAGCCACAGGCTCTGAGGGTTCAGGCTTGGAGCCGGGAGCCCCCCTGCAGGACCCCCTCCTCTCCTCCCAGTGCAGGGCTGAGGGGGGACGAGCTGCGGCAAGTGGATGTGTGGATGAGGGGACAGCCGAGCACAGCTGTCCCTGTGGCTCCCCGTGAACACGGGTGCCATCTTGGGGCAGGCCTTCCGTGAGCTCACGGTGGCCTCTCCAGGCTGTTGTGACCATATCTTAGTGATGAGGAGACAGGATCTGGTAAGACCGAGGTCACGTGGTAGTAAATGCCCTGTGCCCGGCAGCACCCAGCCACGCTAATCAGAACGGTTGTTGATGAATAAATGATCGTCCCTTACAAAGGAATGAGCGAACAGGCAGCCACAGACTGTGGTGGGGAAGGACGAAGTCCCTGGTCACTTGGGGCAGGGAGGCACGGAACGTGGGGCTGGGGGCACAGGTGGGGGGTGCGTGCTGGGCTCCTGCCCCAGCTCTGGGAGACAAAGCCCGAGTGGGTGCTTTCTCTGGTGGGGCCTCCGCCAGGCAGGGCTGGGACGGTGGGCCTGATGACTGAAGCCTGACCTTTGGTCAGAAGTATCCGGGCGGGTGGGAGCCTACCTGGGCCAGGGGCCCCTCTCCTGGACGCTTTTACAGTCGGACGTTCGTCCTCATCAACACAGGGCGGGGTCTGCTGACGGGCAGCGGGTACAGAAGGGGCCAGGTCCCCCCTCCAAGCAGAGCAGACTCAGCCTGCGGGGCCACAGGCAGATAACCGGGCGAAATCCCCGTGAGGCCGCCTGGAGTGCGCTGTCCCTCGGCCTCACTCCCCCAGCCCAACCATGCGTCTGCCCCTCCACCTCCTGCTGGTCCTGCTCCTGGGTAAGTGTCAGGTCTCCTCCCCAGGAGAGGGGCAAGGCCCTGGGTGGCCTTCGGGGGGTGCCCAGGACAAGCCTTTGGGGGCCTGGGGGTTGCCCCATCGGGGAAGGGGCACGAATTCTGCTTTACCTGGCCCCAGTGTCCACCCGGGTCCCAGGGCGAGAGGGCCCTGGAAGGAGCCTGAGGGGGCCGGGGGCATTTCCTTGTTGGGTTCCTGCTCCCTTCCTCGGGGGGCGTCCCATGTCGGGGACCGTTGGTCCCATGCTCACAACCCCCCCCCCCCCATCCTGACGTGCAGCCCGCCTCTCCTGGGCCAGATGTGTCCTGCCTGGCCCTGACCAGGACCCCCCAGCTGGCAGGACCCAGCCCCCTCCCTCCCTGACCTCTTGGCCTAGGCCTCAGAGCAGGTGAACAGTATCCTGGGCCGCCTGGGATTGGGGGGGGTCACCCCGCCCCAGGCCACCCGCCTGTCTCTCTCCTAGCAGCAGGGCCCCCAGGCCGGGCCTGGGTCCCCAACGACTGCAGGGCCCCCAGCGAGGCCGCATGCAATTTCGTGTGTGACTGCCCAGACTGCTCCGACGAGGCCCAGTGCGGTGAGCTGGGGCCCGGTGGGGCGGGCAGGGGGCGGGCAGGCCAGCCCTCTGCAGACAGCCCTGAGCCCCCCACTTTCCAGGTTACCACGGGGTCTCGCCCGCCCCGGGCGCCCCCTTCGCCTGTGACTTCGAGCGAGACTCCTGCGGCTGGCGGGACATCAGCACCTCAGGCTACAGGTGGCTGCGAGACCGGGCAGGAGCCACACTGGAGCCTCTGGGGCCGCGCTCAGACCACACTCTCGGCACAGACCTCGGTGAGGCCCTGGCGGGCGTCCGTGATGCCCCCTCCCCCCTTCACTTCCAGCCCCATTTCCTGACCTCTCTGCCGGCCAGGCTGGTACACGGCTGTTGGCACGCACCGCGGGAAAGAGGCGTCCACGGCAGCCCTGCGCTCCCCTGTCCTGCACGACGCCGCCCCCACCTGTGAGCTGAGGCTCTGGCACCACACGGCCACTGGAGGTGGGTGCCCAGAACTCCTCCACCAGGGTGGGGCACCCCGAGGGGAGGGACTGGGAAAGGACGGAGGGCCGCTGCAGAGACCGGGAAGGTACCTCAAGGGAGGGACAAGGGTCCTAGGGCAGGGCACAGCCAGCAGGCTGCGGGAAGCAGCGGGGCCCAAGCCGCCCCAGGACCCCCCGCCCCCCACTTACAGATGTGGCTGAGCTGCGGCTAGAGCTGACCCACAGGGCCGAGACGCTGACCCTGTGGCAGAGCTCTGGGCCCTGGGGCCCAGGCTGGCAGGAGCTGGTGGTGGCCACTGGCCGCATCCGGGGCGACTTCTGGGTGAGCTGGGGGTGGTCTGGATGTGGAGGGAGCAGGGAGGGTCTGAGCCCTGACTTAAGTCCTGAGAACCCCACTCTTTTCAGGTGACCTTCTCTGCCACCCGAAATGCCACCCACAGGGGCACCGTGGCCTTGGACGACGTGGTCTTCCGGGGCTGTGGGCTGCCCAGTAAGGCCCCCGTGCCGCGGACCCACACCTGGGGGGCAGTGGGTTAGCAGGACCCAGATGGCCTTGAGCCTCTCCCCCAGCTGCCCCGGCCCCCGGGGTCTTGGGGTCACGGTGACGGGCTGCCCCTCCCCCATGTCAGCCCCCCAGGCACGCTGCCCCCTGGGGTACCACCACTGTGGGAACATGGCCTGCGTGGAGCCCCACCAGCTGTGCGACGGAGAGGACAACTGTGGGGACGGCTCAGATGAGGACACGCCCACCTGCCGTGAGCTGGAGGGGCTGCTGGGGGTCACCAGGGAGCATGCTGGAGCGGGACAGGCGGGGTACGGGCCCTGCCGGCAGCCTGACCCTGCTTCCCCCACAGGCCGCCACGCGGCCACCGACTTCGAGACGGGCCTGGGCCCGTGGAACCACTCGGAGGGCTGGGCCCGGAACCACAGTGCCGGCCCCAGGCCGCCAGCCTGGCCGCGCCGGGACCACAGCCGCAATAGCGCGCAGGGTGAGGCCCACGGGGGACCGCCGGGGAGCACCCACCGGGGCCCCGCCCGGCCACCCCGGCCCACGTCTGGTGTCTCCCCAGGCTCCTTCCTGGTCTCCGTGGCCGAGCCCAGCGCCCCCGCTGTCCTCTCCAGCCCCGAGTTCCAAGCCTCAGGCCCCCACCACTGCTCGGTGAGGTGGGTGGGGGACACGGGGCCGCCCGACCTGGCTGCCCAGGCCCGGGGGTCTCCCTGACCTTCCTTGGCTTCTTCTCAGCTTATCTTCTACCACTACCTGCACGGGTCTGAGGGTGGCTGCCTCCAGCTGTTCCTGCAGATTCAGAGCCCAGGCTCCCCTCAGGGCCCCGTCCTGCTGCGCAGGCGCCACGGAGAGCTGGGGGCCGCCTGGGTCCGAGACCGGGTCGACATCCAGAGCGACCACCCCTTCCGGGTGAGGCCCGAGACGGCGGCGGCCAGGGGTGGGCGAGCGGGAGGTCCCAGAGGGCCCCCCGCCCCCCGGAAAGCTGGGCAGGGGAGATCAGGCCCCCCCCCCCCCCCAGGCTGTGTCAGCAGGAAGCTCTGGGAGCAGGCCCAGGGAAGGAGGGGTCGCTTTCAAGGCCTGCGTGGGGGTGGTGACAGGGGAGGGTATCCGGTGACGCGAGGCGAGGCCAGGCAGGGGGAGGGCTGGCGGAGCCGACCTGGGGATGACAGAAGGATGCGGGGCGGGGGGGGGGGGGGGGGGGGGGGGCACACCCTGAGTCCCCTGTGCCCTCAGATTCTGCTCACTGGGCACACAGGCCCAGGCGGTGTCGTGAGTTTGGATGACCTCATCCTGTCGGACCACTGCCAGCCAGTCCCAGGTGGGCCCGCTGAGCCCCTCCCTCTCCAGGAGAAGCACAACCCACCCCCCTGACCCCTGTTCTGTCCCCACAGAGGTGTCTGGATCACCTCCTGGGCTCTGGGCCGCAGCCCCCTGGCGCCAGCCGTCCAGCCTGCGGCCCCGGGACTTCTGTGAGCCGGGACATCTTTCCTGCGGGGACCGGTGCGTCCCCCCAGAGCAGCTCTGTGACTTCCAGCAACAGTGCGAGGGGGGCGAGGATGAGCAGGACTGTGGTGAGGGGCGGCCGGAGCTGGCGGGAGGCGGGGGGGGGGGGGCCCTCTCTTCCTCCAGACCCTCCCCGACCCTCCCTGCTACTGCCGTTCCAGGCACCACGGACTTTGAGCCCCTCACAGCGGGGGGCTGGGAGGATGCCAGCGTGGGGCGACTGCAGTGGGGGCGTCTCCTGGCCCAGGAGAGCCGGGGACCTGGCGCAGGCGCCCGCAGGACTGCTGCTGGTGAGGCCCAAGTCCCCCCATCTGCGAACTGCACCCCCAGAGGGGACCTTGCTGTGCCTCCTCTCACCAGGGAGTGTGCCTGCCTGGGGCAGCGGGGTGAGGGGGGCGGGGGGGCCCTGGCAGGAATTGGCTCTGAGAGGCCTTGCTTTTCCTCAGGGCACTTCCTGTCCCTGCAGAGGGCCTGGGGACAGCTGGCGGCAGAGGCCCGGGTCCTCACACCTCCCCTGGGTCCCTCGGGCCCCCGCTGTGAGCTCCACATGGCTTACTATTTCCAGAGTAACCCCCAAGGTACCCACCCCTCCCCCCCCACCACCACCCACCCCCTGCTGTCCCTCTGGCCCACCCCGCCCCGAGGCACCCTGCAGGAGGGTGGGGGAGGAGGGCTGGGCAGACCCACAGTGACCCCCTCGGCCAGGCTTCCTGGCCCTGGTCGTGGTGGAGGACAGCAACCGTGAGCTGGTGTGGCAGGCCCCGGGCAGCAGCCAGGGCTGGAGGATGGACAGAGTCCTTCTTGGGGCACGCCGCCGGCCTTTCCGCGTAAGGAGGGCAGCCTGGGGGGGGGGGGGGGGGGGGGGTCACAGAGCCAGCGCTGACTCGACAGCCCCCTCCCTTGTGCTCCTCACGAAGCTGGAGTTTGTCGGCCTGGTGGACTTGGACGGCCCTGGCCAGCAGGGCGCTGGAGTGGACGATGTGACCTTGAAGGACTGCAGCCCCGTGACAGCCACTGAGAAGGACTCAGGTCCTTCTGCCCGCTCCCAGCCCCTACCCAGGGGCCTCTCCCCCCCGCCCCCCGTCACCACCTCGAGGGACCCTGGGAGCCCCCACCCCAGAGAGCAATTCTCACACCCTCTAGGGACACAGGGCGGGTGTGGGGGTGCTCGGGGCGTGCTGACCCCACCGCGGCCCCGCCCTCAGAGGTCTCCTGTAACTTCGAGCGGGACACGTGCGGCTGGTACACCGGCCACCTCACAGATGCCCACTGGCGCCGGATCCAGAGCCACGGCCCCGGGTACGACCACACCACAGGCCGAGGTAGGGCAGGGGCACCCAAGCCCGGGGGGCGGCTCTCGGTCTGGGCCAAGCCCCTCCTGGAACCCGGGGTCTCTGCAGCTCAGCCCGGTGTCCCTGCCGCAGGCTACTTCTTGCTTCTGGACCCCACGGACCCCCCAGCCCGGGGCCCTGGTGCCCACCTGCTCACCCAGCCCCAGGTGCCCACAGCTCCTCAGGAGTGCCTCTCCTTCTGGTATCACCTCCACGGGCCCCAGATCGGTGAGCGACCCTGGTGCCGGGCAGGGCCTCCTGGGTCCGGGGCTTTGCAGGGGCGGAAGCCTTCAAGAGTCGGGCTCTGGTCCCCTCCTACCCCCACCCCCCTGTCTAGGGACACTGCGCCTGGTGCTGAGGCGGGAAGGAGAGGCAGACACGCTCCTGTGGTCACGGACCGGCACCCATGGCAACCACTGGCACGAGGCCTGGGCCACCCTCCACCACCAGCCGGGCTCTGGCACCAAGTACCAAGTGAGGCCCCGCGCCAGGGCGGTGGGGGACAGGGCCAGCCCACAGCCGCTCACCCCCTCTGCCCCCAGCTGCTGTTCGAGGGCTCCCGGGACGGCTACCACGGCACGATGGGCCTGGACGACGTGGCCCTGCGACCCGGGCCCTGCTGGGCCCCCAGGCGGTGCTCCTTTGAGGACTCAGCCTGTGGCTTCTCCAGCGGGGGCCAAGGCCTCTGGACGCGCCAGCCCAATGCCACGGGCCACACCGCCTGGGGCCCCCGCGCTGACCACACCACGGGGACGGCTCAAGGTTCGCATCGGGGGTGACGGAGGGGTGGGCAGAGGGGGCCATGTGGGGGCTGACGCTGGCGCCTCCCAGGGCACTACATGGTGGTGGACACGAGCCCCCGGGCCCTGCCCCCCGGCCACGTGGCCTCCCTAACCTCAGAGGAGCACCAGCCTCTGGCCCGGCCTGCCTGCCTGACCTTCTGGTACCACCTGAGCCTCAGAAACCCAGGTGAGGGGTCTGCAGCCCGGGGCCCCCGAGCGGCCCCCCCCCCCCCCCCCCCCGCTGCTGCTGACCTGGGCTGGTCACTCGGCATGGCAGGTGCCCTGCAGGTCCACGTGGGGGAGGCCGAGAGGCAGCAGGTGCTCAGCATCAGTGCCCACGGAGGGTCCGCCTGGCGCCTGGGGAGTGTGGACGTGCAGGCCGAGAGGGCCTGGAGGGTGAGTGCCGGGGGCAGGCGGCCTTTCGCTTCCGGGGCCCGCCCGGACCACGCACGAGGCTGCCCTGCCCTGTCCCTGCCCAGGTGGTGTTCGAGGCGGTAGCCGCCGGCGTGGAGCACTCCTATATCGCGCTGGACGACCTGCTCCTCCAGGACGGGCCCTGCCCTCGCCCAGGTGGGAGCCCCGCGGCCGGGCCCCGGGCCCCCTTGTGACCGATCCGCGGCTGGTACCAGCTCCAGTGCGGACCGGCAGATGCCTGGCCCGGCCCCCCGGCCCCCTGGCCCCAGCAGGACAGAGAGGGGAGGCAGCAGCGCTCACTGGCCGGGCTCCCCGGGGGCGTGGGGGCACCCCTGCTCACTGCCCAGGTCTCCCGCAGCTTCCTGTGACTTTGAGGCTGGCCTGTGTGGCTGGAGTCATCTGGCCTGGCCTGGCCTGGGAGGGTACAGCTGGGACTGGAGCAGTGGGGCCGCACCTTCCCGCTACCCCCAGCCCCTGGTGGATCACACTCTGGGCACAGAGACAGGTGCGTCCGAGGTGGGCAAGGGGCCCCGGGGCCACACACACACACCCCGGGGGGGCACGCACCCCACCCCGCCCCAGGCCAACCGGCCCAGCCCGTGGGGGCTCCCATCAGAATCAAGGGCCACGGCCAGTTAGCCAGGCACCCTGTCCCTCTCACCTCCAGGACACTTCGTGCTCTTCGAAACCCACATGCTGGGCCCGGGGGGCCAGGCAGCCTGGCTGCACAGCCAGCCTCTGCCCGCCACCGAGGCCTCCTGCCTCCGCTTCTGGTACCACATGGGCTTCCCGGAGCACTTCTGTGAGTGGGGCCGGGCAAGTAGCGATGGGTGCTGGAAGCAGCGAGGGCGGATGGGGGCAGCCCTGGCCCACCGGGCTGGGGACCTGAGCCGCCCCGGCCCCCTTCTTGCAGACAAGGGCCAGCTGCGGGTGCTCCTGAACAGCGCCCGGGGCCAGCTGGCCGTGTGGAGCATGGGCGGGCGCCTGCGGCACCAGTGGCTGCTGGGCCAGGTGGAGGTGGCCAGCGCAGAGGAGTTCCAGGTGAGGCCGGGCCGCCCGGAGCCTGGCGGTTGCGGAGGCCCCAGGCCCCGCCCTCCTCCTCCAGCCCGCGCAGCCAGCCCCCTCTCCCTCTGGTCAGATCGTGTTTGAAGCCACTCTAAGCGGCCAGCCAGCCGTGGGGCCCATCGCCCTGGACGACGTCGAGTATCTGGACGGACGGCACTGCCAGCTGCCTGCACCCGGCCGGGGTAAGCGCTGCCCAGGTCAGCCAGCCCCGCCCCAGATCCGGGACTCCGTCAGGCTTGGCAGCCTGTGGCTTGCACGGCTGCCCAAGGAGCCAGGAGAGCCACCGAGGCGGGACCTGCCCCGCCCCTCCCCCTGCCCACTGTCCCCTCCCTTTCTGGGCCGGGCCACCCCTGCCCTTGGTCCCTCAGGAGCCGAGTCGGCTCTCAGCCGGCCTCTGCACTCCACGCCCTCACTCCCAGACCCTGGAGGAGGTGCCCGGCGGGCCGGCGGCCGTGGCCAGCCTGCCCGTGGAGCCCACGCGGCCCACTGTCTCTTTGTGATGGAGGGGCGGCTCTAGCTTGAGGCTGTGACCCCCGCCAGGTCTGGAGCCTCGTGCTGGCACGACCTGCCAGGGTTTCAAGGATGGGCCGTCCCAAGCGCCACCTCAGGGGACAGGGCCGACAGGCAGGGCTTGAGTCCTCGGGCTCACACGGCCCTCGGACCACAGGGGACACGGTAGTGGCCACATCGGTGCCAGCCGCGGTCGGCGGTGCCCTCGTCGTCCTTGTCCTCCTCGTCCTGCTAGGACTGGCGGGACGACGCTGGCTGCAGAAGGGGGGCTGCCCGTCGCAGGGCGAGACAGCGGCTGTGGCCCCCGGCTTTGACAACATCGTCTTCAATGCGGTAGGAGCCCCTGGGTAGGGACAGGTGGGCAGGGCTGACTGGGGAGAAGCCCCCTGGTCCGCTCTCCCTGGCCAGGGCCGTCCACACGCGCAGCGGCCACCCAGCAGTCAGAGGCCCCTCTCCTTCCTCCTAGGACGGTGTCACCCTGCCGGCCTCGCTCACCGACAGCCAGTAGATGACGCAGAGAAGACTCTGGCTCCTCACAAGACGGTCGCCCCCCACCCCTTCCCCCAATCCCTGGCAGACAGAGCCCAAGGAACAACCCCTGCCCCTCCCCCAGGACGCACCGAGCCCCCACACGGTCACCCAGCACCGAGACTGCCACCCACGTGCCTGGGTACAGTCCTCACCCCAACAATAAACGCCCTGGCCCCCGAGGGCAGCCCCCACTTATTGGCTGAGGTCTGTGCACCCTGCTCTGTCAGCGGGAAGGTGGGCTCTTGGGGATCCCCAGAACTGACCCAACCTGCCTGAAAGGATGTGCTTGGGGGCACCTCCCACAGGTCTCAGTGACTCAGCTGACAGGTAACAGGCAGGCCACACGGGACGGGGCCGAGGGCTAGAGGCACCAGAGGCAGATACAGCGGGACCCTGAGAAGCCCCTGTCCCTGGCCGGGAAGGCACCCCAGCACCCAGGCTATCCAGCCCAGCCTGTGGGAATCTGACCCAGGCCCTGCCCAGCCCCTGCCTCGCTGGGTGATTCTTTTTCTTTCTTTTTTTTTTTTTAATGTTTATTTACTTTTGAGAGAGAGAGAGACAGAACACAAGTGGGAGAGGAGCAGAGAGAGAGGGAGACACAGAATCCGAAGCAGGCTCCAGGCTCTGAGCTGTCAGCCCAGAGCCCAACGTGGGGCTCGAACCCACGAACCGTGAGATCATGACCTGAGCCGAAGTTGGACGCTTAACCGACTGAGCCACCCAGGTGCCCCTCGCTGGGTGATTCTAATTCAGGACAGGGAGAAACCCCGGACACAGACTGACCAGCAAACGCTGAAGTAGCTGTCAGGGACATAAAGCTGGTCTGGTGAGGAAACGCCCTGCTTTGTCCGTGATTCCACATAAAGGTCCCACGTCCACTGTCCCATGGTAAAGGGTCCGTGCCGTAAGTGTCCCCGAGCTCACCATCCCGTGGGCAAATCCAGTGGTCCCCGGAATGATGTGTCTCAGAGGTCACTCGGTGCCCTGGGGATGCTGCTGAGGTCACTGGAAGGCAAACCCAAGGCTCCCACCCTCCTGACCTCACGGGGTCCAAGGATGAAGGCAACCCCCCTCTCTCGGAGGTGTCAAGGCCCCTGGTGTGCCTGCATTCCCTCCTTGCCTAGTAAAACGGAGCCGAATCTTCCTAACCCAGGGAGGGTCCCCGGCTCTGCTCTTCCACAAGGGAAATTTTTTTAAAAAATCACTTATTCATTAAGTAAGCTCCAACCAAACCCAACGTGGGGCCTGAACCCACGACCCCTGAGACCAAGAGCCTCACGCTCTGGGGCACCTGGGTGGCTCAGTCGGTTAAGCATCCAACTCTTGGTTTCTGCTCGGGTCACGATCTGCCATGGCCTCATGAGTTCAAGCTCTGGGTCAGGCTCTGTGCTGACAGCGTGGAGCCTCCTTGGGATCCTCCCTTCCCCCTTCATTCTCTCTCAAAATTAATAAATAAACTTTAAAAAAAAATCACACGCTCCACCGACCGAGCCAGCCAGGCACCCCCACAGGAAGTTTTGACACGGCCCTGCCTGGGCCTGGAAGGTCCCACTGGGCACAGCCATCCCGGGGAAGGGGAGACAGCCACACCTGCACAGCCAAGTGCCCCCTCCTGCCTGGGGTGAGACCACGTTGCCATCCAGCCCACTGGAGACTCCACGCCAGGGGAGGGCACGGGTCCGGGATCAAGGGGCTGACTGAAGCCTGTGGCCTATCCCAGCAGACGGTGACGAGGAAGCGGCACCACAGAGGGTGACCTTCAGGGTCCCTCAAGTACTCCCCAGGGCATGTCAGGAGAACCCTTTCTTCCCTACATCATGGGCCAGAGACACACGCGGGGACCCGGCAGATCAGACCGGACACCAGCAGGAAGGGCAACACGTTTATTAGCTTCTCTAAAAGCCGACTGGAGAAGACATCTTCTCTTCTGGGTCAGGCCACCCCACCCCACAGCCCCGCCAGCGTGAGGTGGTCCCGCTCAGAGCTCCCCGGGGAGCCGCCCCAAGGCTGGGCAGACACCAGGGATGGGAAGGAAAAAAAATCAGGAGAAGCAATACTTTGCAAGGTTTTGTTTGACAGCAGGGTAGAGGGGGTTCCCGGGCAGGGCTGACGCCCCGCGTTCCGCTCGGCCACGTGAAGAGACCACGCTGGCACCGGTGGTCAAGGGGAACCAGCCAGGCGAGATCAGCCGGAACGCACTGATTTCGAGGCTTTGTGTTCATTTCGCCCTGGGCCCCTTCTCAATCGGCTTCCCGATATCCTTCCCCCGGAGCTTCAGGCCTGAAAGAGCCATTGGCCCGCTCACCGCCACGGCGCCCCGTCTGGGACCCAAGAGGCGGGGCGGCGCCACAGCGTCCCCACCCATCCGCCCTGACACGGCAGCATTGCCCGCACGACCTTCTCCATGGGAAGGAGGGAAGGAGGGAAGGAGGGAAGGAGGGAAGGAGGGAAGGAGGCGGGAGAGAGCAGGGAGGCAGAGGATCACCAGCAGTCCTGGCTGGGCTTAGCCCCCCACGTGCACCTGCCAGCCCCCCAGCGGACCTGGCCGACGCCCCTCCCAGAACCAGAACTGGGACTCCAGCGCTCTGGGAGCTCCCCGTGCTGGGGGCCATGCTGACACCAGAGAGGAAGTCAATGCCCATGGCGGCAGGGGAGGGGGGGACACAAGTGCCTGAACAGGAGGGCCACTGGGCCCTCTGTCCACAGGCCCAGAGGGCGCTGGCCAGCAGCAGAGGGAGGGGTAGACAGGACGTGAAAGGTGAAAGCAGGGGAGGGCGCCCAAGACGGTGCCCTCATGAGCTTCTTAGGGGTCCGGAGAATTCCACGGCCTCAGGGGCCATCCTGTGCTCAGCACCTGCTGAGGGCACCCGGTCAGAGGGCAGCAGCGGAGACCCAATGAGGGACCTGAAGACACTCACCGATAGCTCTCTCGATCTTGCCCAGAACCTGGTTATTAGGAATGGCCCGTCCGCTTTCATAGTCCGCGATGACCTGTGGCTTTTCGTTGATTTTCTAAAGAAACGTATCACACGCACAGCGGTTCGGTAAGAAGAGGCCACGAAGCCAGCACACAGCCAAGGGAGTCGCCACAAGCACCACCTTCCAGGCAGCACGCGGCCGAGGGCCTTGCTGAGCAGCTGGGGCTACACGCGCTGGAAGCCACCTCATGCTGGAAAGGAACTTACGTCCGCCCTGACCCGGCTTCCAGAGAGAATCCCAGGGCCGAGGGCAAACAAGGCCTTGAGTCCCGGCCCCCCCCGCCAAGCCTGGGAGGACGACCCTGCCGCGCTCACCGTGGCCAAGTCCTTCTGAGTCAGCCCCTTGCTCTGCCGGCCTTGCTGGATCACCTTGCCCACCTCCAGGGTCACCCGGTCGTGGTGCAGCTCCTCAGTCTCCCGGTCCAGCTTGGCCGTGTTCTTGGTGATCGAATGCTGTTTGTTCTGGCCGGCGGCCCCTGGACCAGCACGCGACAAAAACAGAGGACAGGGTTTGCGACAAACCCAAAATAAAGCCGTTTCAAGACGGGAACCAGGCATGACAAGCGACCTGTGCCAGGGAGACACGGGAAGCCAGGTATCCCAACACGGGGAAGCCACAGGCACAAGAGCATGGGGTCCAGAATTTGGTCCCCACTACAGGAAGTGAGCACAGCTGCTCAGCTCAGACCCCAGGCGTCCCCCAGCCCCGCAGCGGCCCCAGCACCCCTGGGGGCAGCACAGGCGAGGCGGGCGCCTGTCACAGAGGTGCCCTGACAGCGCACCCTCGTTTTGTGAGGAAGCACAAGTACTCACACTTCTTGGAAGTCTCCACATCTTCTCCCCGTCTCTGAGCTGCTAGGATAGCCTAGAACGTTCACAAAAGGGTTCTGGTCAAAATCGGCCTTGGCAGGGTCTGGCAAACACCAGCTGAGGCCGCTGTTAGCCGGACAACACGCGTGCCCACGGCAGGCGCCTCTGGAGCCCGGGGAAGCCCGGCTCGGAGCTCCCGGCCCCAGGCACTGCTGCCTCCCTCTGCTCTCAGGCACGAGGTACCCCCGCGCCCGCCACCCCCACCCCTCGCTTCCTCACTGCGGACGAGCACAGGCTGACGGGTTCCTCTGAGAAATCCGTGCTCACGGCGGACCTACTCCTCCACTAGGCTCTCCTGCAAAACCAGGAAGGAAGGTCAAGCGCTGGCCGGGTGCAACCTTCCTCCGTGGACCTGACTCCTGAGAGGAGAGCCCAGCCCCCAGACATCACCAACGAGAGCAATACCCTTCTGTCTACGTTTGCCAAAAATTAACGCAACGGATTTCTTGACAATTCTGATGCTTCGGAGAAGTGACCGGGGCCCTTCTGAGTGTGACACGTTCAGAGACGCTGTCTAGACATGTTCGGGTGACTCCTAGCTTATGGCTATGAAATTTCCTCTGGGAAAAAAAAAAAAGGAATAGCGAATTTGGTTTTGACCATGCAAATGATAAGGTCGGGGCAGGTCAGCGACTGCCAGGTGCTAGGGCTGCACCCAGTCCCGGCCCAGACCGGGCCCCAGGGCACAGGCCCCAGGCCCCGCAGAGGTGGTCACTGAAGCTCACAGGTGAATTCTGCATAGATTAGCCACGCTAGAGACCAGTTACCAAGTACCTCCCAGGGCGTGTCATCTACACTTGAAAGACCCAGAAGCACTGGGTCTCTAGGCCACCTCAGCCCAGTCACAGGGACCCCCGATGGCCTGAAACGGGCCTCCGCGATGCTCCACAGGCAGCGTCAGGCTGCCCAGGCATCTGCGGGAGAGACCCTGGGGGCGTCCGTACCGCCTCCGCCCCCTATCTGCACCGCGGTCCCCAATCCCCGCCCCCAGGTCCACCTCTTCGACCTCACCTGGTCCCCCATCCCCCCCATCCCGGCTGTCAGAGGCCGCAAGTCCACCCTGTCCCTGTCCCTATTTACAGCCTCGCCCCCGGACCTGTGTCCCTGGCTCCAAAGACTGCTGGGCCCTTCCGCACCCACCCCAGCGCAGCCGGTCCACGCCCCCACCATCTCCCTCACCCCTCCGTCCTCCCACCACGCCGACCTGTCGTCCCATACCCTGCGGCCGGGCCCTGGCCCTTGCCCGCACCCCGCCTCTGTCGTAACTGTCCGAGCCCGGCCATTTTCCTCACGCCGGTCTCCCGTCTCCTAGCCCCGGCGCCATCCCCTCACGCAGGCCCCTTGCTGATCCGCCGCCCCCCTGGCCCACCCAGCCCCGGTCCCCACCCTGCCCCTAGTCCCCGTCCCCACCGGGTCCCCCATCCCCGGGCTCCCCGCCCCGCGGCCGCCCCGCCCGCGCGGCCGCCCCTGAGTCCCGAGGCCCACACGGCGCCGCACCTGCTTGGACTTGGCCTGGGCAGCCGTGGGGCCCTTCTTGCGCAGCACCGTCACCGTGTCCCAGTCGCTCTCGGCCATGGCGGGCAGGCAGGTCCGGCGGTCCGTCCGGCGGCTCCGCGGCAGCTGCTCGAGACCCGGCGACGCGACGTCCCCTCGTCGCTCGGCCGCTTCCGGCGCCCGCCGCCGGCCCGCCCCCGCCTCCCCATTGGCGGGCGGCTCGGGGGGCGGGCACTTCCCTCTTCTCAAGGCCAATCCGCGCCCGGCTCGTCCGAGGGATCGGCGGGCGGCGCGCGACGTGGGGAGGGAGGCGTCGGGGCCGTGCGCGGCCCGGGCGCGGAGGGTGCTCTGACGGCGCCCTGGGCTAGGCCCGGGGACGCTGGCGGCAGGGCGAGGGGACGCGCGGTGGGGACAGCGGATCCCCGCTGGGGGGAAAGTGGGGAGGGGCGACTCGGGGAGGAGAGGGGGCACCGGTGTGCGGGGGAGACCAGGGCCCCTAGGAGGCGGAGGGGTGCGGTGGGGCGATGCGCAGGAAGAGCAGAGGTGCGGTGGGGGCGAGGGCGCCAACAGGAGGGATGGCGTGAGTGGGGAGGGTGCCGGGGCGCGCCGAGAGGACAGGACCGCGGAGCCCCGACCCCAGTGGGGGACTGGCGGCCCCGCAGGCGCTCGGTGGGCCCACACCTAGCTCTCGGGTCCACCTTTGGGCACGGGGAGGGACCACCCCCTTCCCGGTCACGTGCGCGGTGGGGATGCGGAAAACTGGATGCCAAGGGACACGTTGCCTCCTCAGCTTTTCTGTATTTGAGCTCAGTTTCTGTTTCGTGCTTTTTATTTCGTCACCCTGCACGCAGTTTGAAGTTCAGTTTCCCTGGAGTTGCGGTCACGTGTTGCAAAGATGTTGGGGACGAGGGTGGATCCGGGTTTGGTGGGGCCTAAAGCATATGCAATTTGGGGTGGGTCTCTCCTTAAAAAAAAAAAAAGTAAAATGATAAAAATAAGCTTAGTTACAAAAGTTAATATTCTTGTATAACGTGTATATTTTGTATAATGTTAAAAATGGATGCTTTGGGGCGCCTGGGTGGCTCAGTCGGTTAAGCGTCCGACTTCGGCTCAGGTCTCGATCTTGCGGTCCGCGAGTTCGAGCCCCGCGTCGGGCTCTGGGCTGATGGCCCAGAGCCTGGAGCCTGCTTCCGATTCTGTGTCTCCCTCTCTCTCTGCTCCTCCCCACTTCGTGCTCTGTCTCTCTCTGTCTCAAAAATAAATAAACGTTAAAAAAAATTTTTTTTTAAATAAAAAATAAAAAAAAATGGATGCTTTATTTTACAGTAATTACCAGCTTACAGATAACTTACATAATGAGAAGTCAATACGTTTTCAAAAGCCGACAAACTCCTCAAGCATCACAAAGTTTGGAAAAATAACATTTGTACGAAGTATCAAATGCATCTCTTTACTGCTTTTGCTTACATTTTTGGCTGTATTCTCTTGGCCACCTCATGACTTTGCAGAATGGTTTTATGAAAACAGCAGAAAGACTCCTCAGACATTTCCCTAGGCCGTTTGACAGAATTTGTATCTCATCTTCGGTATTGACATTGGTTTGGGTAACACTTGGGGCTTTGCATAGATGCGCTCACCCTTGGTGGCATTGCTATGGCTCCCTGCTCCACAGACGGGAATTCTGACCCATGCAGTCCCCGTCTAAAAGAAAAAAGATACACAGTACATAACATTGTGTATACTGTGTTACGGAATACATTTATCGGAGACGATAAACGTATCGGGCGCGCGCCCCGGCACCTTCCCCGCTCACGCCCTTTATCCAGATGTTGGGGAGAACCAAGTCCTCCGCTCCCAATTTGCAGACTCACTTCTGGTTCAGAGCCCAAATCTTGTTTTCTTCCTCACTTCCCCGTGCCTAGACTGTGGGGGTGGGCAATTCGCAGCCATAGAAGACGTGCCCACCCAGGGAAGGCAGGCAAAACAACATCATAAAAATCTCCCAGAAACCCCAACTAAACGCATGCCAACTCGAGATCGCCATAGTGGGGTCCCAAAAATGCCGTGGTCTCCCCAGCGGGCCCCGGAAAGAGTGTGGTGAAGGAACAGCCTACCTGGAAAGAGGCAGCGGCCTTAACCGATCGTTAACATGAGGTCCGCGGATCTCGCCAACATTTGACCACGTGAACCCACTACAGGGCCCTCGAGAGTCGTGGCTGGGATCCCGGCAAGAGAAGTCGCATCAGCCCCGCGGCGTTGCGACTGCCCTGGGTGGCTCAGGCCCAGAGAACGGCTATCCGGACCTAGACGTCCTCTGTCCGCGCGGGCATCTGCCGGTATCCGCACAGCCCCATCTAGCCTTTGGTCAGGAGTCCAGGCCCGAAGCCACAAAGACTTCCGGTGCCCCTGTCCTTGTGGCGTGCTCTCCTACAAGGACACGGGTGGTGCAGGCGTCTGTGCCTCCTCCCACTCACCGGCGCACACCCCCTCCTGGCTCTGGGTGCTTCCAGTTGACTCAGGGTCCAGGGAAGGGTAGCCTTGGGGACGGAGCTGGAGCGGGTGTCACACAGCCAGCTTTGGGAGGCCTGGTAAGCAGTGCGGAGCTTTCCGGCGGCGTCCTGCCAGTAGTGTTGGCGAATCGTCTGCCTGCAGTGTTGAAGGTAAGCTGTCTATCAGCGTCAGCCCTTTATCCTCAGACAGAGAGGAGAGAAAAAATTATAAAGCCTTCTGGAAAACAAAAGCCCCAGCTGTTTCTATATTTCTAAGATAAAGATCGATTTAAATATTGTATTCCCAGTAAAAGATTAGCGTTAAACCTTATCAACTGAAAACTCTCTAGTAAAATCTAGTAAACGCGAGAGTCTTCGTGAACGAGGGATTATTCACAATGACAATAGACGGACTTTAAGGTGTTCCCGTGATTCCGCCTCCCGGTAGTCCAGCCTTTGTGTGATTCGCCACTCTAATTTTTTTTTTTTTTTATTGTGGTAAAGTACCCTTAACACAAAATTACCGTCTTCGCTATTTTTAAGCATACCGTCCGCTAGTATTAAATACATTTGTAATGCCATGACACCATCACAAGCATGCATCCTCATAACTTCATTTTGTAGAATTGAAACCGTGTCCCCCTTAAACGCTGACTTCCATTCCGCATGCCCCCCCTTGGCATGCCCCCCCCATTCCACTTTCTACGATTTCGCCTCCTCTAGGGACATCATATGAGTGGAATCCTGCAATATTTGTCCTTCTGTGACTGGCTCTCAGCAGTGTCCTCAAGGCTCACTCATCGCACAGCGTGTGTCCGAAGTTCCTTCCTTTTTAAGGTTGAATGCTATGCCGTCGTGTGCCGGTACCAAAATTGGCCATTCAGCCAGCCAGCCAGCCACCTGCGGACATGGGTTGCTTCCGCCATTGGCCGTTATGAACGACGTCATGGGTAATCCTGCTGTGAACACAGACGTACGCGTAGCTTTCTGTCACCCTGCTTTCAATCCTTTAGACATAAGGAAGTGGAATTGTTGGGTCGTATGGTATTTCTGTCTTCGAGTCCCACCGTGTTCGGACTTCCCTTGCTTCCAAATGAGAAGTCAGCGGTGGGTGCCGTCGTTGGTAGCATCGTCCTCCGCAAGTCATGTGACATGGTCTCCACTTTCAAGATTTTTCTCTTGATTTTTGGATTTTCCTTTCAAGTGCCCAGGTACACATTTGGTTTTTTATTTGGGGGAGAGACAAGAGTGTGCACGCCCAAGGCAGTGGGGGAGGGGCAGAGAGAGAGGAGGGAGACAGGATCCCAAGCAGGCTCTGCGCTGACAGCTTCAAGCTTGACACGGGGCTCGAACTTGTGAACCGAGAGATCATGACCTGAGCCAAAGTCGGAGGCCTAGCCGGCTGAGCCCCCCAGGCACCTCACTTTTGTTTTTATTTATCCTACTCGGGTTTCCTGAGCTTCTTGGATACATACGTTAATGTTGTTCATCACATTGGGATGATTTGGGGGCACCTGGGTGGCTCAGTCGGTTAAGCGTCCGACTTAGCTCAGGTCATGATCTCACGGTTTGTGAGTTGGAGCCCCGCGTCGGGCTCTGTGCTGACAAGCTCGGAGCCTGGAGCTGCTTCGGATTCTGCGTCTCCCTCTCTCGCTGCCCCTCCCCCACTTGCACTCCGTCTCTGTCTCTCAAAAATGAATAAGTATTAAAAAAAAAAGGGACGATTTTTACTAGTGTTTAGATATTTTAATTTTTCTGTCCCACTCTTTGTCTTGTCTTTTCTCCGGGATGTGATCCTGCTAGTTCTGTCTGTCCCACCGTTCTTTTTTCAATCTTTATTTGCTCTGCTCTTCAGATTGGATAATATCTCCGGCTATTTTCAGGGGCCCTCGGCCTACTTTCTGCTTCTCTGATATGGTATTTAGCCCAGAGAAATTTTCCCTCCAGCTGCTATATCCAGGCTGTCTCCACTGTAGGTGTCACAGGAGGTGACATCTGGGCTTCGCCTCCAGGGCACAAGGTGTCGTGGGTCTGACAGTTCCAGACGGACGCCGGCAAAGAAGAGGCCTCTTCGAGATTTGAACACGAATGACCCGCTGAGTTTGCCTTTGGCAAAGATCGCTGTGCCCACAGTGTGGACAGCGGGGGCGTGTACGCGGGGCTGGGGCAGTGTCCAGGGGAGTGTGGGCAGTGCTTTGGACTGGCCAGGGCCTAAGGAGTGGCCAGGTGCCTGGAAGGGGCGGAACGCCCTATGGAAGCCAATGACGTCGGGTTGGATCCACACACCAACGGGCCTCTTGCTGATTGTTAACTTAAAAGTGACTGGTTGGGGCGCCTGGGTGGCTCCGTCGGTTGGGTGACCGACTTCGGCTCAGGTCATGATCTCGCGGTTTGTGAGTTCGAGCCCCGCGACGGGCTCTGTGCTGACGGCTCGGAGCCTGGAGCCTGCTTCGGCTTCTGTGTCTCCTCCTCTCTCTACCCCTCTCCTGCTCACGTTCTGTGTCTCTCTCAGTAGTAAATAAACGTTTAAAAAATTAAAAAAATAATAAAAGTTACTGGTTATTTCCTTTGTCAGCATTTCGATGAATATTGTTAATAGCAGATCCCTATAATACACTATGATTGTATTTCCTTTCCCATATAACTTTTTCCTATATTGATGGTTGTTTCTAATTTTCTGGTCAGTCATATGTTTTGTTTTGTTTTGTTTTGTTTTGTTTTGTGTTTTTCTTCTCTTTGTGTCCCCCTTCCTGTCTGTGAGAGCTGTCATCTCTCAAGGGGGCCCACCCGTCCGGTGACTGGTCATCTTTGTGCTTCCCAGGCCTCGTCCTCTGCCGCCCACTCCCCCCAGCCCACTGCGGGACCCAGATCAGCCCGGACCTGCCCTTCAGAGCTTCCCTGAGCCCGGCTCTCTGAGGAGCTTTCCTCTCCTGGAGCCGCTGCTGGCCTCTTCTTGGCCAGGTGTCGGTGGCTTCCTGACCTTGGTGGACACGCTCCAGTAGCTTCCAGACCAAGAGTACGTGGGAGGCACATGTTTTGAGACACAGCACGTTTGAAAGTGTCTTCATTACATGAATTATAGATTGGAATGTGTTTTGTCTTGGATTTCAAAAGCGTGTTCCCTTGTCTTCTAGTGTCCACCTTTCTGTTGAGATGTCCCATGCTTTCCCGGCTGTCAGTCATTTCTGAATGATCTGCTTTGTGTGGGTGCATCCTCTCTCGCTCTCGCTCTCCTCTCTGAAAGTTTGCAGAATCTTTTATCCTCCCTCCTTTTCCTGCAATTTCATGATGTGGCTTTCTTTTTTTTCCCATTTTTTTCAATGTTTATTTTTGAGACACACACACACACACACACACACACACACAGAGCACAAGCAGGGAAGAGGTAGAGAGAGAGGGAGACACAGAATCTGAAGCAGGCTCCAGGCTCTGAGTTGTCAGCGCAGAGCCCGACACGGGGCTCGAACTCAGAAATCACAAGATCATGACCTGAGCGGAAGTCGGAGGCTTAACCGACTGAGCCCCCCAGGTGCCCTCTTGTGCTATTTCTTTCATAACTTCTTCCTCTCGATTGTCTGTTTCCACTCTCTGAAACCACTGTTACTAAGATGTTAGAGTCTGGCATTAAGAGTCTAGTGCTCGGGGTGCCTGGGTGGCTCAGTCGGTTAAGCGTCTGACTTGGGCTCAGGTCATGATCTCACGGTTCACGGCTTGGAGCCCCGCATCGGGCCCCGTGCTGACAGCTCAGAGCCCAGACCCTGCTTCAGATTCTGTGTCTGCCCCTCCTGCCCTCACTCTCTGTCTCACTCTGTCTCTCAAAACTAAATCCATGTTAAAAAACATTTAAATTCCTTTTCTTTCTGTTCTGCTTTTGGGAGAGTTTCGAATTTTATGATTGTTCTGCAGACATTTTTCTCTAACCCGATGGCACACCTTGCATTCTTAAGTGCTCCCTGTTATGTTCCGTGTGCCCCGGTGGGGCCCCCCTGTCTCACAGGGCTTTCGCTCTTCTCCTGTGCGGGTGCCGATTTCAGCTCTGTTCACGTTTTCCTGCGGCACCCGCAGCGCCCCTGCTCCCCTTCCGTCGGGTTTGGTGTCTGTGTCTCACTCGAGTGTGCGACAACCCTCAGCCGTCTGTCACACTGCAGAGGAGCAGCTGGGGGCCTTGTGGCGTGCCGGGGTCTTCCAGGGTGGGCTCTCGTTCAGGGTGATCGGGCTGGGATGCAGCGCTTTCTTCCGAGGGTCCCAAAGAGCAGTATCTCGCTGACCCACTGTCTCCCGCTTAGCCTTACTGCCAGCTTCCAGGGAGCCCGGCGGCCCCGAGGCCGGAGAACCGCCGGATTCACCGCCCGCTGCCCGCCGGTGAGGAAGGGCAAGTCACCCGGATGTGCCGGCCGGGGAGGAGATCGGGGGTCCAGCTGTCCTTGCACGGATTTCCGGCCAGTCCTGCAGCGTGCGGCCCCTGCCCGCAGGCCTGCCTCCGCTGACACCACCTCGTCCTGCGGCCCAAAGGCTAGATCGTAACGACACTAGCTAAAAGTTCTGCTGCGTGCTACCAATTCCAGATAACGTCAGTGATAAAATACCGCTCAAGATACCTCTTGACTTAAGCCCAAGTGGGCAGACTTCGCATCAGCACACTGATGGAGACCTATCTTTGGACATGCGCTGCATGCGTGCACACCAGCTACAACTTTGTTTCTAGCGGGAGCTCCTAAAGCTTGGGTGCACCGTGTTGCCAGCCCCGATGGGATTGTGTTGTCGTGCGTTTAAACAGAAAACCAGACCACATCGGTGCAGCCACTAACGCGCTTGAGTTCTTTGAGTCCTGTCATTCCGGACGGCCACTTGGAGTTTTCATTTGAATTCACAGTTTTTCAGCAGCAGAGATGTCCGAAAGCCACTAGGATTGCTTGTGGTCGAGTCACAATTTCCAGAAGGTGGCGTAAAGTGGGATTCTTTTTTTTTTTTTAATTTTTTTTTCAACGTTTTTTATTTATTTTTGGGACAGAGAGAGACAGAGCATGAACGGGGGAGGGGCAGAGAGAGAGGGAGACACAGAATCGGAAACAGGCTCCAGGCTCCGAGCCATCAGCCCAGAGCCTGACGCGGGGCTCGAACTCGCGGACCGTGAGATCGTGACCTGGCTGAAGTCGGATGCTTAACCAACTGCGCCACCCAGGCGCCCCTAAAGTGGGATTCTTATGACTCTTTGCCAAATGTATCCTGTTTCAAGTTCCCCCTAATCTGTGGCTTCGAGTGAAAGAAAATTACCCAAATTAAGGTTAGTAAAAAGTTGGACCAACTGTGCGCAAAAATAGACAAATACGGCTGGGCTGTCTCTTGAACGTGAGAAGAAAAAGCAGATCAGCCGTGACAAGTTTATCATCAAATTTGCAGATATTGAGGCGGAAAAACGGACTGGATTATAACATCAATCACTGCAGCAAAAAACTTGTACGTTGGTGTAAGTATTCCCTTGCTCATGAAAAAATACAACAATGTAAAGAAACTTCTAATCCATCATTTTTTCCTTGTTTGTATTTTATAATGTTTATTTATTTGTGAGACAGAGCGTGAGTGGGGGAGGGGCAAAGAGCGAGGGAGATGCAGAATCCAAAGCAGGCTCCAGGCTCTGAGCTGTCAGCACAGAGCCCGACGGAGGACGAACCATGAGATCATGACCTGAGCCAAAGTCGGACGCTTAGCCGACTGAGCCACCCGGGCGCCCCTATCCTTGTTCATATTTTCTGTCGAACGTACTTCCCTTTCTTACCAGCATGATTGTTTACGTGAGGTTCGGCCAAGGAACATTTGTACTGCTTGCCATCACTGAATACTCTTCGGTTCTGTGCAGGAGGGAGATTAAAAAGGATCCAACCAGTGTCCGGTTCCCCAGCAGGCCGGGAGGACCGGAAAGGCCCGTGTGCAGGAGGACAAGGCAGGGAGGTCACCCTGTGAGGGAGCACGGGCACCGGGGAGCGACTCCCTTCAGCCCCGGTCAGCGTCAGAGGGTAGGACCACCTAGACCAAGCGGGGACAGGGCATCGGCAGATGGTCACTGGGAGAGAGAGATGCCAGCTGGCTGGAGAGGGTGGGGGCTGACAGGTGTGGCCTGGGGTCTGGGGAAGCAAGGAAGGACGGTGGACAGGTGGGAGGACCAGGGTTGGAGGTCCCATTTGGGCTGAAGAATGTTGGGGTTCAGGGTTACAGCTGATCAGGGGAAGCCCCACTGCAGAGGGCAGCAGCGGTGGGCCCAGGAGAGCCCGCTGTGGCGGGGTGGAGAGACCCTGGGAGGGCCACTTGGAGCCTCCCAGAGACGGGGCTGCGGACCTTGGCCGGGTGATCAACTTGGTGGGTGCGAGTGTGAGCAAAGCCACCTCACGGTCTGCACGTTTGAAATGAGGCAATCAGAGCAAGGTCCCTGGAGAGAGCAGGTGCTCGCGGCGCCCTCGGGGCCCGGGCTGCAGTTCCGGCTGGGCCCGGCAGAGGGCGGCTGCGGACCTGCTGCTGTGCCCGTTGGGGAGGGGCGAGGTGGGCCAGGAGGAGGGCGGTGGCATCAGGCTCCAAAGACGGCCCTGGGGACCCGAACTCTGCCCAGCCATTAGTTACCGGATCGTGCCTTCATCTATCCAACAAAAACGAGCCAGGAACTGAGCCCCGAATGTGGCCAAAGGGACCACTGCCAAACAGGGACCCATATCTGGGGAAGAGACATACGACCTGATTTGAGTTACATGGGATGTGGGGAGGAGGATCCCTCTTAACTCAAGGCCACCAGGAGAGAGACTCCTCTATCTGGAGACCTTCTAAGGCCTGCAGAGGGCTCAGGGGGTTGCCAAGTGCCTGGGAGAGGAAGGGAGCTGGTCCCGGTAAGGGCCTGGCTGGTGCAAATGCCCTGGGGCTAGACCTGCCCAGTGAGCAGAGGCTAGAGATGCCCCGGGCAGCCTGGGCTGTTTTTTGTTTTTTGTTTTAAGGTAATCTCTATGCTCAAACTCACAACCCTGAGACCAAGAGTCGCATGCTCTCCTGGATGAACCAGCCAGGTGCGCCCAGACTGGGCATTTTAAATTCTGCCCGTGAGGTTGTGGCCTGGGCCTTTGGCTCTGGGGTATGGTGTGGCATTTCTGTTCTGAGGTTGGCTGGAGGGAGGTGGGTGCTAAACGGAGTAGGGAACCCCTGCGGAGTGCGCTTCCGGGTGGGAGAATCGGGGGTGATCTTTGTTTTCTCCGTGCTTTCCTGTGTTTCCTGTGTTTTCCAGAGCTTCTGAAGTGACCTTCTGTTGCTTAAAACACACACGGTTTTCAACTGGTAATATCATCGGGTGGGTTTTAAAACGTGGGGTGGTGTAGAGTGAACGTGTCCCCTCCTCTTCCCCCCTCACCACTCTTACGACTTTCTGCGTCTCTTTCCAAGTCTACAGGGAATTGAGGTGGGCGTGGAAGCTGTCACCCGCCTCTGCTCCCAGAGGACGCTGTGTTCTGCACACGTGGGTCACCACGAGCGACTTCGGCACGGGGTCACTGCTGGGGGCCAGCCCTGGGCTGACCCTTCAGGATGCCGGCTTCTCCTCCTCCTCTCTGCAGCTCTGGGCCGCCCCCGCCCTGCTGCTGTTAAGTTAGCACCAGCCTCACCAGCCATGCGTTTCTCCTTTCTGAGGGGGTTGCCCTGGGAGAGGGACTGTGGCAGGTGTGCACTTTGTTGGGGGGGCGGGGGGCGCCCCTCCCGACCGGCCTTTCTAGAAAGGTTCTGTCAGATGACGGTACAGTGAGAGCAAAACCGACGTCTTTCGGAAGCTGCTGCCCAGGGGGAGCCTTCTCATGTCTCAGAAACGAGACAGGACAGAAACTGGGTTGTGTTTGGTAAGGGAGCCCGTCCTTAGTGGGGGGCCTTCCCTCTGGGGACAGTGCTGGGCACAGGAGGGACCTCCCGTGTCCGGATCCCGAGCGGGGGCCTGGGTCAGCCCTCCTGCCTCAGGCTCCACGCGCATAAGCCTGAGTAAAGGACATGAGGCCTCTGAGAGGAGCAGCCTGTCGGGAGAGGAGGTGCCGCATTCAGAGGTGTCCCTGGGCACAGACAACCCCGTGGGAAAGGAGAACAGAGGGGCTGCCTGCCCTCTGGAGCTCGGGCCATCGAGTGGAGGGAGTGCAGGAGTCCAGAGACTCACTGGCAGCCGATGGACCCTCCTGCCCCGGAGCAGCCAGTGTTCACCGCAGCACGAACCCCAATCTGCAGCCGGCCCATGCCTCTCTCTGGGGGCGCCGAGGCCCATGACGGTGGCCTTCTGCGGCCTCCCAGACCCCAGCCTTCAGGGAGCAGGGCGAGCACGGTGCGGGCCTTCCTGGGGCTGCTTGGGGCTGTCCCGGGCCCTCCCTGGGCCCTCCCACTGTGGCTGCCTCGGGTGGAGTTTTGCTTTCTTTTTGGCAGGAAGGAAACTGAGTGGGAATCCCCTGAGCCGCCCGACGACCAAAGTGACTCACCCCTTTCCAGCAAGCCGGGACTGAGGTGTCCCCAGACCGAGCAGGCCGGTGGGGGCGGGTCGGCCACTTCCCAGTCGGGGCTGGGCCAGGGCTTCCTCCCCCTGTTCTTAGCGCTGCAAGCCCCAAAGGCCTGCTTTCATCAGAATCCAATGTTTTAAAAACGTGCGTGTGAAAATCCTTGGGAACAGCAAAGTCTAAAAGCACCTTCAGGCTAAAACCACTGGCAGGTACTTTAAGATTGCTCAGCGCTTTGGGCACCAAGGTCTGCAGGGGGTTGCCTGCCCAGGAGGCAAGAGCTTGTCCGGGGAAGTCTCTTCTGGACTCTGGGGCCTCTCTCAGGCTTCTGCGCTGTCCCCGATCCTGGAAGAGTGAGGTCTGACAGTCTCCGGAACCTGCTGCAGAAGGTAGCCAATTAGGACAGCTTCCTGATCTTACCCTTAAGGAAGGGGGTGGGGGTATACCGCTGCAGGTGAACCTCCTCTTTACAACAAGAGCCATTTCCTGCCGGGCAGCTGGTGGGTACACACCTCGGCCTTGGCCTCCCAGACGCCAGGAGGAGCTCACTAGGTGACGGTGATGGGACTTGAATGAAACCTCCACTGAACCTGTAGTTTGGACGGGGAGTTGCCTGTGGCAAACTCAGCCTGGAGGTTCACGGAACCCGGCCGCTATCCGAGCTCTATCAGAGGCAAGACAGCCTTGCTGCCGTATCCGAGGATGTGGCATTTTAGAAAGGGGACTCCAGACCGCACAGAGCGTAGAGCACTTAAATCGAGTAACTTCAAAGCCAGCCTGTTTTTCGTTTTGGACTGTTCCCATTGCTCAGATGAGCCCCTCAGAGTGGGGGTGCTGAATGTGCTGTGTGACTTGGGGGAAGGAATCTCACCTCTCTGAGTCTCTATTTCTTTTTCTGCAAAATGGAGTGAGCAGTTGCCACCTCTGAACACTGGCATGAGACAAAACGAGATGTTTGTCACATATTTGGCAAAAGCTGTGTTTAGTGAGAGATAATCCGTTTTATCCCAACTGTCCTTTGGCACATCAAGAAACAGACTGGCCTCAGGTCACACACGGGGAGGAAGTGATGGGGTCAACATTCGTATCCCCCCTCCCCCCGGCGCTGCCCCCCTTTTCTGCTAAGGCCACCGCCTTGTTTCTAGATGCTGCGTGTTCCACATTTCCATGTGTCAGGAGGCCCTCCGTTTTTGGCTTTGTTTGCTGGTGAAATTCACACAACATAAAATTCACCATTGAAATCATTTTAAAGGGTACGATTCAGTGGCATTTGTACATTCATAATGTTGGGCAACCATCGCCGCTATGTGGTTGTAGAACATTTCACAACCCCGACAGCCGACCTTATGTCCTTCATACTCTTTAAGTGAGCAGGGTGGTTTTTTAATTTTTTTTTTCAGACTTGTGACCCAAACCGGGGCCCAGCTGTGAGCAGGACTCCGGGGAGAGGGGAGGTGCCGCCGCCGTGCCCGCGGCCCGGGCTGGCCCTTCGCGGGCATCGGCCAGGCTCTCAGGAGGTTAAAAGCACGGAAGACCTTCGCGCAGGCCGGCGCCGCACCGCACAAGGAGGTCACGACGCCCGGCACCCACCTGCTCTGCTCGGAGAGAGCCTGGGCTGGGCTCAACTTAAGTACCCACGCAGCGGCGGCTCTGACCAATCGGCGCCCGCTGCGGCTCCGGCGCGCTCCTGGTTGGGTCCCGTGTCAGTCTGTCAGGGGGGCGGGCCAACGCGGAGGGCGGGGGGAGATAACTGGCCAATCGGAGCCAGCTGCGGCTGGCTGAGCGCTCCTGGTAGGGCCCCGCGTCAGTCAGTCAGGCGGGCTCGGGGGCGGGTCCGCGGCGGCGGCGGCGGCGGCGGGGGCGGCGGCGGCTGGGCGGGCGTGCAGTTCCGGGCGCGCGGCGACCGTTGGTGAGTCCAGCTGGTGGGGTCGGGGTCGGGGTCGCGGTGGGGGTCGCGGTGGGGGTTGGGGTCGGGGGGCGGCGGCGGTGGCCAGGGCGGCGGCGGGCGGCTCCGGGGAGTCAGGGCCCCGGCGGCAGGGTCGCCGCCCCGCGGGCCTGAGGGGATTTTTCGGAGCCGGGCAGCCGGAAACTGAAAGTCGGAGCGGGGCCGGCGCAGGAAAGTTCGCGAACGCCCGCGGGCGTCCACGGCGGCTCCGGCCGGGGGCCGTGGCGCGGGGTCCCCACGCGGTGACATGCCGTCCGCAACGCCCCGGCCCACTGTGCGAGGTCACGGCCGGGGGGCCACGACCCGGGGTCACAGCGTTCCACCCTCCAGCCTGGCTGCCTTGAACTTTGGTTGCTGGCCTGTGCGCCGCGTACCCCTTGCCTTGACCCCAGCTGTGGGCTCCCCTGCCTACCTGGTGCTCCCTTCTTCCTCCGAGGGGCGAGTTCTCACCTGTTTCAGATCTGGACGAGCTCCCTGAACTTCAGGGTGGTGGGTGGACCTCTGGGGTCACCTTTTCTCACCCTGTTGCGCCCTCGCCCCTGCGACTTATCCTGGAGGTATCAGTGTCTCCTGCCGCCTGTCTTCGTCACCGGCTCTCTCTGGGTTCCCTGCCCTCAGCCCCCCCACCTCCTGTGGCTCCGGAGCCTTCACACTTGACCCTTGAACATACAAGGGGGTGGGGGCGCCAACCCCCTCCCTGCGCAGTTGAAAATCTGCGTGTAACGTTTTTTTCTTCCCTTCTTTTTTTTGAAATGGGAACGCTTCCCAAATTTTCGGGTCGTCGTGCAGAGGCCACACTAAATGCTGTCTCGTTCCACTGCGGAGTGAGCACCCTGCGACTCCCACCTTCACTTAGCTAGCAGCCTGCGGTTGGGCAGAAGCCCTGGCGATCGTGTGAAGAGCCGGGTGCCCCAGACCCCCTTGTGTGTGGGGTGCCGGATTCTGACCGTGCGTGCGTGAGAGGAAAATGGTAAACTCGTAGGGAGGAGAAAGCACGTTTACTGTAACGGGCTGTAAGCAGTCTGTGCAGAAGCGGATCCAGGCAGTTCAGACCCGCGTTCAAAGATCAGCTGTCACATTAGGGTGCCAGTCACAGCACTGTCGCGTCCTGCAGCCTGTGAGTAGAGGTGGGGTGTCCCGTGTGTGGGCAGGAGCCCGGTGAGCGTCCCCGTGATGAAGGTGAGGCCCAGATCCTGGAGTGGGGCCGCTCGGAACTGTCTGTGGAGGAGCCCGGGACAGAGAGAGAGAGAGAGAGAGAGAGAGAGAGAGAGAGAGTGTGTGTGTGTGTGTGTGTGTGTGTGTGTGTGTGAGGGAGAGAGAGTGCACGCCAGCGAGCGAGCAAGCCAGCGAGTGTGGGGCAGAGCACAGGGGGGGCGTGCTGGGCCAGCGCAGCCGCTCTCAGCAGAGGGGGCATCTGGAGGGCAGTGCCGTCTGTCGACTCGGTTGCTGGTTTTAGGTGCAGGTCTCAGTCACCCCGAAATTGTTGCTCGAGTTTTATTTTTCTTGAACAGCTTAATTGCAGTGTGATTTACGCACCACGGTATTCGCGAATGCTTGAATCAAGAAACAAGGGGCGGCTGGGTGGCTCAGTCGGTTGAGCGTCCGACTTCGGTCCAGGTCATGATCTCGCGGTCCGTGGGTTCGAGCCCCGCGTCGGGCTCTGTGCGGACAGCTCAGAGCCTGGAGCCTGCTTCGGATTCTGTGTCTCCCTCGCTCTCTGTCTCTCCCCTGCTCACACACTGTCTCTCTCTCCCAAAAATCTTAGAAAAACAAAAATGCTAAGAGTTGATTTGTTTAAAGCCTTTGGAAGCCACAGAGCCCCTCGGTGCTTCCAGAAGTGGCGTCTCCACGCATCTGAGCAGACGCAGATCCCTCCCCTCTCCCCGGACACCTGGTTCTCAGAATAGAGCCCAATCCCCGTGGCCGCAGTCCCCAAACGCATGCACTGTGACCTCGGGCCTCTGTGCTGGTCCTTGCCTCCGGTGTCCTGCTGTGTTGTGTCACAGATCTCTGCATCCTGTGGTCCTCTCCTGTTACCTGCCTCAGTGTCCTGGGAGGGGGGAGGGCAGGCTGTAAACACCCGTGCCGTGTGATGGAGAGAGCCTTGCTGGCTCCCTCGGAGGGGGCTCCAAGGAGAGGGGGCTTTCAGCGAGGGGTTCTCTCTCTCGAGCGGTTTCTAAACTTCCCAGGGAAATAAATGCGAATGTCACTTGGGGACCAGGTTCGTCCTGCAGTATTGGTTATGCTCTGGGTACTAGAGCACAGCATGTACCGCACTCGCTGGTCGCTGGAGAACGCATTTTCTCCGGGAGGATAAAGGCCTTTTCACTTTGTGTTTTGAGGGCCACATCTGGGTCCCTGTCTGGCGGTGGGCAGTTGCCGGGTGGGTTTCCACGGCGGGACATCACGAACATGCCCAGAGGCCAGGGCGGGAAGGTCCAGAGAAGAAAACCCGGAAGAAATTACCCACACACCCCGCAGATGATGCCCAGGATGGGGAGCACATCTTCGTCGTGTTCTGGAGTCCAGGCCTGTGGGCGGTGTGCCATTCTCCTTGCACTGGGCCCGCTCCTTCATGGGGATGCGTGAGGACCACTCTCAAGGCCTGGTTCTTGTGTCCACAGGGAGGACATGTCCCTGTCCCACCACAGGGCCTCACCCCTGCACAGAGGGTGCTGAGCCTGTGAGGAGGGTGCAAGAGGCAGACTCAGCGGAAGCCGTCCGGGGTCTGAGCTGAGATGTGCGAGCTCTGAGTGGGAGCAGCATCGAGGCCGCGTCCCCTGCAGGGCCCAGTGGGCAGTGGAGCAGGTGACCTGGTTGTGGTTTAGGGAGGTGAGGACTCAGCGGGTGGGGGGTAGGAGGAGAATAGGGGCATGACTCTGAAGGGACACTTCATCCCGGTTCCGGGATCGGCGTGCCCCACTTTGGAATGGTGTGGAGGAAGGGCTGGCCTCACGGGTACCGGAGTCCGTGGATGAGCGGAAGCCCGGAAAGCCCGGAGGGCGCTCCTGCACCCCGTGCCCAGGCCTGGGTCCCTCCTCCTGCCCTCCCAGTCCCTGCCTCCTGGCGCTTAGCTTTCATTCCAGAGGGACAGGCCCACACAAGGAGGCCAGCACAGTGCAGCGTCGGTGACAGGTGACAGGGAAGGCCTTGCTGAGAAAGAGATGCCTGGACGGGCAGGGTGGAGGAAGGGTGGAGGCTCAGGACACAGTGGATGGTGGCCAAGGCCTGACTGCAGCAATGTGGTCAGATTCCAGGGGTCTGTGGAGGGTAGAGCCAATGGATCTACTGATGCATTGGAGACGGTGGATGAGAGAGAGAGAGAGAGGTCTCTGAGGATTCCACTGGAGCGACCGAAGGGGGGCCCAGCTCTCCAGGGGGCTGGGGATGTGCAGGCACTCACACTCAGAGGTCAGGGAGAGGGGAGGCGGGCGGGGTGGTCAGCTGGGTCGGGTGGAACGAAGGGACAGTCGCTGCATCATGACTGATCACCTTGTCCCTGCTGAGAGCCCTGGTTTTTAATCAGAGAGACTCAAGATCAACGTTTAGGTGGTACGAAGGCACGCGCGCCAGCACCTGGGACTAGAAACACGTAGGAGCGCCTGGGTGGCTCAGGTCACAAACTCACTGTTCATGAGCTCGAGCCCCGCGTCGGGCTCTGTCCTGACACCCGGGAGCCTGGAGCCTGCTCCGGATTCTGTGTCTCCCTCCCCCTCTGCCCCTCCCCTGCTGGCACTCTGTCTCTCCCTCTCTCTCAAAAGTAAATATTAAACACACACTCACCCACCTGCAACGTCTGCTCATAATGCCTTAGTTTAGAGCGTCGGCGCACGTGAAGGTGTCCCCGTGCTCTGCACCCAGGCCGGGCGCCGGGCTTGTGAAGGGGCTGCCTCCAGCTCCACCTGCAGCAGAGGAAACGGCAGGGCAGCACACGGTGCCAGATGCACCGCTCTTTCGGGGCTTCTTCCTGTCAGAACCTGACTTTCGGGTTCTCTGCAGTTAAAAACTATTTTTTTACTATTTATTTATTTTTGAAATGGCGTGCGAGTGCGCGCGAGCCCGGGAGGGGCAGAGAGGGGCCAGAGGGTCCGAAGCGGGATCCACGCTGACGACGTAGAGCCCGGTGTGGGGCTCGAACTCACGGACCGTGAGACCATGAGCCGAGCCAAAGTCGGGTGCTTCGCGGACTGAGCCACCCGGGCGCCCTGCTTTACCATTTTTAGTATCGTGAGACAGAGTTATTTTGGATAAACGTGTATGGGTATACCGTAATTAGAGATTTACATCTTTTTCTTAATCTTTAGAATTTATTTAAGTAGTCTCTACACCCGCTGTGGGGCTCGAACTCACAACCTCGAGATTGAGTTGCACCTCCTCGACTGAGCCAGCCAGGCTTCCCGAAACTCCGTCTTTTCCTTTGGAACTTGAGGTGCACGTACAGCAAAATACACAGATGCTGAGGGTACAGCTCGGTGCGCGGTCGTCTGCGTACCCGGGCCTCTCCGGCACGCCTGCGTTTCTGTACTCAGCGCTTCTGACGCCAGACGTGGCATTCCTGTGACCTCTCCTTGGGTTCACTGAGTCCAGAGTGCCTCGCAGAACTCAGGGAGACACTGATTCCGTGCAGAGCCAGGTGGGAAGATGCACAGGGCAGGTGTGGGGCAGGGCTGCCAGGCCCCCACGCCCTCCGGCGCGCCAGCCTCTCGGCACGGTGACAGATCGCCAGTCCGGGAGCGCTCTGAACCTCCCTGGTCCGGGTGTTACGGGGGCTCCTTCACGAAAGTACGATCGATTGCCTTATTGGTCATGGGTGGTTAGGTCAGTCTCCGGCCCCTCTCCTCCCTCACAGGGGGCGGCGTGAAAGGGGCTTATGAGTCACAGAAGGTGCTCCCTTGGCCCCGTTGCTCTGGAAATCCCAGGGGTTTTAGGAGCTCTGTGCCAGGAACCGGGAAGGAGAGCAGACGTCTCGTGTGCCACAGGCTCGTGCAGCCAGACGTCATCACCTCCCAGCTTGTGTTGTCGTGGGCTGGTTTGCCTGTTCTCAAACGTCACGTAACTGGAACTATTCTGTAAATACTGTCTCGTCTCTGATAGAGATGCCCTTCTAACAAAATGTGAATCTGTTGTACGGAAGTTAACTGGAGCTTGTTTTTGGGGAATCAGTTGATGTGAGATCCGGGGCAGACTGCATGGGAGTCCTCGTTCACGCATTCATTGCCAGTGGAGTTGCTCTGGTTATGAGCAACTTACCCGAGAGAGTCAGTATTTGGGAAATAGGCGGGAAGCTTGAAAGGGCCAGCAGGATGTTGAGGTTCCGGGTTGGGGTGCCCACGAGCCCCGAGTCCTGTTCTCCGGTGGCCGCCCCGCCCACCGTCCTTGGTGCCTGTGTCGGGGCTGCTGACTGCGCCGGTCATCTGGGGAGGCCCAGATGGGTGGACATGTGCAGGCCACCAGGGAGTCAAGTCCAGGCGCGGGGATGGGGAAGTTTTCTTCTGTGGTCGGGGCAGGCAGCCCGCCACTGCGGCGGGACTTGATGTATTGGTGGCCTTCAAAGCGTTACATTTTGGGGCAGTGCTTTTGAGTCTCTGTGATGTCTTTCGTTATGGTTTGTAAAAGTTAAAATGCGTTATAAACGAGATTTGAACACAACGTTTAAGGTCGCGAGCACCGAGAACTCCCCAGGCGTGGCATGGGCCGCGGCGGGACCCGGGGGCTGGTGCCGTGGCGCTGGGTGGAATCCGTGGGTCCTCCAGGGCCTGTCTCCGCGTTTAGGACAGAAATACCGATCCCCGCCGTCCAGCTGTGTCGGGTAGTAGTGACCGCTGACTAAGCTGTGTTCGCGAGGTCATCGAGGTCTGGCCAGAGCTGGCAGAGGTCAAGGCCAGAAAGAGACCACCCGTGTGGGGCTTGTACGTCTAATGGGAGCATATGCTGATGGGCTAGGGCAGTGGGACCAGCCGAAGAAGGTGTGATCAGTCGGCCAAGAAGCCGGGTCTGGTTTCGAGAAGACAGAATGTCGGTGCCAGAATAAAGCTTTGTCTCGCAGACTGTAGGGGAGGCTGCTCAGTGAGGCTTTCAAAAGAAAGCATCACTGTAATCCTCGTACTGTCACGGGGCTGTTGGTTTCTTACTTTAGTCTCCTCTGCCCCCGTGTAACACGGTCTTGTGCTTACACTCCTTTACTTTTGATGTTGGATTTCATTTAAGGTAATAAATACGGAGTAGAGATCTAAAGTGTGGCTTTTTTTTTTTTACCAGTGATTTTTAAAATTTTTTTTAGTGTTTATTTTTGAGAGAGAAAGAGTGCGTGTGTGTGTGCGCGCGCGCGCGCGCGCGTGCACGAGTGGGGGAGGGGCAGAGAGCGAGGGAGACACAGAATCCGAAGCAGGCTCCAGGCTCCAAGCTGTCGGCACAGAGCCCGACGCGGGGCTCGAACGCGCAAACCACGAGATCATGACCTGAGCTGAAGTCAGACACTCAACCGACTGAGTCACCCAGGCGTGCCCCCGCTAACGCTAATCAATGCTAGTTTAGAGCATTGATTTGTACGTCGTTGATGGCTCGTGAAATCACCTCGTGAGAGTAAGTGGACTTTCACGAGCCCTTCGCTCTTGGTAGTGCTTCTGTGTAGCACATCTGGACGTGGCCTTGAGAGGCGTGGGCTGAGGGGTCCTCCCTCCTCGGCTGCCCTGGCCTGCACTGTCGGCGTCTACCGAAAGGCTTTAGTGAGTGGCGCCTCGTAGCGCTTCTGTGTGCCGTCGGGCTTGAGAGAGTGAATTCCCCCGCTCGTCAGAGGGACAGATGGATGGGGCAGGGGCCCAGACACGCCCACACGTGCTGAGAGTGTGTGGACCAGTGAGAGGGCGCCGTGGCCTCCTGCCAAGTGGCCTCGGGCACGACACCTCATATGTCCTGTGGTTGGAGGAGCAAATGCCTGTGTGCTCTGGCACGCGGCCCAAGCGAGGCCTCGCCGACTACGAGTCCAGAAGCCTTGGTTGAAAGTGGCTGTGCCCGGCAGATGGGAGACAGGGGCACACCGTCTGTTGCTGCTTCCTGTGGTGTCACACCAGCTTAGGCCAGGGAAGACAGCCCCACGAACGTTGGAAAGAGGTGTCATTTCAGAACATCCTGGTTCGAAAGTTGGCGTGTTCCCCACGCACATCCGTGAGAAGACACGGGGCTGTGTTTCCAGGGGCATTTGGGGAAGAAAGCTCTTTGGAGCGATTGCAAACGGGCCAGGGTGGCTCTGAGGTCAACGTGCTGCGTGTTCAGGTGGCACCTGGGTACTTGTCCAGCTTGGAGGGTTAGCAGGTACGGTTCCTTCTGGCTTTTTGAGATGCTGGTTGTTGATCTGTGCGTCCCACACAAGGGGTCAGAACACTGTGGGAGCCTCTCCCCTGTCCAGCTCGTGTGTCCTGGGGGCCTTGCCAAGGCCTGGTGCACAGCAGCGGGCAGCTCTCTAGAGGGGGCACCCTGGTGATGGTGGCCAGGGAGCAGAGCGGTGGTGCCCGGCAGGCTGCGTGCCTGCTGTCAGGGGTGACGTTGGAGAGGCCGACGCGTGGGGTGGCCGCGTCCTGGGGGCTGCCTAGGGCCCGAGCACAGGCAGGTCAGAATTTCCTGCACGCCAGGCTGATCTGTAGGAGGTCTGGGGGAGACAGGAAGGCACGAGGATAAGGGCTGCCGATGGCTGTGTAGCCAGAAGGTGGCCTCCCGGATCCCGGCACTCGCTCTGTCCGTGGGTCAGCGAGCCGGGCCAGGTGACCTTGAGGATGGCCTGTTGGCCTGGGGGCTTTGGAGTGGGCGCGCCGGCGCAGCTGTGCGGCGTGGGCAGAGCGCCACCCTGGCCGAGCCTCGATTTCCGTGTTTGTGGTGGGAGATGGGACTAGATTGTCTGCAGGGCTCCCCGCGGTGCTGAAATCCTGGTTCTCTGATTCTAGACCACTGTTCGGCTTGGCGACCCCGACCCCTCACCGCCGGGCGAGGGCCATTTTCCGCGGGGGGTTATTCTGCAGTCGAGGCGGCTCTTAGGCCCCTGCGTGACCCTCTCCTGCTCTGTGCTCTTCCTTAGGACGTGGCGGTTCGCGGCTCCCATGGCTGCGGCCAGCGTGACCCCTCCCGGCTCCCTAGACGTGTTGCAGCCCGGCTTCTCAAAGACCCTGCTGGGGACCAAGCCAGAGGACAAGTACCTGTGCTCGGCCTGCAGGAACGTCCTGCGCAGGCCCTTCCAGGCACAGTGCGGCCACCGCTACTGCTCCTACTGCCTGACCAGCATCCTGAGGTACTGGGGGCCAGTGGCGGGTGGCGGGTTCGGCCTCGGGTCGGGCCGTGCTCCCGGCGACACCCCCCGAAGGCAGAGGCGCGCTGCAGATAGGAAAGTGAAGTTAGCGACCGAAGAGGAGGGGTCGCGGGTTGCCGGGGCAGCGTGGACACAGGGAGTGAAACGAACACCACGAGAGCCCGTCTGCTGCCACTGCTCCGTGGGTGCCCGTGCGTGTCATGTGGGCACAAGACAGCTGAAAATCACACTTGGGGTTCATGTTGCGTGTGCCTTGGAGGCACATGTCCCCAGGAGCTTGTGAAGTCTGGTCTGAGGGCCACTGGCACGTCGAGGGCCGGTGGGTGGGCCCAGGGAGCCAGCACTTCACGCCTGGGCGCCCAGCTGAGCCACCAGAGAGCACCTTTGTTCACAGCGGGAGGGTCACCGTTAGAGGATTGGAATCCTCTCCCCTGTTTTAAGTATTTTGTTTTTATTTACTTGTTTCCTTCTTAAGGTTTGTTTTTGAGAGACAGCATGAGCAGGGGAGGGGCAGAGAGAGAGAGGGAGATCCAGAATCCGAAGCGGGCTCTAGGCTCCGAGCTGTCAGCACAGAGCCCGATGCGGGGCTTGAACCCACAAACTGTGAGATCGTGACCTGAGCCAAAGTCGGACACTTAACCCACTGAGCCACCCAGGCGCCCCTAAATGTCTTAAACGTTGGACGTCGATGCGTGCTCCTCCCTGATTCCATCTCAGTCTAGAAAGTGCAGAATGGGGCGAGGAGTGGCGCTGGGCGGGCGGCCTAGTGCTCTCTGCTCTTTGCAGCGGGTTCGATGGCCGGCCCCTCCCTTCTCCCCCCAGCTCCGGGCCTCAGAACTGTGCCGCCTGTGTTCACGAAGGGATATACGAAGAGGGCATTTCTATTTTGGAAAGCGGCTCGGTAAGTGAAAGTCTGTAAGCAAAAAACGTCAAAACACAGAAAACGTTTTGATGTTTCTTTTAGTGACACCAATGGCCTCATGGCGTTCTGGCAGCTAGGACCCGCCTTCGCTGCCCCGGTGGCCGTGGCCGCTAGAGCTTGGAGCTGCTGCGTCTGCCGCCGGGCCTCGTTCTGGAAGGCTGGCGGCGGGGCAGGCAGGGGGCAGCGGGTGGAGGCCTAACCTAGGAATGCTCTCCTCAGGCGTTCCCGGACAACGCTGCGCGCAGGGAGGTGGAGAGCCTGCCGGCCGTGTGTCCCAGCGACGGCTGCACCTGGAAGGGGACCCTTAAAGAGTATGAGGTAGGGGCCCCCGCACCGGCTCGGCCTCGAGCCTGGACCCCGTCCCCAAAGCAGCCCGCGGAGCCCTCGTGAGCCTGCCGGCTGCGAGCCTGGCTGACGTCTGCAGAGGAGGCGGCGGCTGCTGACGACCCGCGTGTGGACCCAGGGGCCTGGGGACTGTGGCCTCGGGTGGGGCTTGCACCTGGCCGGGCCCGGTGTCATCTGTGGAGGGTTGTGGCGGGTGGCGGCGAGGGGGCCGGGTGCGCTAGGACCTTGTGCTGGCTCTGCGGGGCTGAACGTGCAGGAAAGTAGCTTTCTTGCTCGGTGGGATTTTTCCGTGAGTCTTCAGACTAGGGCTTTCTTTTCTCGAACTGTCTAGACGTTGGGCATTGCAGGAGTAGCCACGTTCGATCTGCGGTCACAGAAAGGCATCTGGCCAGTGACAGGGCGGTGGCTGCTGTTCCCATCCTGCCGTGGCCTGTCCCAGCCAGGCAGGGCTAGCGTGCGTCCCTGCGTTGGTACAGCGGGGCCTCTGTGTGACCGGACCTGCCCGCCCTCGCGCAGCGTCCACAGCTCGCTCGCTCGCTCGGCCGTCCTCTTAACTGGCACAGCCCACTTACTCGTGCACAAATGTCATGGCAGCCGAGCATCCGCCAGCTGACGGTGGGACAGACAAGACATGGTCAGTCCACACCACGGAATAGGATTCAGCTGTAAGAGGGAGGGAACAAAATGGTGACACGTATGAACAGACCTTAAGGGTACTCCGTTCAGTGAGAGGAGCCCGACTTAGGGGACCGGTCCTGTGGCCATCCACTCCCGTGACAGCCCTGAAACAGCGAAACCCAGAGAGGCAAGAAGCAGCCAGGCCGTCGCCAGGACAAGAGGTTGGGACTGGCGTGGAGCGGCAGGTGGGGCTCTCAGATGGGCAGCCCCATAGGCGAGGCCGGAGAGGCTGTGGGTACGGAAGCCTGGCTCTCCTAGGCTCAGGCTCAGGAGCTAGGCCTGCCTCGGGCCCTAGGACAGCCCCGTCGTGGGGTGGGCCCTGGGCACTGAGTCGTGACGGTGAGGGAGGGCCCATTGGGTCTGAAACTGGGACCCGGGCTCCCGGCCTGTGTGCCGTCCTTCCCTCGTTCTGTTGACCCACTAGCCTTTTTGGTCTTCGGGCTCTCAGCCGCGTGTTTCCAGGGGAGCGGCTTGGCCGTACCCAGGGAGGAGCCTCTGGTGGGGAAGGTGAGACGTGCTGTCCATCCAGCAGGCGCCTGGGGCCTCGAGTGGAGCAGCTCTCGGCTCCCTGCACCCTCACTGCTGCCTTCCTGGGAGTGAGACCCGGAGGCTCCCGGCCATACCCGCACAGCGGGGCGGCCCTGCTCAGCAGCACGGGCCTGCAGCCGTTACTGCCCGGGGCTGTCCCGACAGCAGGCCTTGGGGTTTGGGGTCTCTCCCGGGAGGGTGGGAAGCCCGAGCAGGCTCTGGGGGCTGGTGGGCCCAGGAAGTAGGCACAGTGGGCTGTGCTGCCTTCTGTAGGGACCCAGAGACCCCCTGGGGACAGGTGGAATACCACCACCACCACCACCCCCACCCCCCCCCCCCCCCCCCCCCCCCGCCACCTCCCGGTCTGGAAGGCCGGTTTCTGCTGCCTCCAGGCCCGCGGTGTGGGTGGGCGGTGGCTTCGTGGGCCTCCGGCTGAGGGCCAGGGACCGCAGCCAGCCTGTGGGCTCGGCCACGGCCCTGCAGGCATGCAGGCTGGAAAGTCCCTGGCTGGCCCGGAGAGCCCCGGAAAGTCCCTGAGAGGGTGGGTTTGGTCACGTGGGAGGGCGGGCGCTGCTCTGGGACACTGGGCCTGGCCTTTGGCAAACCCTGTCCCTGGCCGTGAACGTCACGGGCCTGGGTGAGATCAAGGCCTCTGTGCACACCGCCCTCCTCTCTGAGCCGGCTCGCTGCCCTTTGCGGGGCCGGGAGCAGTGGTGTTGTGAAACGCCTGAGCCGTGGCTGAGCTGTTCGGAGAGTCCCGGTTAGCCTCTGAATAGGTTTTTCCTTTGCAACGATGCCTGGTATTTTCTGAGAACCCAATAATTTAAAATTCCAGTTCAAAGATGTTAGTGGGGCGCCTGCCAGGTGCCAGAGGTGCCCGTGTGCACAGCCCCAGGGCCGTTTCTCTGGGGGCGGGTGCAGGAGCCTGCGGCTGGAGGCAGAGGAGGGGCCGGCTGGCAGGGGGGAAGCTCTCCGCTGAAGGCGGGATGGGGGACAGGGGTGACCAGTGGTCACAGTTGAAAGGGGAGACCGAGTCAAGCCTGCTTGATGTCCTGCACGTCCCTGTGAATTCAGAGTCAGCACAGCTCTTTTCACCGAGACACTTAGTTTGAATTCTGGTTGAATAAAGGCTGATTTCTCCAAGGCGTGTGCTTCTCCGAGTGGACGTGAAGGTGGTCCCTCTGATCCCTCGAGGGTGGTCGTGCTGAGTGCCTGCTCCAGAGAGGCCCTGGGATGATGAACTCAGGCCTCCACCGTCAGCCGGGCCCAGGGGCGGCCGTCAGCAGGGGGCCGCATGCCCTCAGTCCTCCCGGGGGTGCCTGCTTGCTCTGTGCTTCCCTTGGGGACTCCCATGTTATGTGTTAACACGCCTTCAATGAAACCCAAGCACCTCAGCTGTAGCCGCTGTATCTTTTCCACTCTGAGCCATGATCATTTCTGAGACTTGTCCTTGGTTCATTTCGAGTGTTTATGGTGTACCTGGTGTGGCCCGGGCGCTGCCTGTTGTTGGATCGTGGTGGGGTATGTGACATCCACCTGCCAGAGCCCCAGGGACCCTGCGGCAAGTGCAGGTGGATGGTGGGGGACCGGGCCGTGTGCCCAGCCGGGAGCCTTCGAGCAGCTGTGCGCAGGGAGCAGAGGAGCCCAGGGGCTGTGGGGGTGCTTCAGGGAGGCCGGGCGCAGGCTGTGAGGACCCGGGCTTTGTGCAGCCAGGCAGTCCACGGCGTGTTCTTTGGACAGGCTGGGACCTCACCTGGCAGCATATGGGGTGCTCTGTCGGGCTGCCGTGGGGTCACTAGGGCGGCTGGCTGGGAATGTAGCATCTGGTCTGTATGTGTCCCCGTGGGAAGTCAGAGGGCAGGGGTGCCTGCCCCGGGAGACTGGTGACGTGGGGTCCGTGAGGAGGCGTGGGCGCCACCGGACGTGACATCCAGAGTTTCCACACCGTGCGGGAAGGACACCCCACGCGTTCCGCATCCCTGGGGCTCACCCGTGGCCTCTGCCCTGTACATGCTGGGCTTTGGCGCCAACAGCCAGGCCCCTGGCGCGGGACGGAGACACGACCACCCTGTTCCCCACTCGGGAAGAGCAGGTCGGAGGCTCCCCTGCTCCCCTCAGGTACCCCACAACCGGGATTCTGCAGGGAAACCCCAAAGACCACGCCCCTCGGGCATCGCAGCCCAGAGCTGCCCAGCCTGAACCTCGCTGGAGTGGCTGAGCCTGCTTCTGCTCTGGCCGGTCTAGAACTTTCCTCTCGCAGCCACCTCTGCCTCCTTGCCCAGCAGGCCCCACGTCGTCCCTGATGTGGCCTCGTGTGTCCTACCTAAAACTTAGCACCGTGCTGAGAGTAGCCCGTCGCAGGGGACACGTTCTGTAGGAGTGGACGCTTACCGGAGGCCCTGGAGGTGTCGGATCCCGGGGGAGGGGAGGGGAGGGGCCGTGTGTCACAGGACAGAGTCCAGTCTGGGAAGATGAATACGTTCTGGGGACCGATGCACAACAACGTGAATGTGCTCGATGCCCTTAAAAGCGGTTAAGATGGTAAATTTGTGTCGTGCGTGTTTTGACACAATAAAAGGGACGGCAGACAAACCTAGAGGTCTCTCCACCCGGCACCCCTCTGCTGTTCCCCTTGCTGGGAACTTCGCGCCACGCCCGCAGGGAGTGCCGGGCTGGTGGGGGACCGGCGCCCTGGGGGCACTCCTGCCTCTCCCACCTTCCCGCCACCCACCCACCGGCTTCTCTGCCCCAAGCCCCTCCCACAGCGTCGTCCTGCAGCTGAGGTTCAGCCGGGTTCCAACCGGTTTCGACTCTCCCCGCTCGCGGCTCCGTGGCTCCAGCCGGGAGACAGCACATCCCGCCCTCCTCACTGCACCTCCCTCCTACTGGGGGACCCCGGGCCGGGCCCTGCCTCCCTGGGTCGGCACGTGCCCTCCCCGGGCCCACTGCCTGTGGGCTGTCAGCACGGGCGTGGGATGAGCGGGTGGGCTCCCCGTCCTCCTCTGCTCGGTCTGGCCGCTGTGGTCCGTCCTCCCAGCACATCGGCCCTCAGCGCTCCTGTGCCTCCTGTCCACCGAGAGCCTGCCCCACTCCGGCCCTGGCCGCCCTGCACCCAGCAAGCCGGCTTCGTCCCTCCGCCCGCCCGGCCCTCCGCCTCGGCCTGGGCTCCGTGGCCCTTCTCACTCTCTGGCCAGTGATCCTGTTGTCCCTGAGTGTCAGTCTGGAGCTTCAACGGGGCGGGATATCCCTGGGGTGTCACGTGGGTGGGGTGCAGCCAGCTAGCGTGGAGTCCCCCCCCCCCCCCCCCCCCCCCCCCCGCCTCCCCTGGAGCACGGGCGTCGGAGCGGATGAGTGCCCGGTGCTTGTGGCTTCGGGACGGGGCCCGGCGCCTGGCGTCGGAGCCTGAGCGGAGCCGCAGCCGGGACGGCCAGCTGTGTGCGCACCGTGTCCGCCGCGTGCCCTGTTGACGCCGTGCTCCCTTTGTTGCCAGAGCTGCCACGAAGGACACTGCCCGTTCATGCTGACCGAGTGCCCGGCGTGCAGAGGCCTGGTTCGCCTCGGAGAGAAGGAGCGGCACTCGGAACAGGAGTGCCCGGAGAGGAGCCTCAGCTGCAGGCACTGCCGGGCGCCCTGCTGCTGGGCCGACCTGAAGGTGAGGGCGTCCGGCAGGGCTCCCCTAGCTCCTCGAGCCCCAACGCTGAGCCTGCCGTCCCGCCGTCGCGGCCGCCGTGGCGTCTTCGCCGCGTCCCACCAGTCCGCCGCTCGCAGCCAGCGGGGTGGAAGGTTCCTGGTAGGAACTCGGGCGGATCTGAAGGCAGAGCCGAGTGGTTTTAAAAACCTGTTTTATTTTAGAAAAACTCACACGGAGGGAGCCGCAGCGCCAGGCCTGGGCCACCCTCCCTGGAGCATGTCCGTGTCCCCACGCGCCTGGCGCCACGTGGCTCCCCCTGCTTGCTAGGGGGTCCCAGGCTTTGTGTCGCGTCTCCTGGAAACTTTGAGAATGTGTTTCTGAGCACGTTTGCTCTTAGACCGCTGCACATGCCACCGTCCCTTCCGGGTCTCAGCGGCGACTCCCCGCCATCCCCGGCTCACTTGGTGCCCGTGTCTCCCGACATCTGATTTGTCGGGATCGGGGTCCACACGGTCCCCACGCTGCATCTTGATGGTGTGTCCGCAAGGTCTCTTTAATTGTGCTCTGCGGGGCTGCTTGTTTTTTGTTTGTTTGTTTTTGCCGCTGTTCCTTGAAGAAGCTGGGCTGCACGTCTGTCCTTGCTGTGCCCCTCAGACCCCCATTCTGTAGACCATTCGGTCCAGAGGCCCGAGCGCGTCCACTCACGGGGCATCTGGCCGCTCACAGGGCCAGGGTCTCAACATCCCACGGCCTTGCTCCTCAGTGGCCTGGTTTCAGTTCGGGTGACCAGCAGCGGTGCTCTGCCCTGGTCGCCGTGGATGGCTTGTCCTCACGTGGCCCCGAGCTGCCAGATGGAGAAGAGGGGGTTCTGCTCTGACCCTCCCAAGTGACACTTGCGAGTGCCTGTGGGAGCCGCCCCGTCAGGGGTCTCGGGAGCCACGACCCCGGAACGAGGCCACGAGGCGGCAAGGGTGACCTCACGCACGCCCCGGCTCCTGACCGCTGTCTTTCAGGCGCACCACGAAGTCTGCCCCAAGTTCCCCCTGACCTGTGACGGCTGTGGCAAGAAGAAGATCTCCCGCGAGAAAGTAAGTGGTTTCCTGGCGCCTGTGACGACGGGGCGGGGGCGTGCGCGTTGTGCCCCGTGCTCAGTGGTGGCCCGTGGGCCGCTGTTCTGTTACGCTTCCCACGGTGGAAGTGACCCGGCCCGGGAGAAGTCGCACACGCCTGAGATGCTGGCCGCCGCTCAGTCTCACCCCTGCGCGCACGCTCACCTGCATCCAGAACCCCGCAGGGCTGGGGGCAGGCTCCGAGCTCCCGGTAAAGAGAGAACGTACTGCGGCTTCATACTGACGCTTCCGGTTCGGATTTTTGCCTGATTCCGTGCGTTCTCAGCCCTCTTGCCGCGGAGCATCTCGGTGCCGGATCCCCTCGGCCTGGTGGCTTACGTGTGCCGCCCCGGCCTACGGCTGCTTTCACAGTGTCAGTCGTGGACCACGCTGGCGGCCTCGTTTCTGGGACTCACGCGCACGCCTCTGGGCTGGCGGCCCCGGGAGGCCGTCTCGGTGCTGAGCTGCCGTCCGCCTCGGCTTTCTAGTCTGAGATCACCCTTTACGGACGGAGTGCGCTTCGAGTTTTGGAAACCGGGGAAAGTGTGCTGACTGGCCGAGCCCAGGCCCCGCCCACAGGCACCATGACAGACCCCCGAGGTGGGGGCAGATAGGGGCTCTCGGGACTCCCAGTTCCCCTCTGTCCCGGCGTGAGCCAGGCTGGGAGCTGTTCGCTCCGGGCTGGCCCGCATCCCTGACCGGGAACATCGGGACTCCCGCCCGCCTCTTGCAACGGGGGGAGAGACTCCGTGCTCCTTTTCTCTGTGTTTGACGCCCTAAGTGTCAGCGGTGGTTTGGGCCACGGTCCCCTGTCCTTTTACTTAGTTTAACGTTTCATTTATTTTTGTCTGGCATTCGTAGCTCTGACGGTCTCTCTCTTCCACGGCCCTGGCAGATGGAGGCAGAGGGACCGCTCGCCCTTGCCCACTTACGAGTGCCCCCCTCCGCCCTGGTCTTTGCTGGCGGAACGTGCCGCCCGTGTCAGTGCCCGGCGTGTGCACGGCCGGGCTCTCTGGGTTCCGCGCCTGTCGGCATCGGCGTTGTCGTGTGCCAGCACCCTGCTGGTCCGTCGTGGGCGTCTGACCCCCGGTCAGGCCGGCCCCTCCTCGCTCCCAAGGGCCCGGGGGCCCTCGACACAATGTGTCCTACGAGCTGTGGTGGAGAGACGGGGGTGCAGAGGCCCGAGCACGGGGCTGGGCGTCTGCGTGTGTTCTGAAGCCCTAGGCCTGCACCCACCTCCCTTCGTTGACACGCACAGGCCACGTGGCCACGTGTGCGTGCGCGTGTACGTGCACACCTGTGGTGGGTTGTGGGCCGTGTTCAGCCTGAGACCGCAGGGGCCAGGCCGGTGGGGGTGGGGTCCGGGGAGGAGACGGTGGCAGGGAGGAGAGAGTAAGGGCACCGACGGCGTCCGTCCTTCCAGTTCCAGGACCACGTCCGGGCATGTGGCAGATGCCGAGTCCCGTGCAGGTTCCGTGCTGTCGGCTGCCCCGAGATGGTGAGTCCCGTGGGCCCTGGGTCCGTCCGCTGGGGGCTGGGCGGGTGCCCGTCGATCCTGGTGAGTGGGCGGAGCCTGCAGAAGCGTGCCGCGTGCCCTCTCCCCGAATGCCGGATCTGCCGAGCCTTCAGACTGGCCTCCTGGTTTCCCTCCCGTTTCTGCTGCCTTGTCCACCTGCTCGGCCGTCAGGTGTCCCAGTCTCAGTCAGGGCTCGCGTCCCTCTGCTGAAAATGCCCAGGGCCTTGTACCTCCCTGGTGTCTGGTGGGCGTTTCTGGCCTCGGCCGCACACTGTGACACGTGCCCACCCCCCACCCCCCTACCCCCCTGCCCCCCTGCCCTGTTTCTGTACCTTCCCAAAAAGAGCACCTCGTGTCACCGGCCTCACATCCAGGGCAGCCAGAGACCCATGCTGCCTGCACACAGGTCCTGGACCCACCTGCCTCCCCTACTTCCGTGGCCTGTGTGGCCCTGGCTGCCTCTGACGTCGTCTCTGCACCAGTCACTGGCTTGTCCGTCCTTGGGCACACTGACCCGTTCCCACCTCAGGACCTTGACCTGTCAGCTTCCCTCAGGGCTGGGCGGTTCTCCGTCCGCTTGGCCTCTGCCGTTTTCCCTGACCGTCTGTCCCCCAAGGGGCTCTCTGAGGGCCTGGGGAACGGCCGGTGCTCTGCTCCTCAGAAACTTCCAAGGGTGGTAGCCCCGGCTGTGCTGTCACCTGGTGCCTTGACACCCGGTCTCTGGTGTCACCTCCCACCGTTGCTCATTGTTTGGTGACGTGGTGGCGGTCCGTTCCCATGCAGGCCCTGGGCCCCCCGCCCTGGGCGCCGCCCGAGGCCAGGCCTGGCCCCGGGCGCCGCAGCCACCGCCCTTCCAGCGGCCAGAGTCCACCGTGGCCTGAGTGCGATTGCCGCTGAGGACGCGTGTCGTCTTGAGCCTGTTGACCTCATCCTGACCTGAGGCCTCACACACGCCCCTCCGGATTGGCAGGGGCGTCCCGTCAGAGCCCCGCTGGGGAGCTGCGCCCTGGGCGCTGTGCCTCACGGGGCCTCTGTTCTTTCCTTCGTTTGGTGTTTTGGGAGCGTTTAACTTTTTTAAGTTTGTCGTGAAGTCTCAGGAGAAATTGGCCGCCGGGTCAGAACCGTACGATAAAGAGGATTTGAAGAAGCTTAGCTTTACTGGTCCCCCCCACCCTCCACCCCGGGCAGTTTTAAACCGTGTCTTCTTTCCTGTCACTTCACACGAAAGCAGACGAGTCACCAGGAAGGTTTGGATTTTGGAAAGACAGTGACACCAGCGACAGGTGACGTGCCGGCAAGCGAATGACGCGGAGGCGTCGCCGCACCTTGCGGCACGTCCGTGGGGCTCTGGCGCCGAGCCGAGTGCGGGTGCGGCGCCGTGAGCCTCCCCGTCTTCCCTCTGCAGGTGGAGAGTGAGAAGCAGCAGCAGCACGAGGCCCAGTGGCTCCGGGAGCACCTGGCCATGCTGCTGGGCGGCCTCCTGGAGGCCAGGCACCCGTCGGGGGCCGATGGCCGCTTCCTGGGCCAAGGCGAGGTCGGGGGCTGGGAAGCCGGCACGCTGCACCCCGAGGCCGAGCTCCCCAAGGCCGCGGAGCTCCGGCAGCGGTGTGAGGCCCTGGAGAGGAAGACGGCCACCTTCGAGAACATCGTCTGCGTCCTGAACCGGGAGGTGGAGAGGGTGGCCATGACCGCCGAGGCCTGTGGCCGGCAGCACCGACTGGACCAGGACAGGATCGAGGCCCTGAGTAACAAGGTCTGGGCCCGGGGCCCCCAGGGCTAGTCTGGGCGGGCCCCGGGGCACCACGGGGCCTCGGAGCTGGGATTTCAGGGATGGCACCTTGAGTTCCGGCGTGACGCTCCTCCTGCTTCTCCGCTTCTGTGTCTGAGCCGGAGTCCCTCTCGGAGCCGTGTGCACCGATGGGCCTGACGGGGTGCTGGAGGCCTCTGGGAGGTGGCCCCTCCTCTCGGGCCTGTGGGTTCCACAAGTGCGTTTCCTGACACTGAGCTCTCGAGTCTCGGGCGCGGGTGGGGTCGGGGGTGTTGTGGGGACGGAGCTCCCCTACGAGCTGAGCCCGGTCAAGCCCCGGGCAGTGGGAGAAGCCGTCCTGCTCGAAGTCGGTGGAAAGGTGGGCGTGGGGGCGCTTCCCTAAGCGCCGTCCTGCGAAATGCAAGGTGGCCCCTGAGGCCCGCAGCCCCTCCCGCCGGCACCCTCACGGGGCCCCCTGCGCCCCCAGGTGCAGCAGCTGGAGAGGAGCATCGGCCTGAAGGACCTGGCCATGGCCGAGCTGGAGCAGAAGGTCCACGAGATGGAGGCGTCCACCTTCGACGGCGTGTTTCTCTGGAAGATCTCGGATTTCGCCAGGAAGCGCCAGGAAGCTGTGGCTGGCCGCACGCCCGCCATCTTCTCTCCAGGTGCCGTTCTGGAACTTGTCCTCGGAGCTGCTGGTGTCCGAGCTACTCACGCACCCTCGGGCTGGAGGCCCCTGCTGTGCCGGCAGCGCCTCCGCGGGAGGACGCGGGCTGGGCGGGTGGCCGCCTGGGCCGGGACTCCCCTCACGCACAGAACTTCGGGCGGGTACTCGCAGGGGTGTTCCCTGGAAGGCACCTCTGGGGAGAGGGCGGCGCTCGTCCACGCGGCGGGCTCCCTTGCTCTGCCAGGGCCACGCGCGGCCCACGGCCCTTCCTGCCGAGCCCGGCCCTCCACCCCGCACCGAGGGGCCTGCCACCCCACGGGCGCCCTTTACCGTTTACTTCGGTGAAGTTGCTGCCGTGGTTGTGTGTTCGGAGCCCGGGCGAGCGGGGGGCAGGGGCGGGGCGCCTCTCCTGCTGGCGGGTACAGGGCCGCAGGCAGGCCCGCCCGCGACCGCGCCGTCCCCTGGAACCGGATGCTCACGCTCTGTCTTCCTGGCTGGGACAGGCGACTGCCACGTGGGGAGCGGCGTGTTCGGGAGGCCGGCCCCTCTGCACTGGATGCGAGCAGGCAGCTCCTTTTGCTAGCGCGTTTCCTCGGGAGTGGGAGCGTGCCTGCCGATCAGCTTTCCTCCGGGTCTAGCTCTGGCGGAACCTGATAGAGAACTGAGCGTGAGCTCCAGCTGGGGTGGCCCCGTGACGCGCCCCCGGGAGACGCTCGTCTGTGCTCAGGCAGAGCTGCGCAGCCGGAGCGGGCTGGTGTCCGGGGAGCCGAGGGAGGGTGGTTTCCGGGGCCACGGGCAGGAAGACCGTGAGGGCCGCTCCCGGGGGTGCCCGGCCTCGTGCCGTGTCTGGGCTCCTGCGTGTCTCTGGGCGCCATGCTGGATATTGGGAATGTCGCCTCTGGCTTGTCCCAGGGTCTCCCCCACTGTGCCCTTTCCAGGCCCCGGCTCAGGTCTGACCACGGCCTTTTGACTAGAGCCAAGCCCCACCCCCGCCCCGAACTTCACGGCTGGTTCTGTTTTGGGGTTACATTTAGGGTTTTCAGAAATGCTGTTTTTTAATGTTTACTCTTGAGAGCAGGTGTGAGTGGGGGAGAGACAGAGTCGGGAGGGCGGACAGAGGCTCTGAAGCGGGCGCTGTGCTGAGAGCAGCGAGTGTGACGCGGGGCTCAGATCTGTGCACGAACTGTGAGATCATGACCTGAGCTGAAATTAAGACTTGGACGCTCAACCAGCTGAGCCACCCAGGCGCCCCTAAAAACGTTTCTTCTAATTACCTATTTTTCTTTTGGGCGTTTGTTCTCGCTAGGAACTAACTGCGTCCTTAGAGGAGAAGTACGTGCCCCCAACCTGGGTGTTGTCCCTGCGTTTCTGTTCCTTGCGGGGAGCACGAGCCCTCGGCCTGGCTTCACTGACGCTCCCTCCCGTCCCCCCTGCAGCCTTCTACACGAGCAGGTACGGCTACAAGATGTGTCTGCGCATCTACCTGAACGGAGATGGCACCGGGCGCGGGACGCACCTGTCTCTCTTCTTTGTGGTGATGAAGGGCCCCAACGACGCCCTCCTGCGGTGGCCCTTCAACCAAAAGGTACGCGAGGCTGTCCCAGCGGCCGCTCTGGGGACCCCGGTGGGCGGCAGGCTGTCAGGATGGGCCCTCAGGCTCCTGGGCCCAGGGCCTCACGTGGCTCTGTCGCTGCAGTGGAGCCGGGGCGCCACCCGCTCGGCCCCGGGGCTTCCGGCCACTTAGGGCCAGCGGTTCCAGATGCGGCCTTGGGGCTGGTTTCAGAGGAAGGGCCACGGCTGGAGACGGTACCTGAGGCTCTCGTGTCACAGTTGGGCGAGGGATCGGAGGTGCCGGTGCCGTCGTCCTTCCCCTTCGCCGTGCCGGGCCAGCCCCGTGGTCTTCCTGGTGGAGGCAGCGCATCTGAAAAGTGCTGTTCCTCGGGGAGGGCGGCAGGTATTCTGTGAGCCCTCTGGCGAGGAAACGTGTGCCACGTGAACATAAGAAAAGGCACCAACGATGCAGCTCCACGTAGCCCCGACTGTAGCCTGGGATCCTAGGGGTTGGTCACAGAAGGTGCCGGAGCGCAGATCACCCAGACGGGGTTGACACCCGGTAGCCGTGGAGCGGGGGGGCCGTGACTCAGCGTTGTCCCTCCGCGGGGCGCTCTCCCCCAGGTGACCTTAATGCTGCTTGACCAGAACAACCGGGAGCACGTGATCGACGCCTTTAGACCCGACGTGACCTCGTCCTCCTTCCAGAGGCCAGTCAGCGACATGAACATCGCGAGCGGCTGCCCCCTCTTCTGCCCCGTTTCCAAGATGGAGGCCAAGAATTCCTACGTGCGCGATGACGCCATCTTCATCAAGGCCATTGTGGACCTGACGGGGCTCTAGCCGCCTCCCACCAGGGTCAGGGGTCAGGAGCAGCCGGGCCCGGCGGCTCGGTGAGGAGCCACCACGCTGGGCCTGAGCCTCGCTGCGGGTGGGCGCCTGCCGCCTTCGTGGCCCACCGGGACGGGGCCGCCTCCTGGGAGAGGCCGCTCAGCCCGGGCTGCGTGGGGTGGGCTGCAGGCCCGTCGGTCCCTCCGAGGGCCGTCCGTGTAGGTGCTCGGGGCGGAGCGAGCGGAGGGGGCAAGGTGGGCCGGCACCTTGTCCTGCCCTTTGGCCCCCGGAGAGAAGGGACGCGCTCAGGCCCGGCCGCTGCTCTGAGGAGAGGTCCTGCTGTGCAGGCCAGCGGGCAGGGAGGGCGCTCTGTGTCCTCAGGGCCTCCCGTCAGCCGCCCCCGGGGCAAGCGTGGGGTGCACGTTGGGCCCTGCCGTGAGACGTGGTGCGGTAGCTGCCCCGTCGGGCTGTGGAGGAGTCGTTATTAAACTGTTAAATCTCTGTGGTGAGTGGTATCCGTTCGCCTCTGGCCTCGGTGGCATTGACCCTCACAGGGGCCTCCTGGCTCTCTGCCGTCCCTCGGTCCCTTCCCTACAAGTGCCCCGTCCCTTCCTGCGTCACCAAGTCCCTGAGCAGTTACGTGGGTTCCCTGACACTCCATGCTTGTTCCTGCAGGCCTTGCGGAAGCCAGCCGTTCTCCTTTCTGGAATCTTCTTTGTTGGCCAGCTCCTCCTCCCTCAGGCCTCCCCGGGGGCTGCCTTGAGAGCAGGTCCACATGTGGCCCCACCCCTCCCCTCCCCTCCCCTCCCCGCAGGGACCTCTGGCCGTGGAAGAACGGCCAGGAGCTTTTGCATTTGGGGATCCGGCAAGCCGTGTTGCCTCCCCGGAACCGGGTCTCCTCCAGAACCAGGTGTTTCGTCCAGTCGGCAGCCAGTGGTGCCAGCCCCCAACCGCAGACCCGAATCTCAGTTCGAGCGGGGGCCTCGGCCCCACGGGGTGCGGCGCTGGGGCAGACTCGGGGTCCTGGCCGCCGGCTGTGTGCACCCGGGTGGTTCCAGAGGGCCGGGCTGGGGCTGCCCCGGGGGCCTCTGTAGAGAACACGTGACGTGTCGGACTCCCCCTCACGTCCCTGAGAAGGGACGAGACGCGAGCGCCAAGAGGAGAGAAACCGGCCCCTGCGGCCACGTCCGAGGACACAGAAGCGCACACGTCCCGCGTCGAGCGCGGTGGTGTCGAAACGTGGCGGGGAAGCTGACGTCCTCCGAGGCCCTTCCGGCCGAGCTCTCCGGAGCGGCGTCCTCACGAGTCGTGTCTTCTGTTTTCTCACAACCGAGACCTCGGCGCCGTCTTCGCCACGTGAGCCCCCCGCGCAGAGCCGACTGCCCCGCTTGCCCCCGCCGCCCGCATCCACGGCCCGACCCCCCCCCGCCCGGTGCCGGGCTCCCCGAGGTGCGCAGGCTGTCGTGGGCGAGAGGCCTGTGGGCCGCGGGCCGCGCCTACTCTGCTCCTGCAGAACGCAGGGCATCGCCTGCCCTTGTCCACTTGTCCGCTGGGCTGTCGGTCTCGTTTTCCTGCCGGTTGCGAGAGTGCCCGATGCTCCTGGAGGCCGGTCGTTAACCGTGTCAGGAGCGTGTTCGCGACGGGAACCTAAGGTGCAGAATTTCCTTGGCGAACCATGCTTCTGACCAGCTTATTCAAGAAGTCCTAAGTCTTTCTGAGGAAACGTTCGAGTATTTTTTCTGATGGTTTTTAAAGCTTCGTCTCCAACACGTTGGGCTTTACTCGGGAATTTGTTTATGGGGTGTGTACATACGTTTTGTTTTCTGTTAGGCCGGCTGGGTTCGATCAAGTGCATTAGTGAGTTTCCTTCCTTTTCCTCAAACCAGAACTGTAAGGCGAGAGGATTGGAAAGGCTTTTGCCCACAGGGACAGGGTGAGGGAGAAGTGAACGGCAGAAGGAAGGTGTGACCTCGTTTTGGAAGGGGGAGGGCGGGTTGGGGGGTGGCCAGCGAGCAGACGAGGGCCCTGCCAGGGTGCCGGCCCGCAGCCGCCTGCTGGTCCTCCCTTCCCTCCAGGGCAGCTCGGTCCCTGCGACCTCGCCCAGACCTCACCCACCTACCGGGGGCCCCGGGCTGTGGGTCCGGAGAGCTTGATGGACGAGCTCCGGACCAGGAGCGGGGCGCAGGGTGGGGCTCCGGGAGGAGCGGGTACAAGTCTTTGCCGGACCGAGGGCGGCATCCCGTCTCCCTTGCAGGGTGCTGCTGCTGTGGGGACGTGCTCCTGCGGGGAGACCAGGGTCCCCCGGAGACAGCACGTGCTCTAGAGAGACACCGTGAGAGGCCTGGCCCCACCCCTTGTCCCGCAGCAGCCTTCCACGCCTGCTGTTGGGGCAGCCCCCTCCCCTGCCCTGCCGCTGGCAGGCAGGCGGTTTTCTGTCTCTGCGGACCGCCCGTTCTGGACGCGCACCCGCTCGCGGCTGTGCACACGGCCTTCGGCCCTCGCGTCGGGCTTGCTTGCGTGTGAAGTTGGCCAGGTTCTGCGGCAGGCATCGGGACTTCTTTTCTTCTGAGGCCGAAAGAGACCCCACGTACGGACAGACCACGTTTCATTGACGTGTCCGTTGATGGACCTCAGGCTGTCCCCACGTCGGCCGTCTTGAGCCACGCTGCCGTGGGCGTCGTGTGCGGTTTGCGTGTGGACGCGGCCCGCCGGCGGAAATGGAGGGCTGCGTGTTGAACCGCCCGGTGGCCCGACATTCCTCGTGGCATGCTTTCCACGTAACGCCTTCGTTTCACCTCCTGCCCCTCCCACGGTCTCTAGAATCTCGAACCCTTATTAGTTTTTAATACAAAAAGTGTTTATTTAAAAACAGAAGCGGCCACTGTGCCGCGTGTGTGGTTTTGGCTCACCGGTGCCCTGTGTCCGCCCGTGTCCCGTCCTGAGGGCCTGTGGCTTCCCGTGTCCGGGTGTATTTTGATGCTGACCGTCTGGGTTTAGCATTGGGTTGACGGTTCTTGTTCCCGTCACCTGGAAGCCAGCCCCGCGCGCGGCCCGGGCCTGCACAGGTGAAGTCTGCTGCGGGTCGGTTCAGGTAAAGCGCACTCTCTCTCTCGTGGCTTTTTCCACCTGTCACGTAAGGTTGATTTACCGTGTGTTTTGGGTGCAGTTCCGTCCGTCTTGCCACATGTACGGATTGATGGTCAGAATACGGGATAGCGCCGTCGTCCCTGTAGACGCCGCTGCGCTGCGGGCCCCGCGCCTGTGACTCCCCAGCCAGTGCCCTGCTCTCGTCACTGTGGCTTGTCCGAGGGTGCCGTCAGTGCGGCCCGACAGCGTAGAACCTTCTGAGGCTGGTGCCGCTCGGCAGGATGAATGCCTCGGAGGTTCAGATGTCGTGTGGATCAGAGATTTGTCTTGTCTGTTTGCTGAGGAGCGTTCCAGTGCTCAGACGACCCGTCTGTCTGAGCATACACGTGTTGAGGGGAGTGCGAGTGGTTTCCAGATCTCTGTGGTCCTGCGTAGAGCTGCGCACGTTCGCACACAGGCTGCCGGGGAGCCCGCTTCCGTTTTCCCAGAGGGCCGGCCTGACTGTTCGTAAAAGATACTTTGGAAGTTCCCGATCGAATGTCCCCAGTGTTTAGACACGGTTGATTTTTGGGTGTTGTCTTTATGTCCCGTAAGCTCGATAAACGCACTTACTGGTCCGGGAGGTTGTTAAAGTGTGTGTTTTTGTAGCTTTGGGGGGATTTTTCACATAAACAGTCGTGGCATCTGTGAACAAGGACAGTTGTGCTGTCCTCCAGTCGGTATGTGCTTCACGTCTCTTGCCCACCGTGGCCCACCTGCAGAGTCCCCCGCTGGGAGACGGAGCCTGGGTACAAGAAGGGGCTGCCTGGGCCTCGTTCCCGCTCTCGGGAAGGTTCCCTCTTTCACCACCGGGTACGATGTGACCTGCAGCCTGGAGCGATGCCTCCGTCAGGCTGCCGCAGCTCCCGTCCGCTGCTCCTGCTTCGCAGAGAACTTTGTCATGACTTGGGTGCTTTGTGAAATGCTCTCTCCATGGCAGGTGTTCTGTCCAAGCGTCTTCCTCTGTTTTGCTGCTCTAGGCGCCGACGTTGACTGGCCTCTGAGTGTGGAAGCAGCCTTGCGTTTCTGGATTAAATCCCACTTGGTTGTGGCGTGCTCTTCATTTTGTGTTTCTGGATTTGGTTTCATAATCTCTTGATTTTGCAAGTCCACTCGCCAAGGATGTTGAGCTATAATTGTCTTGCTCGTAGTCTGTGGTTTCCATGTCGGGGTGACGGTGGTCTTAGGGAGAAGGCGTCTGGAAGCATTGACGTTGAGGTTTGTTTCGTGGCTCGGGCTGTGGTCTGTCTTGGTGGGTCGTCCGTGTCCACCGAGAATGTGTGTCCTGCTCTTGCTGAGTGGAAGGTTCTCCGCAGCTTAGGTAAATCGAGTTAGTTGGTGGGTTCTTACAGGCCCACTTCTGTCTGCCCCAAAAAGACACGTTGAATCCCCAGTAACTCAGAATGTGATCTTAATTGGAAACAGGGTCTTTATAGTGATAAAGAGCTTCAAAGGAGGCATAGGGTGGGCCCAGTGCAGTGTGATTGGGTAGCCGTATAAAAAGGGGAGGCCCAGGGGCACCTGGGTGGCTCAGTCAGGCAGGCGCCCAGCTTCGGCTCAGATCGTGATCTCACGGTTTGTGGGTCCCGGCCCCACGTTGGGCTGTCTGCTGTCAGCGCGGAACCTGCTTGGGATTCTCTCTCCCCCTCTCTGCCCTCCCCCACTCTCTCTCTGTCTCTCACACGTTAAAAAAAAGTTCTTTAATAAAAAAAGGGGTCGGGAGATTTGGACACAGACACACACAGAGGGACGGTGGTGGGAAGGGACCCAGGGGGAGGCCAAGTGAGGACAGAAGGTCGGACCGCAGAGTCAACAGACGAGGACACCGAGGACGGCCGGCTCCCCGGCAGCTGGAAGAGGTGAGGAGGGTCTCCCCGCAGCGAGCACGCGGACTCGTGGCCTCCAGAACCGACAGGCTGCTCCCCCCCCCCCCCCCCCGGCGCGGGGTTCCCGGTCACAGCAGCCCCGCAGGTGCATACGGTGGCCGTTCGGTTCAGTCCCAAGGCAGGACGCCGGCTCCTGCTGCCGGCGGCCTCTGCTCTCTGTCCCGCCGCGTCGCTCCGGCTGTGCTGAGGCTCTTTTGCGAGCCACGCACACGTTGGGGAATGTCTGTCATCCGTGGGCGGCGGCCGGCTTCCCCGCGGAGGCTCCCTCTCCGTGGAGGCCAGTGCAGCCGGTCGGGTTTCCTTCGCGGAGGGTTTTTATGGCTTGCCTCCCCCGTCCTCTTGCGTCCCGCCCCCTGACAGCGTGTTTGACGTGCTTGGTGAGCGGCGGGTGGGGCCGGGGGCTCGTGTGTGTGTGTGTGTGTGTGTGGGTTTCCCCGGTGCCGAGTGAGGTGGGGGAGTCCTTTACGTCGGTCCTCTGTCTGTCCCTCCGTTTCCTCTCTCCTGCCTGGAAGGACAGGATTTGAACATTTTTTAGTGCTGTTTTAGTGGTGGTTCTAAGGAGCACACCACTTTTTTTTTTCCATGTTTATTTTTGAGAGAGGGAGCGAGCGAGCCCAGGGGAGGAGCAGAGAGAATCCCAAGCAGGCTCCGTGCCGTGCTGTCGGCGCACGGCCCGACGTGGGGCTCCGTCCCACAAACCGTGAGACCGTGACCTGAGCCGAAACCCAAGAGTCAGACGCTCGACCAGCTGAGCCCCCCAGGCGCCCCGCAACACGCTCAACTCCTAACGGTTTACTCACGGACTCGATAGTTTGCACTCTGACTGGGGTGTAGGCACCTTACCCCCAGAGGTCCTTTATAATCCCCCACGGGGCACCTGTCTAGACTGAAAACCCCCATCAGGCAACACTACCGCCTTCCTTTCAGCTGTCAGACGTGTCTTGAAGAACCCAGGAGGACAGGGGTCGGTCTGTGTCTGTGCCGTCATTGCTGGCGGCCCAGCCTCGTTCCGATGGCACTTACTCTTGTCGGAGAAGCTTCCGTCGCTGGCTGTGGAGTCTCTCCATCTTCTTTCATTTGAGAACTTATCTCGCCTGTATTCGTGAAGGATGTTTCACTGGACACGGCACTCTGGGCTGCCAGCCTTTCCGCCTTTAACTGTGTCGCTGCTCCTCGAGGCCTCCGGGGCTGCCGGTGAGGGGCCTGTAGGGCAAGCACAGTCCTTCCCCACCGGTCAGGGTTAGTCTGTCCTCGGGTTTCAGAAGCTCGGTGAGATGTGCCTGGGCGGGGACGTCTTTGGCTTTACCCTGTTTTGGGCTCACTCAGCTTCTCAGACCTGTGGGTGTGTGCCTTCCGCCACATGGGACAAGTTTGCAGCCCTTGCTTCTTCGGACCCCCGTGCTCTTTTCCTTTTGGGCCCCCCGCGGTACGAATGCAAGACCTTTAGTTCTGTCCCCCAGGTCCCTGGGGCTGAATTTCCTCCTGATGGATTTTCTTTCTTTGTTCAGGTTGCCTAACTTCTGTTGACCTGTCGTCAGTCAAGTTCTCAGACTCTTCTGTCCGTCTCCATTCTGCTAGTCTGTCTAGTGAGTTTTAACGGTTTGGTGATTTTGACTTCCAGGCCCAACATTTCCAGACGACTCCTCTTTGCTGAGACCGTTAATGTCTTTACATTTATTGCAGAATGTCTGTGATTGCTTCTTCGAGTGTTTTTCTGACCTTTACTTTAGAGTCTCAGAGAATTTCAACACCTGTGTTTTTTCACCCTTGGCATCCGCTGAAGGTCTTTTCCTCTGAGTTGGCATCTCGATGGCTCCTTGCAGACCAAGTAATTGTGGGTTACATCATGGGCATCTCGAACGTCACTTGAGCGGGTCTGGGTGTCGTCTGGATCCTGGGCGGCTGGGGTGTCTGCTCCACGGGCATTAGCTCTCGTCGGGTTTGGGCCCTCACCCACAGCGGTCTGTGGCCCGGCCGGTGTCGGCCCAGCTTCCGGGCCCCGGCTCTCTGGACCTGCCCTTCGGCCGGGATCGGGCGGGCCCGCGAGCTCTTGTGTCTGGGTGTGCGGCTGGGTGGTCAGCCTTAGCGGTCACGACCACCTCCGCCTCCACTTAGCGGCCATAACCTCCCTCTCGCCTGGGTGCCAGCACCGCCCACTGCTCCAGCCAGAGACTCGGGGCTCTTGCTACCCCACTCTGTCGTGCCCCTCCTGGGTCAGTCCACGTCGGGGTCCTCCCAGCGGCAGCCAGAAAGGGCACGGCAACGGGGGTTCTCTCAGAGCCACGGCTGTGCTCCGCGCTCAACGCTGGGGGCTCCCGTAGCTGCCACGCCTGGTGCCACCGGGGGTCACCCAGGGCATGAAGAGAAGAGAAGAGGCCCGGGCATTTCCACTCCGTGAGCACCAGGGTCTGAGGCCACTAGGAGTCCGGGCCGGCACGGACACTGAGTGCGTGTTCTGCTCTCACTTGCCCTTGCCCGCCGCTGCTGTCGCCGTGCCACAGGAGGGCCGGGGCCTGCGTGCCTGTACCCTCTCACTGGGACCCATGACCTCCCCCACAGAGCTGTAGGGTCTCAGGATCCTCGCCGGCCCGCATCCCGTGTGTCCGCTGCTGCCTCCGGCCAGACTTCGGCACGCGTGTCCCGAGGACGTGCGCAAGGACGCTCTCAGGCCATCTTCTCTCTTCCTGCGCGCCCGCCCCACGACCCTGCTGCCTGCCCAGCCTTCTGCACCCGCCCGCGGACTGAGCCTCATTTCAAGCTCACGCCCACTTTTCTCCGTCCGGCTCCTTTACAGTCCGTGTGCTTTTCTTACCCCTGTGTTTTTGTTCTGCAGATTTTACTGTTTCCGTGAGGAGTTTAACCTCGATGTATTTTAAGTCCTCTTCAGAAAACCGCCCACGTTTATGGCTTCTCGGGAGCACCCGTGCACTTGTGGGGCTCACTGGCGACTTTTCGTGGCAGAAGCCTCGTGGCTCTGGCTGCTCGGTCTCGGGCATGCACGCGTGGGCAGTTCCGGGTTCTGTTCTTCTGCCCTTGCCTCCGGGCCTCCCTCCCTGTACTGTGTCCGGTGGTTCTGAGATGGGTCCCTGTTGTTACCACGGGCTGGAGCGCCCACTTTGGCTGTGCGGCCCGCGCCGGCGGACGCTGGGCCCTCCGCCTCCCTAGCCGAGCCCCTCACAGGCGCTGCCCGGCTCTCTCCCTGTGGCTGGTGTGGCTCCAGCCCCGGCAGCCTCTGGCCGGCACCACCTCTGGCCTGGAGGGACATCAGCTCCCAAGGGCCTGTCCCCATCTGCCGGCTTTGTCTTTTCAACGGTGGCAGAGGTGGCCGTGCACCGAGCGGCCGACAGCCCAACACGAGCTCCAGGTGCAGCCAGGCGCAGAAATCGGGCCCCTGCCGCATCGGCGCCCCCACCCGTCTGCCACCCGTCACCCAGGACATCCGCTGGTGAACCCCCAGGTCGGGCCAGCTCTGCCCCATGTCCCCATCCCGCGTGCCGTGCCCGCAGAACTCGCCCCCATCCCTGCCCTGCCTGGGCTTCCCCAGCGCTTCCCCAGCGCTTCCCCAGCGCTTCCCCAGCGTACAGGTCGGGCGCCCCTTGTATGTCTCCCTGCGGGGGCACGCACACGTGGTGGGCACGCTCTGGCGTTTTCTGCACGCCGGTGACCTCGTCTGCTCAGAGGTTGTGGGGCACGGCCGCCGAGGAGGCAGCCTTGAGCCACACTGCCTCCACCAAAGCCTCGAGTGTCCTGCTACCCGTCAGGCAGGCACGAGAGTCACGTAGACACCACCGGGCCCCTCCCTGCACACAGAGATCGGATGGCGGTGTGCTGTTGCCAGCTGTTTATTTGGGCCCCAAACGGGTGACCGGTGACATGCAGTTTGCCTGGGCCCACGGCAGACTGACCCGTGCCGTCGGCCCCGCTGCCGCACAGACCGATTCCCTGAGGAAACACCGCTCGGGGCGCACGGGGCCAGCCACGGGTCACGTGTGGTGCTGACGCCCCAGGACCCAGGCCCTGGGGAAAAAGAGTGGGTGAAGGGTGGGGCCCCCAGCGTCCGGTGCATCCCACGCCAGCCAGGAGGCTGCCCCGGTGCTGGACGTCATGGCCGTGGGAGGTGGCGTGGGGCGTGAGCGTGGCGGGCGGGGGTCAGGCTGCCCCGTCTGCAGCCCCGCTGAACCCCCTCCCTGAGGCAGTTCTGTTCCCGGCTTCTCTGCCCACCACACGGTCTGGGCAGCGGCCGGACCCTTGGGAAGGGGCTGTGGGCCTCTGGCGTCTTCGGCGGGTCCCGGCGGCCCAAGGGCACCCGGGACGCTCCGGTCGGCCAGCGCCCCCCTCAGCGCCTCTGGCTGGCAAACCAGGAGAAAAACGGGTGGGGACGAGGACGCGGGGCCTGGTGGATGCGCACGGTGCGCGGCGAACGCCAGGCTTTGATGGTGGCGTCGTCGCTGGCCGTCAGCAGCAGCTCCTGCTCCTGGGGGCTGAAGACCACAGAGTTGACCACGTCCTGGTGCCGCAGCTTCGCCAGGCAGATGTTGTAGTGCCGGTCCCAGATGTAGCCGTGCCGGTCTTCGGCCCCGCTGCGGGAGAGCCTGGCGTGAGCCCCCCGCCCGCCACACCCAGCCCCGGCCCGCCCCGGCCCCGCCCCTCCCCGCTACCTGGCCACGAAGTCCCTGCTGACATCCAGGAAGATGAAGAAGCACTGGTCGTTGGGTGTGTAGGCGCGGTGGGCCCGCAGAGCCCGCTTCACCTCCCGCATGGTCTTGAGGTCAAACACCAGCAGGTCGATCTCCTCTGCGATGGGCGGTGGCTGCATGGGGTCGGCCACCACAGAACCGCTCGGCCAGGCTCGGCTGTTCACGTACAGATACCTGGGCAAGGGGCACCCTGCTTGGTACCGGCGGCCTGCAGAGCCCCCCCCCCCCCCCCCCCCCGGCCAGGACACTCTCGGGGGCCCACCTGTTGTCCGGGGACAAGCCCATGCCGATGATGTGTCCGTGCACGTCGATGACGTGGTCCAGGGCGTCAAAGAAGGCATCTGAGCCCCGCCCCTCACCCAGCACAGGCCCGGCCGTGGTCATCTGGTGTGGCAGGATCTGCTTAATGCCTGCGGGGGCGCCGGGTGAGGGGAGCAGCGTCACCTCGGCACCGGGAGCACATCTGAATCAGAGGCCCCCACGGAACACACCGTCCTGGAGGCTGGAGCGCGGCTGGGCCCCCCAGTCTCGCTCCCTGCGAGGCCACGGGACCCTGGCCTCCCCCCTCCCCCCCAGTCTGCAGGGAAGCCTCGCCGTCCCTCCCCCCGCCCCGGCTCCAGCGACTGGGGAGGGCCTGCCCCCACTACCGATCTGGTGCGGCGAGTAGGTGAGGCAGCCCGTGGTGAAGACGAGGAGCTTGCGGGCAGCGTCTGTGCTGTGCTCGGGGGGCTTGGTGCGGCCCTGGGCCAGCAGCTCGGCCACCTGCGTCTCCAGCGCGTGCTCTGACAGCTGGGGCTGCGCCTGCCCGTCCAGGAGCCCGTCCAGGAAGCGCCGCAAGCCCTCCTTGGTGCGGGCCGGAGCCGGCCCCGGGCCCACCGCCTCGTCCTCACTGTCGCCGCCCAGGTCGAAGACGCGGCCGGGGGTGGCACCGTCATCCAGCAGGAGGTCCGGGCTGTCGAAGCGGCTGCAGTCGGCCACCATCACCGTGCGGATGGTGCTGGCGTTAAGGTTCTGGATCTTGAAGAGCCGCTTTACCACGTTGACGTTCTCGGACTCCACGTCCTGGGGGTGGGAGACAGCAGGTGGGCAGCAGGCCGAGGAGGCGACAGCCGCAGGGGGCACACGCGCCCGCACCTGGAAGGCGTTGTTGAGCCAGAGCACTGAGCAGGAGGTAATGTCTCCGATGCGGTGCAGGTTCCCCGAGATCAGGCTGGTCTCCGTGAGCCAGCAGCCAAACACGTCGTACGGCTTGTTGCGCACGCGGGACAGCAGGGCGAAGTTGTCTGGGAGGGGCGGAAGCGGGGACAGGGCTGTGAGGCGCGGGGCCTCGTGGGGGGCGGGGCCTCGTGGGGGCGGGGCGGGGTTGGCCGAGACAGCCCGCCCGCCCCAGGCCGGCTCTCACCTAGGCTGATGACTGCGATCTCACCAGACGAGGAGTTGTGGGGCCCCAGGAACACCCCGGACGCCAGCAGCAGCGAGTCGTCCTGGTTGAACTGGGAGAACTGGGTGTAGCTCCAGTTATAGGGCCGCATGTCCGCGCTGTGCAGCAGCGAGACGGTCAGGTCGTTGTTCCAGATCTGCGTGGGGGCTCAGTCATCCAGGGGCCTCTTGTGCCCACCCTGCACGTGACACGGGGGCCCATGCTGCAGGCCCCTCTCCCAGCTGAGCTCCTGCCCAGAAACCACCACTGGGATGTTGCTCCTTGCCCCAGGCTGCCAGCAGACCCGAGGTGTGTGGGTCCACAGGGTCGGGCTCCTCACTCTCCAGTAGCAGTGAGGGCCCCCCACCCGGCCTCCGTCCTATGAGCCCCAGGTCCTAGCGGAGATGCTGCTCCCTGGCGGGCTGGGCTCACCTTCACCGTGCAGTCCTTGGAGCAGGAAGCAAACTGGTAGCCCGAGTGCGAGAAGCTGAGGTGCAGGACCTGGTCCGTGTGCTCCTTGAGCGTCTGCACTTCCACGCAGGGCACCGTGTCGTAGAGCCGCCGAAACTCTTCATACCAGGATGTGGCCGCTGGGGGCGGGGGGGGGGCAGTCACTGCTGGGGCCCTGAGCCTCCTTTCCCACAGAGGCCAGCCACCCAGACAGCATGGGGGCCAGCCCTGCTCCTGGAGGACGCTAGTCACCTCAGCGGCAGGGCTGTCCCCCCACCACCACCGCCCCCCACCAGGCCCTGTGCTCAGGCATGGACTGGCTGTCCCCCATCAGTGTGCGGGCCACACGGTGCCTTGGTGACCGCTGTGCAGATCTGGGCGGTGGGGGGGCCAGCGTGGTGGCTTCAGATGGTCCACATGGCAGCATGTGGTCCAGATGGGAGCATGTGAATGGCCCTGTCTCCCGCCCAGCCAGCCTGGTGGACCATGGGGCCACGTGCAGGCCCTGACCTGGGTGCCGGGGCACGTCGCGGGCCACCTGGTAGTAGCGGTAGAACTGCTCCCTCCACAGGAACTCATCCCGGGACACGGCATGCCACTGGCGGCACACCAGCCCAGCAGCAAGCACGTCGGCCGGGCCCAAGCTCAGGAAGATCTGGTAGACGAGGCTGTCAGGGAGCAGGGGCGCACCCCCCTCGTCCATTGTGACATTCTGCCCGGGCAGCCCTGAAACCCACACGCGGTCCCCTTAGTTGCCAGTCACACTGTGGGAAGGGACCCGGGCTGGGGCGACTGCCCTGCTGGGAATCCCACTGCACTGACAGCGTGCAGGGGGCCAGCTGACACTGCCCACCTGGCTAAGGATCCGACAGCTTCCCCAAGCCCCCTGACCCCACACTCGTGACGGGCCCCCCGCAAGTCCTAGTGATCCTCTGGAACAGGCAGCTTCTGGGAGGGCAGCAGACCCCTCCCAGCACCTCCTGGCCTGGTCGAGCCTGAAGTGGGAGTATGGGGCAGCCCCTCTGGGCCCCAGATCTGATCTCAACCCCAGAAGGGTCCTGGTCTGGGGCGCTGGCCTTCTGGGTGGGGCCCTCTGACGACCTCCCACTCATGGGCCCAGAGAGACATGTGGACGCCTAGGCCGGTGACTGTTCAGAGGCCAAGAAACGAAGAACCGGTGACCCGCACGCACTCCAGTCACTCTGACCTTGTAGACCCAAGGCTTCAGAGCTGTCAGGCTGGGACAGAGATCCTTCCGAGAAGAAGCTGGGGCCGGTGGGACGAGGACCAGACAGCCCGCCCCGGACGCCGCCAGGGGCACCAGCCGGCCCTTGGCCTGTGCCTTGTGGTCTAAGGGAGCCCTGCCAGGCGGTCAGCGGGCCAGCGCGGCCACTGCCCGGCGAGCTGTGGGCGGGGCGGGGGCTGCCAACGTCCCCTCCCACCCTCCTTCCGAGGGGCTGCCGGGGGCGGGGCCTCGGCTCGGCCCCCGGTCCCGGCGCGGCAGCTTCTGCGACACATTCATCGGCAGAGGGCGCGGCCGAGGCCGAGGGGCCGGAGACTGGGGGGTGGGGGGGGCGGGGGAGGGCAAGGAGCCGGAGACCGGACGCGGCCGGTTTGCGACGCTCCCCGGGGCCGGGGAGACGGGGTTCGGGGGCCGGGGCCGGATGACGACGCTCCCCGGGGCCGGGCGCACTCACCGCGGCCGCCTCTGCCCGGCTGTGCAGCCCCCGGCCCGGCGCCCGGCCTCGGCCGGCGGACCCGCTTCCGCCCCGCCGCTCCTGCCGCCGCGTCTCTATGATGGAGCCCGCCAGGCTGACGCCTCGAGCCCTGAGGCATCGATAGCCACAGAACGCCGAGCACCCGGCAGCCTGCATCGGCAGTTGCCGCGCCTGCGCGCACCGAGCTCGCTCGAAACAGCGCCCCAGGCGGCCGGGAGGGGCGGCGGCCTTGCACGGCAGCTAGTGGGCGGGGCCGAGACCTATGCTCGCTGTAGAACGCGGGTTCGGGTTCGAGACCCCGCGCTGCCGCTGGCAGCGGCTGGGGCCCTGGGTTAGGGGGTCATGGACAAAGAACCAGAGGTCGACTAGGACTCTGTAAGCAGGATATGGAGCCAGGGCCCTCCCAGGAAGTGCAGAGTCGAGGAGGCTAGGGGTGGACTCTTGCTGGGGGCGAGAGGGAGGGCAGGGTGCTTGGTAAGGCTGGAGGTGGGCCGACGCGGACTTCCTGTGCCAGGCTTCCGGGCGACACTGGTCAGTGGACTCTGACCCGGGGCCTGGCCGTCCTGCCCTGGGCCTCCCCCACTCTGGTCACTGCCACTGCCATGCTGACCCCCAGGACTGCTCTCCTCTTGACTCTGCTCCTGGCTGGGGGCTCCCTGAGCAGGAGGGCTCGGAGACCCCCTCGACCCGCGTCTCCCATCAGCACTATCCAGCCCGAGGCCAACTTTGATGTTCAGCAGGTAGAGGGATAGGTGGGTGGGCAGGAACTCATCTCGCTTTTCAGGGGTCATCCCCTTGTGTTCTCACGTGACTTGCCCCTAGTTTGCAGGGACGTGGCTCCTTGTGGCGGTGGCCTCCTCGTGCCGCTTCCTGCAGGAGCAGGGCCACCGGGCTGAGGCCACCGCACTGCATGTGGCTCCCCAGGGTGCAGCCATGGCTGTCAGCACCTTCCGGAAGCTGTGAGTCCCCGGGACAGACCCCTGACCCTGATCCCAGCTTTTCTCTGGCCTGGACCAGAGTCCTGTGAGACGCTGCCCGGGTTGGGGTCCTTAATCCTGCCCTGCTCACTGCCCCCCTTCCCCCCCCCAGGGATGGGATCTGCTGGCAGGTACGGCAGCTCTACAGAGACACAGGAGCCGCGGGGCATTTCCTGCTCCAAGGTGAGGGGAGGGCGTGGGAGGGGGTGCAGGGCTGGGCGTCAGAAACCGCCTCAGCTGACTCAGCATTGCCCAGCCCGAGGTGCCCGTGGGCCGGTAGATGTGGTCGTCGGGGAGACAGACTACCGAGGCTTCGCCATCCTGTACCTGGAGCGGGCGCGGCAGCTGTCGGTGAAGCTGTACGGTGCGTCCACGCGGGAGCCCGAGCTTTGCGCACGCTCGGGGCCATCCGTGTGGAGCGGCCCAGATGGACACACAGACCCTCCCTGCCTCCCTGTATTCTGATTCTCTCCAGCTGAGCAGGGGTCGAGGGAGGAGCCCCCGCACATAGGCCCGCGTGTGGGGACAGAGGGGATGGGGAGGAGGGGTGGGTGGGTGGGTGGGTGCGTCCCAAGCACACAGACCCTAGGCCCAGCGTGCCCTGCCCGCTCCCTCACCACGTGCCCAGGAGCCCCATGTGCCCCACAGCCCGCTCACTCCCCCCGAGTGACGCGGCCCTGAGTGCATTCGAGCAGCGGATCCAGAGGGTCAACCTGACCGAGGACCAGATCTTGTTCTTCCCCAAGTATGGTAAGCCTCCCTCAAAGCCCCCAGTGGCCTGCCTCGCCCTCCCGCCTTGTGCCCTGCCCCAGCCACTCCTGACCCCTGCCTGGGCCCTCAGGTTTCTGCGAGGCCGCAGACCAGTTCCACGTCCTGGATGGTGAGTGGGCAGTGCTGGTGGGTGGTGAGGGGAGGGCAAGGGCAAGGGCACCCGCCCACACGCCCCTCCCTCTCTGGCTGAGTCTCGTCTCTGTGCCCCAGAAGTGAGGAGGTGAGTCCAGGGGGCAGCCCTGAACTCAGAAGGAGTGAAGACCCTGAAGGTGATGGCCCCCGCTGCCCCGTTCACTGAGCCCCGGCACCCCGCCGGGCAGGGCCACCCAGGGGGGACTGGAGCTGCGCACCGCCCACGGGAGCGCAGGGGCGCTGCTTTCATTAAACGCTGTCTGTCCTGGCCCCTGATTCCTTCCTTTCCTTCCTTTCCATGTCGGACCTGGACCCGGGGCCTCCCTCTGCCCATCATCTCGTGGGCAAGTGGCACTGCTCCCGGGGTGGGCTGGAGAGGAGAGCGCCGTGCCCTGCTGTCCCTGTGCCCTGGTCTCCTCTGCTTCGTTGGGCCCCCTGCGTCGCCGTTCCAGCTCCCCTTCCCTGGTCCCTGTGTCTAAGCGCTCGTGCCCTGCTGGTCTTACTGGGCTGCCCTGGGTGGGCCCAGGTCCCGAGCCTGCCCCCTGCTCAGATGTTGGGGAGCCTTTTCTAGAGGGCTGAGGAGCTCTGTCCACAGGTTCTCCTACTCGTGCTGACCCGGAGCTCCCTCCTGGGACAGGACAGCCGCCGCAGAGGCGCAGGCAGACCCCCTCCGGGTTCCTGGATGTGGTGCCTGGGTCTGAGATGAGCTGGTATCCGTCTTAGTCGGGAGGCGGGGCTGTCCTTCTGGCTGCCCCCTGAGGGCTGGCAAGAGCAGATGGGGCACAGCACGGACCACCTGGGGCCGAGTCCTGGCATCGGGCAGCTAGGCCCCCGGGGTCAGGGGGGTGGAGATCACGAGGGTGGCCGGGCAGGGAGAATAAGGAGTGGGAAATGGAGAAAGCAGGCCAGCCTGATTCGTGTGCTAGGATTGGGGTGAGCCCGGGAGCTTGGTGTACAAGGGAGGGAGCCCACACCCAGGGTCTGAGCACGGTCACCAGGAACCAGGAGGATGGGTGTGCTTTGCTCTGTAGGGAAGATCTTTCCGGAATGTGGGAACTCCAAGGCCAGTGGGAGATTTAGGCAGGGGGAGGGAGGGGCTGAAAATGGGGTAATGATGTGTCCCCCACACAATGGCTGCCTGCAGGGGCCCTGCGATGCCAGACTGTCGGGGGGGCGGCGGGGGGGACGTCGAGCCCGGAGGAGGGTCTGCCTCCTCACTGCCCCCCAGGGTAGACTGCGCATCCTTTCCACACACCGGGGCGTCTCTCACTGCGGGTTCTCAGAAGTGAGGACATCCCTGAAAGAGAAGAATCGGGACTGGGAAAACTGACCCTAGGGGTCAGTTCGGGAAGCCACAGGGCACTCGAAAGAAAACGGAGTGTTGAGTCACCCACATGCAGCTCTCCCCCCAGGCCAGGACCCCGGGGGTGGGGGCGTAGGTCCCACGGGGCTGGGGGACAGGTGCCCTGCGGCTAAGGGAGGGAGCTGTGGATACCACCCGGGGCCAGGGGCCTAGCGGGCTGGGCCTAGACTCTGCCCTGCCCCTGCTGGTGAGAACACTCTCCGGATTATTACAGCCGCATTCGGCACCCCCTCCCCCCATGTTGCTAAACCGTCTTCTCCTTTTGCCGGAGGACACTGGCCAATTTCGGCAGCTCAAATGACTTGGGCTCCGGGGCTGTGGCCTCACACATGCCTACCCTGTGCCTGAGGGGTCTGTGGGCGTCCTGCTCCGGGATGGTGTATCTGGGCTCTGAGGACACCTCCTCCGTGGAGGCCGGCTTTCTCCTTCTACTCCCCTCGGTGGGCGGCCTCCCTAAGCTTCACTGGGCGAGATCCAGGCTCCGTGGCTGTGAGTCAGCACCCTGGGGTGCTTCCGGCTGAACGTTTCCCATCCTGGAGAAACGTGCACCCCTCACCCCCTGCCCCCCACAGTCCCCTGGGAACAAGGACATTGTGGTGGGGGGCACCCCTCCAGTACTTGGGGGGGGGTCTGAGGGCAAATGGCAGCCCCAGGTTGGAGCCAGGCTGGGGCTGGAAAGTCAGGAAAACGGGCATTCACTTGGCCAAAGCTGGGCCTGGAACCAGTGCCAAGCCCCCTGTCTTGGGACCCTCGAGGCGTCCACCTGATGAGTGCTTCTGAAGTACCCGCCCGGCCTGGGGCACAGAGGCAGGGTGGCGCCCTGTCTAGAGCTTGCCACTGACTGACGGTGAGGCTGAGGGGGCACCTGGGAGCTGGGGCCCCCACCCTAGCCCCCCTTTCCTCCCTTCGCCCCCAGTGGCCTCCTTCCCCGGGCTGCCGGGAACTGGGGCCGGGGGCCAGGCCATCCCAGGTGAGCTGTAGGCCACAGAGCAGGAGGACCACTGTCTGGTCCCATCTCTACATGCCCACTCGGCCCACTGGCCCCGTCCAGACCAGGAGGGTGGGCAGTTACTGGGAGGAGCCAGCCGCAGCCCTCTGGGGGCTCCATGTCTGCAGTGGGCGGGGACCATGCCCGACTCCGCAGACTGGGGGTTGCCCACCCAATGTGTCTTGATGCCAGACTCCCAGGAAGACAGACAGATAGGGCCGGGAGAAGAGGGGGAAGCGGGGAGCCCTGGCCCCCAGGATTTTGAGGGAGAAGGGCAAAGGAAACTGTAGCCTCCCCACATGCCCCACATCCCAGAGACCCACAGCAAAGAGCTGGATACAGTGCACCCGCATCACATGGGCCACAGCTCGGAGCTGGCGTTACCCCAGAGAGTACCCTGCATGCCTCACCCCACGCCCCCCGGACAGAAAATGAGGGGTCTGCTCTGGGGTGTGGGAGGGTTCAAACAGATCTCCCTCCGGGGTTTCTGGGAGGGCTACACGTCCAGAGGGCTGCGCCAGAGACCCTCCCGAGTGACCCCAGGGCTGAGGTCCCACAGAGCCCGGGCTGTCCCTCTGGGTCTCCGACAGCAGGTCTGCGGGGGCGGGAGCGGGGGTTTGGGGAGTGGTGATTTCAGTTGTCATGAATTTTATTTCCAAAAAAAAAAAAAAGTTTAATGCACCCTAATTGTCACAAAGTACGGGAAATAATTGTAGTTCTGAGTGAATTGTTTTTATGTAAAATAATGTTAATTATAATTTGTATTTTGCCTTTTGATTCTAAAAGGATTTTTAATAACTTAGAAGAAAAAAAATACCTTTAAAAGACGTATACAAACTAAATTGGCAGCCGCGGTTGGGGGCCTCGAGGAGGAGCACTGTCCTGGGAGCCCACCGGCCTTGCCGGGACTGGGGCGTGCTGTGTCCCAGGCCCCCAGCGCCCGCGGTCCCACAGGCAGGTACACCGTTGGCCCTGTGGGGGAGACTGTTGACGCTCTGTGCTTGGCTCCGCTCGCCGGGCCTCACAAGGCAGCTCCGGGGGGGTGGGGGGGGGGGGCAGATGGGCCAGGCCCCTGCCTGTGGGGACATGGCTGGACATGGCTCGCTGCGGAGGGGACCGTCCACCTCCCTCCAGCTCACGGCAGGGGCGTCACACGGGGTCGTTCCGCGCGTCCTGCTCCTGCCCAGCACTGCTCCCACCCCCGCCCGCGGCCGGGGTGAGGACCTCGGGGATCCCCGGACTCCAGCATCCCCCCTCCGGTGTCCCTGTCGCCCGGGACCGCGTCCTCGGGAAGAGCGAGCCCAGAGCACCACGTCCGAGTTTTCGGGAAGAGAGGAAAGAAGCGGGGAGCAGCTGGGGGCGCTCCTGCTGTGGAAGACAGGACGGGACGGGGACGGGGGGCGGCAGGAGGGCTCCTGGGGGGGCCGGCGGGGAGGGGGGGACTGCCGCGAGGGGGACCCGCGGACCCTGCCGCCTCTCGGGGCCGGCTGCGGGGACGGCGGTCGGTTCCCCGGCCCTCGGGTCACAAGCGGAGGCGAGCAGCCACTCCCAGCCCCCCAAACGGTGGGCGGGCGGCGTCACGTGCGCACCCTCGACCAATCGCATTGGGGGGCGGGAGGAGCCTCGCCGGGGCGGCTCTCGGCGTCCTCCGCGCAGCCTGGGACGCGCCGCACGGGTGGCGGGGGTGCCGCGTGGGTCCCTAGGCCGGGAGGAGCGGGCGGCGTCCGGGAGAGCTGGCCCGAGGGGCCCGCCCGGCCTCCGCTGCGGCCGGCACGTCGTGGTCAGAGAAGGCCGGGCTGGGGTCCCCGTTGGGACCGCCGCCGCCCCGCCCCCGGGCTCCCCGGAGCGCGGGCGCCAAAGGGGCTGCTTTCGGGTGTTGGGCGGGCTGAGACTCGGGTCGGGATCCCCAGGGCAAGGTCGGCGCCTGCAAGGAGGGAGGCGTTCAGGGAGTCAGGCGTAGGAGTCAGGCGTACGCCAGCTTCTGTGGGACGGTGATCGCTTTGGGAAGTTCTGGGCAAAAACGGGTCACTTGCACCTTGTCTCCTTGTGGGCCCTCTCCCCAAGTAGTAGAGCCACACCGAGCAGCGGGCAGAGCGAGCCCAAGGAATGCGGTGCTGCCCTGCAGGCTCGGTTCTCGAGGAGATGCTGGTGGCCGCAGCCCCCCCGACCCCTGACCCTCCACCTGGCAATGGGACTCGCTCCTGGAGGAGGAAGGACCAGGCGGTCCATGCCCTTCCATGCAGAGTGAGGGCCAGGACAGAGCAGAGCCATGAGGCTCCTCGCCTCGGGAGACAGATGCTTTCCAAGTGTCCTGGCTGGGGCCCTCCTCCTCAGGACAGGCTGCTGGAGGCCCTGGGGCGGGGGGGGGAGGTGGCCCAGGACAGCGGACGCACTTGACTGCCTATGTGGGAATGTCTGTTTGCTTCCCAGGCCCTTGCTCCAGGGATGGCCAGGTGGGCTACATGCCCAGAGCCTGGGCCCTCTTGCACCCAGGCCCAGTGTGCGGGGGCTTCCTGCCCCCTGCCCTCCCTCTGGCAGAGGGGCCCCTGTGATCCGCCCCTTAGTCACCTCTATCTGGGTATTCTGGCTGCCTGCCCCGCCACCCCACCACCTCTGGCCTCACTCTGACCCGCCGCTACCCCTGCCCCCCCGTGACTGTAGGGCCACTTGGCCCTGTTCTTGCCCCACACTGTGATTTCAGGGACTGTGGAGCAGTGTGGGGGCGGCAGACCGGACTCTACACTGTGTTCCTGCAGCAGAACACTGTGCCCCTGACCTTTGGGACTAAAAAGGTCAAGCTCCCTGTGTGAGATGGAACATTCTGCCCTCCACCTGGTAGCAGGAATGCCGCTAGGGTAGGGCTAGGCTAGGGAGGCGCCTCAGGCCTCTGACCCCCTCACTGGCATGGGACACTGGGAAGGGGTCCCAAGGAGGTGTGGAGCTGGGGTCTCAGGAATCAGAAAGCAAGGCCCAGAGACATCCCTGGGAGCTAGTGGGCCCAGCAAGCACCCCCAGCACCTCCATTTTCTGCCCACCTCCCTTCCTGGGCTGGGACCCAGATGCCCTCCGTCTTTGGTGGGCGGGATCTGAAGAGGGCCCGCCCCTGCCCAGCCCACCCCCAAGCCCTCTGCACCCACCTCTTCTGCCAGTCCTGAGCAGGAAGGTGCGGGGAGCACACCCCTGGGGAGGGGGACCTGCCAGGTGGGCCCATAAAGAGGTGAGTATCTGAGACCACAGCGACAATGAGCACTTACTTCTCCGTCCCCGCTGACATGGGGCCTTGGTCTGCCCTGTGGGTGATGCTCATCTTGCTTAAAGGCCAGACCTCAAACACCCAGCCAGGCATGATCTCCGTCTTACAGAGTTTCCAGGAAGACCAGGTCTGGGGGCCGGGTTGGAGGGGGAGAAAGCCAGGGTCCAAGTGCAGGGAGAAAGGAGGGCCATGGTGGCCGGGGAAGGCACCACCCGGGGAACCCAGCGTGGCCAGCCTGGTCTCAGTGTCCTCCCCAGAGATTCCTGACATCCAGCAGAAAAGGGCCCCGAACAGACCTTCTGGGCAGCCGCTCCCTCCTGTAGCCCCTGCCAGTCCCCGTGAGGTGGGGACGTCTCAGTCCCTCCGCACAGATGGGGAAACAGGCTGGACAAGACCAGCCACCAGGCCAGGTCACTCTGTCCCTGCCAGACCCAGGGCAGCCCCCGGCTTGGCGCAGGCACAGGCTGCCTGGCGAGGGTGTCAGGGCTGCCCTGGGCTCTGCCGACTCCGGGTCCCCACAGTTCCAGGGGGAATGGTTTGTTGTCGGCCTGGCGGGCAGCACCCACAGGAAGACAGACAGTTCCTTGCTGAGCCCGTTCACTGCGACATTCGAGAAGAATGGAAACGGCAGCCTTAAAGTGTCACATGCCATGACTCGGTGAGTGAGGATCCCTGACCTGTACCTCCAGAAGCCATGGCTTCATGACTCAGGTCCAGCATGGGCCCCCGTGCCATGTTCTCCCAAGACCCTCTTCCAAAAGTTCAGCATAGGCTGCTAGTGGCCTAAGCCAGTTCTGGGGACACACACAAGAGAGGGGGGCGTTCACCGGATCACAGACTCTGCAGGGCCTTGGGCGCTGATGGATTTCAGGTACAGCTGGATCCAGGAGCTCAAACAGTGTGATCAGTCCCCATCACCTCCTCCCTCTCTCTCTCTCTCAGCTCTGCTTGCCCTGGACTTCTGTTGTTCAGGGAAGTTCTCACCTCACAGGGATAAAACATCAGCCTAGGCCGATGTGCTTTCCAGGGTCTCAATTCCAGAAAAGAGATCATCCTGGTCGGCCTGGCCACGGCCTCTGACTGGTTCTCCTGGATCAGTTGCTGCATCCAGGGTGACAGGTGGTCCGGTCGGTGTGCCTGAGTAAAGTGCCTGCTCCCCGGCTGGGAAGTCTTCATGGAAGCGGGGTGTCTTCATAGACAGCTGCCTGAAATGAGGTGGAGGGGGGCGCAGCCCGCCCTTCGGGGGACACCGATGCCACGAGGGCTTCCTTCCCCTCCCCAGATCTCCTGCAGTCCTGCCCCTGCCCCCTCCTTGCCCACCTGCCTGGCTATGGGGGAGCAGAGGGCCCAGAAACCTCTCTGGCTAGGGCTCTTTGGCTCCACGTTAGATACACGAGGAGCCCGAAACGAGGGGGGTTTGTCACGTAGACCAGGGTCAACGCTAGAAGCCGAGAGCCTCTGAGGGGCTCCACTCGGCCCCTGCCCTCGCCTGCCGGCGACCATCGTTGAAGCCACCTGCACCACCAGCCACCCCAGAATCCCCCACCGGAGCGGCTCAGACTCTCGGGGCCATCTGACTGGCCTGGTTCCTGCCAGAGGTTGATCACTGGGGGGACCGTGGGGGACAGAGAGCCCAGTGCAGATGCAGCCTCTCCCCGGCCTGCAGGCCAGGCTGCACCTGGTCGCTGCTTAAACAAGCACAGGCACCTGGAGAGGACCCCGCACTGCTGGCCGTTTCCCCGAGGACTGAGCCCGGGCGGGGGCAGGGAACCAGGCCCCGCACGGCAACAGCCGCCCGCAGCCCCCGCCCCTCCCCGCCCCGCCCGGCTCCGCGAAGTCCACGGCTGAGGCCGGGGGCGCCGGGCAGTGCCCACTGGGCCCACTCCGTATTCCCAGAGGGGCCACCGTGGCCTAGAAAACCCCTCACGATGGCACAGGCGTGCACGTTTCAGGTCCTGTTCCAGGCTGAGGACGAGCTGTCCGCGGGTGGGCTGGGCAGAGGCTTCACCGGCCCACACCTGGCTGCTCCTCCAGGAGGGACACAGGGCAGCCCCGGGGCCCACGGAGTGGACACAGGCCTCCCTGGGGAGAGCAGTGGGCTGGGCCGTGCCCGTGGCTTCAGACAGAAGTCTCCTCCAGACAGACAGCTGTATTCTCTCAGGGGCCCACTTCGGGGCCCGCCCCTGAGAAAGGCAGAAGGAAACCAGCGGTCCGGCCAGCTTCTGGAACCTTCCTCCTCTGTCCATCCCTGCTCTCACAGGGGCCACCGCTGTATCACCTGGTCTTATGTGCTGATCGCAGCGGCCCAGCCTGGGGGCTTCTCAGTGGACAACACAGCGGGTGAGGGGGCGACAGTGGAGAGGCGGGGAGGCGCTGGTGGGCGTGCCCCTGACGCTGCGCCGTCACCCCTCAGCGCCCGGGAAAGGCCCCGAGGAGGTCCAGGTGCACGACACTGACTACAGCGTGTTCGCTCTGATGCTGTCCAGGAGACGGTCGGGCGGTCAGAGCGTCCTCACGGTCAGCCTGCTGTGTGAGTGCCTGGCCGGCGGCCGCAGTAGAGCCCGAGGGACGGGGCGGGGTGGGGGGGGGAGGGGCAGGGCGCCCCCACTCGCTCCGGTCACTGAGGGCCGTGCTGCGCTCATCGGGCCCCAGGCAGGACGTGGGTGATACGGACCCGGGTGCTGGAGAAGTTCGTCCACCTGGTCAGAGCTCAGGGCCTCTCGGATAACAACGTCGTCTTCCCGGACTTGGCCGGTCCCGGGCTCTCAGGCTGGGGCGGGAGCCCGGACCCAGCGTAGGTAGCTGCCCATGGGCCTCAAAAGCCCTGTGGGAGCCCGGCGGGTGAGTGTGGACGGTGTTCAGGGTCGGCCTGTGGGGCCCTGGCAGCCCCAGAGGGTTCAGCCTGAGCCCAGAGTGGGGCGGGGGGGGGGGGGGGGTCCATATTTGATCCCTGTCCCACCCCCGCCCCTCCCACCTCTGGCCCTTTACAGGTGTAGGGCTACGTGAACACGCTGGCAGACGTGTGCATGAAACACGCGCAGACCTCCACACACACGTGCACGTGTAACCACGTAGACACCCACGCACGCACACGTGTGCACAGAGGTGCACGCACACTGGACACCGTGCTCACAAGCACCAGTGCTTGAGCGCTCCCTTCGTGTCTTCGGGGAGTCTGGGGGCCCGGGTGGGGGCAGGGTGGCGCCCTGGAGGGCACGTCCCTCAGTCCCTGGCCGGCCTCCCCCCCCCCCAGCCCGTTTCTCCCTCGGCCCCAATTCCTCTCCCCTCCCGGAAGCTGCCAGCTCTCTCTTGTGCGTCTTGCTCCTCCCCAGCTCTGCCCCCAGTCTCTCCCCCATCCTCCATCCGAGGCTCTGTCTCCCCCATCAGACTGGTCCCCCCATCCGAGCAGAGCAGCCGTTGAAGGTGGACGCAGCTCCTCCCCGGCCAAGGCCTGTGTCACTGCCCCGCACTGCCCTCTTCTGCTCTCGGCATGAAATAAACGCTCCGTGTTGGGATCCAGGCGTGCGACCCACTGTGACCTCAGGTGGGTAGGGGGAGCCCGAAGTAGGGGCCTCTGAGCACACTCACCCACCCCAGCCCACCAGGCCTGTCCTTGCCCTCCAGGCTTCCTGGGGTGTGTGTGTGTGTGCCCGCGCATGTGGCTTTGCAGGCCCTCGTGGATTGCACAAGTTGGTCCCGGGACGAGGCCCCTACATCCTCCCCACACAGACCCCCACCTCCACCCCGACACCCCCTCCGAGCCCTGCAGCTGCCATGAGGGGTGCAGCTGGGGCCCCAGAACACGAGCAGGCCTCGTATCCTCGTATCTGGATACAGAGGCCCCGGCCTTGGGGGCGGGGGGGGCACAGACGGGATTGGCTTCCTGCCGGTGGGCACGCGGGGACGACTTCCCTAGGCCTGACCGACACTGGGTGTACGGACCCTTCGGGTACGGAGAGCCACAGCCCGGGACTCCGGCACGCTTGTGCACACTCGAGGGCAGCTCACAGCTGCCCGACCCCAGACAGGACCAGCCCTCCCGAGTCTCCCCCCATCTTGGCCCCCACGGCGCTGCGAGCAGGGGGGCAGCGGGCCAAGCCCAGGGCCCAAAGTGGAGCTGGCCCCACCACAGATGAAACAACATCTAGAGAGGTCTCTTGCTCTGTGTCAGCTGGAGTTCCTTTGGCCCGAGTGGATGCCCCCAATCCGGGCCTGCTCCTCCCCCAATCCAGGGTCAGCAGAAGGAAATAAACGCAGGTGGACCGTGCATGGCCCTGGGCCAGCCTTCATGCCTTGGCCCTGCAGCATTGTTGGGACGGGGACGTTGCTTCCTCCTGGCCTTGCCGGCCGAGGTCCCACAAAGCCCTGCAGCAGTTGCAATGATATCGATGGGCCGCCTGGGGCTTCCCCCGGTCCTGCCAACGTGAGGCTGTGTCTCGGGTGAGCCTTCCAGGCCACAAATGGTGGCGACCTGTCGTGCACGAACCCAGGGCAGAGGCCAAGGTAGCCACACACGTGAAAGCCAGGGAGGTCCCCCAGGGATCTGGGGTCTGGCCCCTGGTTGAGAGGCCCCGTGGCCCTTCTCCAGCCACACCCCTCCCAGCGGTGTCCCTCCTCCCAGGCAGGCGCCCCACCCACCCTCACCCGTTGGCAGGAGCCCAAGCTGGGTGGGCAGGCTGGGCAGACCAGGCCTGGAGAGGGGGGAGAGGGAGGAGAGGAAGAGGTGGGGCGCAGCCAGGGACGGAGACCCCTGCACGTGACCCTAGTCTCCACCTCCAGGAAAGGACGGACGTGCCTTGTTTCCTAGTCTGAAGTGCAGTTTACGACTTTGAGCTACACAGGAGACCCCTGTGCACAACTTCTCTGGGTCTTCTGACGTGGTGTCCCTATCAAGGGTAGAGGGAAGAGGGTCCCCATTCCTCAGTGCCAGGCAGGACTCACTCAGAGCCCTGGAGGATGTCCCCGACTCCCCCCGGCCCTCCTCCCAGCCCTGTCATCTGAGGACAGGGGTCCCTGCCGCTTCTAGTGAGGGGTGCGGTGTGGGTCCCAGCAGGCCCAGGTGGCTTGACGTAGCTTCACGGAGTCAGTACCGCTGCCTGCCGGCCTGAGTGTTGTGGCAGCTGTCCCCTGGCTGGCTGCCCAGGACGCCCCCCACAGCTTCTCTCTGAGCCTGGTGAGAGCAGGTGCACTCTCCGGCCGGACGTCCCTCCCCATGTTCTGGAAGGCACAGCGCCCGGCCTGTCCCTGGGACCGCTCAGTGTTGCATGAACCTCTGACAAGCAGAAACCCTATAAAGTGAAGGGCTCAGACCCTGGGGCCAAGGACACAGGTGGGTCCCGCCAAGCCCTGAACACAGACTCCAGCTGCACCGGGTCCCCAGGCTCCTCGGACCCCTGGGGCAGGTGCTACACGTTGTTGTCGCTGGCACCTGAGACTTTTGAGGCCGGAAGAGGTTGGAAGGCTGCCTCCAAGACCCTGTCCCTGCTTGGGTCCCAACCCTCCAAAAGCCTCGGTCGGCCATTTCTCTCCACCAAGTCCCCTCCTGAAGGTCAGGAGTCTAGCGGCCGTGTGACAGGCAGGGCAGACATGGGCGAGGGCCATGCATTGTGTTCCCCCCCTCAAGGTGGGCGTCTGGGCTGGGGTGGACACCCTTGAGCCCAGCCTGAGCTATGGCTGTGACGTTTGAGGGGACACTGTGTCCAGGAACTGATGGGCCAGCATCGCTCTGTTTGCGTCCCAGCGGCCGGGGTCTCTGAGGGCAGTAAGATGGACGGGAGGACAGGACTGTTGTCTGGGTGGCCAGAGAAACTGGCCTGTTGCAGGGGAGCCCTCCCGGCTCTGGGGGGACCATTCCAGGGAGAGCAGCTCCCCGGGAGGGATGGCCAGCGAAGCCAAGGGACCCTTTGGGGCCCCGGTTCCGCATCTGAGCCTGCTGGGGGCTTCAGCACGCGTGGTGGGGACGAGCCAGGGCAGCAGGGGCAGGACGGATGGGCGCAGAGCTCTGGGAGGGAGCGGACGTGGCTCAGGTCCCCCGTGGGACCGGCCCGGGGGTGGGAGCGGCCAGGGCACCTGCAGGACCACAGGAGTGTGTGCTGGGCCCCCTCATCTGAGGTCAGGCGCTCTTGCCCCACCTGTTGGACTAAATAATTTCTTTAACGTTTATTTATTTTTGGGACAGAGAGAGACAGAGCATGAACGGGGGAGGGACAGAGAGAGAGGGAGACACAGAATCGGAAACAGGCTCCAGGCTCTGAGCCATCAGCCCAGAGCCTGACGCGGGGCTCGAACTCACGGACCGTGAGATCGTGACCTGGCTGAAGTCGGACGCTTAACCGACTGCGCCACCCAGGCGCCCCAATAATTTCTTTATTACATCATCTTCTCTCTCTTTTTTTTTTTTTCAACGTTTTTTATTTATTTTTTTTGGGACAGAGAGAAACAGAGCATGAACGGGGGAGGGTCAGAGAGAGAGGGAGACACAGAATCAGAAACAGGCTCCAGGCTCCGAGCCATCAGCCCAGAGCCTGACGCGGGGCTCGAACTCACGGACCGCGAGATCGTGACCTGGCTGAAGTCGGACGCTTAACCGACTGCGCCACCCAGGCGCCCCTCATCTTCTCTCTTTATTAGCTTGTAATATTACTTTGTCGTGGTTGTTTTTTTCATGTTTTATTTTTTTTTCTTTTGAGACAGAGACCGAGTGGAGGAGGGGCAGAGAGAGGGGGAGACACAGAATCGGAAGTGGGCTCCAGGCTCCGAGCCGTCAGCACAGAGCCCGACGCGGGGCTTGAACCCACGAACCGTGAGATCGTGACCCGAGCCGAAGTCGGACGCTCAACCGACCGAGCCCCCCAGGCGCCCTTTTGTTGTTGAAACCCTCTTTGAGTACTCACTCCTGGGGCATCAGGCACATTCTCACGGTTGTGTGGCCTTCACCACCCGTGTCCAGGACTATCTTCCCAGACTGGACTCTGTCCCGTTACACGTGGACCCTCCCCTCCCCCAGCCCCACCCTCCCGCTCTCGGCGTCCGTGGCTCCGACTCCTCCAGGGCCTCCGGCGAGCGTCCACTCCTACAGGACGTGTCCCCCGTGACGGGCTGACGTCACTCAGCACGGTGCCCTCCAGGTTCGCCCGGTTGTAGCAGGTGTTGGGATTTGGCTCCTTTTTAAGGCTAATATTCCGTGGTCGGCTGGACCCTGTTTTGTTTATCCCTTCACCTGTCAGCGGACCCGTGGGCTGCTTCCGCACCGTGGCTGTTGTGAACGACACTGCCGGGATCATGAGCGCTCAGATCTCTCTTGGAGACCCTGCTTTCTCAAACTTTTGACTCTTCTTTTTGAGTTAGCCTGGGGGTTATGAGCTCATCCTTGAGTTGCTCGTGTTGAATATAAATTAACACGTTCACCATCTTCTGGGCAGTGGAATTATTTACAACACTTTAGTTCCACTCATACCCTCTGAGATTTTGTCCTATTTTTGCCGTGTGTTTTAATTCTCAACATATTTCATTCCCCACAAGACGTATTGAGGGTGACCAAGATGGCGGTCCCCAGGGCTGCCCACGCCCAGCCTTTTCTCTGCTCTTCAACCCTCCTAGACCACGATGCTTCCACAGGAGCACTTTCCTTCCGGCTGAAGGGCATCCCTTAGAATTTCCTCATTGCAGATCTGTTAGCGATGAATTCCCCGGGGTTCCATTTGTCTGAAAAAGTCCTGACTTAGTCTTCATTTCTAAAATATGAACTTCTATTTGACATACACTAAAATAGACGTGACTCCATTGTACGCTTTGATGCCCTGTGTCAACACAACCCAAATCAAGATGCGGAACATTCCATCATCCCGGGAAGTTCCTTGGTGCCCATTTGCGACCGGTCCTCGGCAACCTCAGCCCAGGCAACCGCAGATCCAGTCCCGCCTCTGTGGAGGAGGCCGGATTGATTTGGAATCGCTCAGTGTGTCGCCTCTTGTGTCTCTGCAGGCCGAGGGCCGCCCCGCCCCAAGTCACTGTGAGGTCAAGGGACAGCTGTGTTTACTTCTTGACCCCCACTGTCCCACTGCCGGTAAGGCCTCCAGCCTGGAATTGCTCTGATGGGACAGAGAGTATGTCACCAAAAAGTGACATAGAGAAAACCCTGAAGGAAGTGATTCAGGGAGAAAAAAGTGACCCCAGACACGAGGCCTGAGCTCCAGTGGGAACAAAGAACAGAGAAAGCAGTAAGCAGGTGGAGAATTCGAAAATCAATCTTGGCCACGTAAAACAACAGCAATAATGTTTTGGAGATTAAGTGTATGAATTCCAAAACATGACGAAAATGGCATTGTTTGGAAGGAGGGAGAGGTGACTTTGTCAAGGTAAAGCTGGACGCTATAATGTTGGCCATAACCACGAAGAAAATACACATGTGCTTACACACACACACACACACACACACACACTACCCTACGTTGATAGAAACGAAATGATGAATGGATGAAAAATAATCCACAGTGTCAAGGAGGCGAGAGCAGGTGGGAAAAATAAAAAGCACAAAATAAGATGGTGCATTGTAACCCCAATATATTGTTACATTAAGTAAAGTTAACTGAATACACTTAAAAGAAAGAGCTGATCGGAGGATTTTTAAAAGCACCTATCATATGTTGTTTTAGAAGAGAAACATTTAAGACATGAGGGTACAGAAATGCTAGGTTATTTCATAACGATGGTAGAATCAATCCATGAAGAACCGTTAAGAAGTTTAAATTTGTATGTGACTAATGGCCTCAGAATAGCCAAAGCAAAAAACAGGACCGCAAGGAGAGAGACAAATCTGCCGTTGCTGAGGGAGACCTTCATATGCCTCCCTCAGGAAACAACCTTACACGCTGGGGACATGGGAGTGGAGGGGGGCCGGGAGCAGAGACCCAGCTGCAGGGCGAGACCCAGCTGGGCATGCCCCCAGCTGGAGGGGCATCACTGAGGAGAGGACCTGGGAGCCGGGTAACAGGGACAGGACATCCTCAGATGCCTCAGGGATGGGGGCCGCGTGGAGGGAAGACCAGGCGGGGCTCGTCCCGGAGTACTGGCCCAGGCCGGGGTGGCTGTGGGACCTGCTAGGGTTGCTGGCCCCATCGTGCGGCTGACCCCCACTCCGGACCCTGTGATGGCCGGGACAGGTATCTTTATCCTGCCCGGGAGCCCTGTCACCGTGTGGGCCTGCTGGGGCCGGGAGCAGCCCCTGGGGGCTTCCAGAGCTGACCCCGCCTGCTTCCTGGAGGGGGAAGGGAGGGGAGCAGGTTGGCTGGGGTAGTTCGTGCACAGGGCAGGGGTCTGAGTGGGCAGCCTGGGGCATTGGGCCTGTGGGTGCAGAACTTACTGGAGCCCATCCCACCCCAGCCCTGCCCTGTACCCGTCTGTCTAAGCCCCGAGGCCCCATGCCCACTCTGGGCCCTAGAGAAGCATCTTTTCCCAGCCACCCCCACATGGTGGGTAACTTGGGCCTGGTGGCCAATTTCCCGAGTCACCTCATGCCTCCCCACTCTCATGCACACGCACACACGCGTGCACGCACACACACACACACACACAGGACACAGGGACCCTATGGAAGATGATGCCCCAGACTGAGGAGCATGCGTGTGGCCAGGGGCCACCCACTCCACACGTGGCAGGAGGACGGTGGGGAAGGGGTCTTGGGGAGGAGTCCCTTTGGTCATCCTGGGGTGTGGGGAGGACTGAGAGAGCTGCCCGGGGTGTCCTGAGACCCCTCTGCTGGGTAGAGAGAGGGGGTGAGGCTTGTGTGGGGGGTGCTCGGGAAGGGGCAAGTTCCCAGGAACGGGGGCTGGGCGAGGCCTCCAGCGCTGAGCTGCGCCCCCCCCAAGGCCCTGATCGGGGCCAGACAGAGGGGCCGAAGGGGTCAGGACCCGGCATGGAGGGGTAACTCCATGCAGGCAGGCCAGGCTCCCCGGTCCACCTGCATGTGAGCTGACTGGTCCTTGGGAGCTGGGGGAAGGCACAGACCCTGGGGGTGTGAAGAGCCTCACCAGGGATCTTGCAGGCTGGGCCTCCCCCGCCCCAACTCCCCAGAGTGACCTCACCCCTTCCTGCTTCGCTGCGGGGCTCACAGGAGGCTTTCAGAGCCAGGGTGCCCGTGGCTAAAGCTCCGTTTGCCCTGCCCCAGGGCCAGACATCAGCATGTCTGGAGTCACCTGCTACCCGTGGTCTACCGGGAGACGAGGGGTTCACCCAGGGGCTCCTCCCTGTGTGGCCGTCGGGAGACCACCTCTGATGTCCTCCTGGCAGACTGGAAACAGGGGTGGGCTCGAGAGGTGGGGCTTGGGGAGGGAGGGCGTTGGTTTCGGTGGTCGTGCAACCAGCATGGGGACGGACGGGCCTGGGCACCGTGACCCGAGGACCCTAAGGGGGCCTGACTGTCCACCTCCCTATTCTGGTGAGGAGCTTAAGGTTCCTAGGTTGTGGGGGGGGGGGACACAGAAACACGACCTCTGCTGTATGCATGCACACACTCGGACGGGGTGCACACACAGGCACACACACACGCAGGTGTAGGCTCGATCACGCCTGTTCTGAAACACACCGTCTCTTTTGTGTTTCTTCTGAAAGCTCTCTCCACGGGATGCGCGGCCTGCATCAGGCAGGAATGCTCTGGCAGAAAGCTATTTTGTTTTGAAGGAAGTTATTTTATTTCTCGGGCTTGTGCGGATTAACTGGAGGTTGGGTTTTTTCCACGCTGTCAGTGGCTGGCACTCCGGGACCCTGGACAGCAGATGTCCCAGGAGCATCCGTGCACTTCGGCGGGGTCCCCTGGCTCCATCCCAACCGGAGAGGGCCCCGGGTGAGGGGCACAGGCTGCTCCTGTGACTGGTGGCCCAGGAAGCTGGCGGGAGGCCCGGGGCTGTCCCTGGAAGCAGACTCCGCTCTTGGGGCAGGGGCGGGGGCGGATCAGGCACAGCCGGCCTTGTCTCTCGTCTCCTCCATGCACACCCCTTCCCCTGCATCTCTGGGGTCTGCTTTAGGCCTCGCTTCCCAAGAGGCTCCCCGGGTCCACAGCACCTGGTGAATGGCATCCACGTCTCCCTGGGCCCCGCTGTCCTGGCCTCGCCACCCCAGGCTGAGCAGGGGGGGGGGGGGCTGCTCCAAGTGCAGGGAGCTTCCCCACCCCAGAACCACCTGCAGATGGCCAAGTTCACGCCCACTCAGGGCTGTGGCTGAGCTGGAGGGAGGGGTGGAGAGGGGCCGGGACAGGGCGTGGGCAGCGTGGGCACAGGAATGGGTAGGGGGGGACGCGGCCTTTTCCCCTGCCCTCGGGCGCTGGTTTTGCAGATGCTCAGAGGCCTGACCCCTGGCACACCTGTTTATGTCCGGGGACGGGGAGGGGCACAGTGAGGCAGGGACACACCACCCCCCACCTCGGTAGAGGATGGAGACCGGCCCAGGTTCTGAGCCTGGGAGAAGGGAAGGAAGGACAGTCCCCCACAGCCCTGCAGCCCTGTCTTGGCAGAGATGAGGCTCTCCTCCACCGAGGCTCAGAGAGACACCAGCCCCCAACAGTGCTGCCGCGGCCCCCACAGGAGGCCACGACCCCGAAGCCACATTCTGCGTTTAGCTCGTAAGTGCTAGAAGGACGTCATGGCTTCCCGCTTGCCTTCCCATGGGTGCCGCCCACCAGGCCTAAAGCACAGGGGGCTGGGAATGGGCAGAGCCCCCCTCCCACCCTGCCCTGGGGAGCCCGTGCCCAGGAGCCCCCTCCCCAGCAGCATTGACGATGCCAGGGAGAGTCAGAGGCTGGGGGTGGGGGGGCTGCCTGGGTGAGGGGCCGTGGCTGGCCCCCGTCAGAGTGCCCACCCCGCAGCTGCAGAAACACTGCCGTCCACCCACCTCAGCCCCGGGGGCCTTCTGGGAGTCTGGGGCAGACCCTCCCCGGGGCCCCGCCTACCCAGTCCTTTCCCAAGTCTGGCTGCGGTTCAAGGGCTTTGCACAGGCCAGACTCTGGGTGTTCAGAGTGAGGGCAGCCCCCCACAGGGCGCCCGTGCCCTGGCCTGTGGGGGTCCATGAGGCTGCCACCTTGCAGACCCTGCTGACGAGCCAGCATGGGGCGATTCATCCTGTGCCCAGTCAAGGGAGAAACCCGTGGCCCACCTGCTCACCGGCTGGCAAACTCCCCTGGGTTTGGCCGGGCCGGGGCAGGATGGCTGCCGCCCACACTCGGGGCGCCCACCCTGCCTCCTCCCGAATCCTCCTGGCCAGAAGCCCCACCAGTCAGTGGCCCCGCCAAACACGTCCCTGCCTGATGCCCAGGGGCATCCTCGTCGGGGCCGAGGAGCCAGCTGTGGCCGAACCGGACAAAGGCCCCGGCCCCAACGTCAGCCACGCAAGCCCACACGGGCGTGAGGTCCCGGGGTGAGCCTGGGCAGTGTGGCCCCTAGTCCTGCTCCCCTCCCCACCCATCCCGACCCCTCTTCTGGGGCTGAGAGCCCCTCCCCCACGGCTGGGCAAAGTCCCAGACACAACTGTCCCGACGGCTCTGGGACAGCTGGGCTCTGTGACCAGCGTTTGGACACAGGAGAGGACGCGCCTCTGTCCGGGAGTGGGCACAGCCTGTATCCTTCCAGTCTGGAAGCCCCATTCCAGGCCGTGGCTTCCGTGACCTCCCTTGACCTCTGACCCTGTGGCCCTGTGACCCCGGCTCTTCTGGGGTTACCCTGCAGCTCCCGTCTCTGCAGCCCCAGAAGACTCTGGTTCTTCTAGATGCGGCTCCGTGACCCCCAGCCCACACCTCCAGAGCAGCCGACTGTCCCTCTCTAACCCTGGGAGGCCCTCCAGTGTCCCATCTCTTTACTACGGAGCGGGCCCTACCTGGGTCTCCTGGACCCACCGCCATCTCTTCCAGGATGCCCTCCGTGACTGCTGCTCACAGTCCTATGCCCACCTCAGCCCCGTGTGGGAGCCCAGCCGGCCCCCAGACAGGGCAGGGGTCTGCAGGGCCCAGACCTCCAGCGGGGACTAGCCAGAGGCCGGGGCGCACACTCGGAGGGGGAGGTGCGCGGGAGGTCGGGGAGGGTCATCCCCTAGGGAGGGCGGCCGCGGAAGACAGTGGACAGAGGGTGACTTCCAGGCTCCAGGACCAGTGGCTGCCAGACTGGATGGTTCCTTTCCCTCCAGAGAGACTGTTCCCAGTGCCCATCAAGGCCTTGTTGTGCTCCATCCCCTGAGGCCACATCTGTCCCCATACTCCTCCCCCATCGGAAATAAACACTTGGTGCCAGGAGGAGCCGGCATGACCGCCAGATGACCCGTGGGGTGGGTGAGGGCTGCAGGCCAGGCTGTGGGTGGCTCCCAGAGCACCCAGGTTCTAGACCCAGGCCGCAGTGAGATGTCCTCTCCCACCCTGTCCTCACTTAACCCTCGGGTGCCTTCGCCCTGAGGACCGGGCACCGTCCTGGGCTCTCAGGACCCACAGAGCCGCCCTTACACACGGGCCATCTCTGATGGCATGTATCGGAGGCCAGCCGAGGGCCTGGGGAGCAAGGACCCCAGAGGGCTTCCTGGGGTGCCAGGACGTGCCCAGGCCCACAGGGCCCAGAGCGCCCTTCCCGCAGCCCTGCTAGGTGCCCACCCTGGGGCTGGCCTTGCTCAGAGCTGTGGTCCCATCCCCTTGAAGTCACCCCGAGTCCCCAGGGAAAGGTAGGAAAGCCCACGTCGGGGGCATGGTCAGGCCCACGACCAAGGACCAGGGGCCTGGGCCACAGCGGGAGACTTGCTTTCCTCTGCTGGGGCCAGGAGGTCCTGGAGATGCCTGGGCCAGCCTGATGTGGCCAGGCCATAGAGGCAAGGAAACTTCCAGAATTGGGAGACTCCATGGGAGCCCTGGATGAGCCAGCCTCCGCACAAAACTGTCCTCTGGCTTTGGGGTCTTCGAGGAGAGGGATAGCTGGGCTAGCTGGTGGTGACCCGGGAGGGCCCATCTGCCGATGCGCGCAGGGCGCATGGGGCACAGGAGCCCGAAGACCTCTCACCCAGCCCTCAAACAAGTGAGGGGGTATGCTTTGACCCCCCCACCCCCACTGCCTGGTTGGACTCTGGAGGCCATCTGTCCGGGTCACCCTGACGCTGACTGTCACAGTTATGGAAGGCCGTGGGCTTACAGGAGCACTGAAGGGGGCAGGCTTCTCTCCCTCTGCCAGCCCTGGGTTCCTGCTGGCCCGAAGTGGCCTCAGGTTACCAGGAGGGGTCAGCCTCACCCAGGTTCCCCCACTGGAGAGCCGCTCTTGGATCTAAGGAGGCCCCTGGACTCAGGGTGTTCCCGCACAAGGCCTTCTCTGCATTTCTGCCCAGACCGGGCAAGACACACCCCACTGGTCCCCCTGCGCCCATCCTGACTCTGTCCTCTCTACTTCGGCTTTGCCTCTGTTGACACCTGGCCCCCTGGCGGCCTTCTTTCCCGGGACCTTGAAGGCTGGGCCGGTCTAGGAGCTGGGGCGGGGGAGGGGTATAGAACGTTCCTTGTACTTGGAGGTCTGAGCTGGCTGCCCCCGTGGCACCTGCCCTCATGCCATGCTGCAGACCCAGCACCCCACTCCCTCTGTGGGTCCCAGTGCCCCACCAGGTGCATAACCTTGCCCCCCCCCCCCCACTCTCTGCTCCAGGTCTGGCTGGTGCTGGCACCTGGCAATGGCCATCTTTCCCAATATGGCCCTGGAGATGGGGCTGATCCAAGATCCTGGGGAGGGGGCGGAGAAAGGGAGAAGGCCTTTGGGGATTTTCCAGAATATTCTGTCTAGCAGCTTCTTGTGACTCAGGGCGTCTTCCCTATTTAAGATCCTTGGGGATCCACCAGCCAGTCTCCTCAACACCTTCCATGCGAGGAGAATCTTGGGGTGGGGTAAGCCCCTGCCCCCCAGGCTGGGAGGCACCTCCAGAGGGCAAGGGGCAGGGCCTGAGGGGGTAGGGTGGGGTCTAGAGGGGCCGCCTCTGCCCATCCACTCAGGGTTCCTTCAAGGCCCCTTCCCACAAGCGGGGGTCGGGGGGGGTGGGGGGGGCGGCTGATTGCCAAGTAGAAGGTGGGAGCGTCCACAAGGTCCCTATCGGAGGCCAGAGGACACTGTCAGCTGCAGGTCAGTGAGAAGCCACCAGCGCTGGGACAGACTCGGCCCTGGAGAGCCAACCATCTGTGGGGGACACTGCCCGCCCCCCCCCGGAGGATGAGCTCAAGGCTGGGCCTGGGCCCCGGGTTTGTGTCTGACCTGGCGGGCCAGAGGCAAGGGGGCGGCTTCGATGACCTCTCAAGGATGAGGCCCACTCCTGGCATCCCTGCCTTCCAGAGCGGCTCCACAGGCAGATGGCCGTCCTCCGCCTCCGCCTGGGCCCCAGGTCTCTTCTGGGCAGCTCAGCAGCGCCCGGCTGGGTCTCTGGCCACGGGGCCCCAGAAGTCCCTGCGTCCAGAGCTGTCTGCGTGCTGCCGAGGGCCTGACCTGAGGTCGGGGGCAGGGGGGGTGGTGCTCCCAGGTCAGCCTCCGGGCATCTCTCCCCCGCCAGGTCCTGGCGTGGGGCTCTGGAGACACCTCCGTCTGTCCCGCAGGCTCAGAGCGGGACCCTGCCCTGGCGGGTCAGGAACATGCACCGTCAGCCACCCCGCCCGGCCCTCTGCGAGCCACAAAGCGATGCCTGGTTTGCCAGGCCGGGCGTGCCTGCTTTCAGTGGGTGCCAGGAGGGGCCTCACCAGCCCCAGCATCCAGCACGTTCGCACCCCATCCCCCGTCCCCACATCAGCTGAGCAGGGGCCCCTGGAGGGCAGAGACCGCCCAGCCACACAGCCGGCCACACAGGGCGCAGCTCAGAGGGTGCGGGGGCAGTCCCGTGACCGCAGAGGCAGAGGCGGGGAGGGACCGAGGGGGGGCTCCTGGACGCCCCCGCCCGCCTCCCCAGGCCTCCATCATGCACCATCCGAGGGGGTGGGGGAGAAGGGGGCCGACGTCTCACAAGCAGCTCAGCTCAGCAGGACCCTACCTGGACCAGGCAAAGGTGACTGAGCTCTCAGGGTGCCTCTTCCCTTACCTGCCGGACCCAGTGGCTGCGGGGCACCTACCTACTGAGCCCCAGAATTGTGCCCCAGGCACCCCCCCCCTCCCCCACCTCTGCTCAGGGTCCCCTTCCAGAAGGATTGGGGAGAGGGCCCGGAGCAGGGGGGAGGGCCCAGGGCCCCGGCCTCAGCCCAGCTCTGCCCACAGGTGGACAGAAGCTCCCCATTTGCCACAGAGAGGTTCCCGGGAGCAGATCTGTCCCAAGAGCTGGGAGAGCCACACCCGCTAACTCCCATGAGTCCTGTGAGGTGGGAGCATCCCCACTCCCTCTGCACAGATAGGGAAACTGAGGCTCAGAGCCGCCAGCCGCCAGCCAGCATCACCCCGTCCCTGCCGAACCAGGGTCACCCTGGTCCACATTGGCGGGGTCCTCAGGGCCGCAGCAGGAACGTGACGGCAGGGTGCAGGCTGGGAGACCAGCGTGCGTCGGGGTGCTCACTATGGGTGGGAGGTGCCGGGAGGGGCAGATGAGGACTTGGGGAAGGGGCTACGGACCCCCCACCGGCCAGCCCAGGGTGTCCGGCTCTGGCCGCTGGGCAGCCCTGTTACCGGAGCACTTGGGGGGAGGGAGTGGAGAAGGCAGGTGTTGGGAGCTCTGCTCTGGGGGCCGGGGACAGTGGGAAGGGGCTTGAGGGTCATTCCAGGAGCTGGGGGAGCCACTGGCAGAGGAGACTGGAGCCTCGGCATGTCACCCGGGAGACGGAGGCAGCACCTGGGGGAGGGCAATGCAGGGAAGGCCCCCGGAGAGGGGAGGGTCTCCTCCGACCACGGGCTGGGCTCGGGGCATGAGGCTCGTGGCCCCTCCGGCTGCAGCCCCGGCCCCCATCTTGCCTGGGTGGTCACCCCCCTCTGGGTCCCAGAGCGTGAGCTCAGTGTGCCGCCCGCCGGAGCAGCACGGGCAGCGGGGCCTCCCGAAGGGGCGCACACGGCCCACCCCACACACAGATGTGCCTCCCTGGGTGGCGGCCTGTGCTGGCAGGGCAGGGTCCCCTTCCCCCTGGAGGGGCTCCGACGCCACGGGGGGTGGGCCCAGACAGCCGGTTCTCTGTCGTGCCCTTCCAGGTTTCTGGCAAGCAGGGCACCGGACACCCTTCTAGAAGTCTGCACCCCACCACGCAGGGACCCGAGATGAGAGCAGCCAGCCCTGCCCGGACCCAGGGTCCCCCCCCTCGAGGTCAGGCCCTGTCCTCCACAATGTTCATGGAAAGCCACCTGGGCCACAGGGGGACCAAGGGGCAGTTCCTTCTCCTCTGGGCCTTGTCCTCACCCACAAGCACGTCGTCCCCACCGGTAACGGCCACTGGGGGAGAAGGGGCGCGGGGGCTGCCTGGCCTTCTGCCCCCCACCAGGGAAATAGAGGAGGAGGGACTCAGTCCCTGGCACTGGGTCTGGGGGCCAGACACCCGGGGCCTCCAGGAGCCACTCTGTCCTCAGGAGGACCTTGTCCCACCACCAGGATCCGTGGGACACCCCCCTGGGGATCCAGCTGTAAGCGCCCCTCCTGGCAGTTTGGCCCAGATGACAGCTGTTGAGGCCCACATGTCCGGGGTCCTGCTGCCCTAGATCACCTCTCCCTCCACGCCCTTGATCCGGCGTCCTGGGTCACCTTGCCGCCTTGCCTTGGGGCATGTGCTCGCCACTGACAGAGGTGCTCCTGTCCAGGGGTGGCCTGGCCTGGAAAGGGACCTCTAGCCCAGCCACTCAGAGAGCCGCGGGTCTCTCTAAGGCCAAAGGGCTGTCGGCCGACGAACGGGCAGGAGACTTGGTGCCCACACGGGGTGCAACCGGTGTCCCCCGGGCCTTCCTGCCACCTTCCTCTTCCTGCCCCCGTCCCAGCCTGAAAGGAACTCCAAGATCTATTCCTGGGCCAGTGCAGGGTCCTGTGGGGTCAGCCCCCCCACGGCTGCCTGTTCTGATGGACTGTCATCCCACAGCCCAGTGCACAGACGGCACCTGAGGACTGTGCCCTCCTGAGGTACAGGAGGCCAGGGTGGAAGGGTGGGAGTCTCAGGCCTGCCTCTGCCCCCTCCCCTGCACCGCTGCCTCCCTCCCCTGCACCACCGCCTCCCTCCCCTGCACCCCCACCCCCTCCCCTGCACTGCTCCCCCCCTCCCCTGCACCGCCCCCCTCCTCCCCTGCACCCCCACCCCCTCCCCTGCACCGCTGCCAGTCACCCTCTTAGGCATCTCCTGTCTCTTGCCACCTCACCCCCTCACATTGGCCTCTGCCCACCCAGCTGCTCCCCCGGCTGCCGTGATGATGTAGCTCCACAGTACCCCCTCAATAAGCCCCAGCCTGTGCTCCCGCACTCCTGGGCCACGGGGGAGGGGGGACAAAGGGCGGCACACGCCAATCTCACATCCCTGGCCTCCATCAGGGCTGCAGGGCAAAGGTGCCGAGGGAAGAAGAGGCAGGCTCCGACCTGTGGTGTCCCGGGCCCTCCCCGCAGCCACTCAGCCCTTCCCACAGGACGGCCACACCTGTTTTCACCAGCCATTTTGAGATCCCGGCCTCAGAAGGGGAGCCCAGTCCCACCAGGGCACTCGCAGCCACCTGCAATGGTCCCGTGGCAGGGGTCTAGCCAGGGCCAGGAAGCCCGGTGCCCTGACATCGCCAGGATCCCCGGACCTGGTACCCACCCCCCTGCCCTCGCAAGGTGGGTGGCAGTGCCCATGCTGGTCCCATTTAGGGCGCTGACCTGACCCCGTGCCTCCCTCTGATCATTTCTGAACAGCCTCCGGGCCATTCCAAAGCCAGAGGCCAGGGCTGCCAAGAACCCAGCTTCTGGGCAGAAGCCCTGGGACAGGAGCCGGCACCCCCTGAATGGGCTGGGCCTGTGCCCGGAGATGACAGCCTCCTGTCCTCCACGGGCCACACCTATAGCCCCTCTGTGTCTGCACCCACACGGGAACTCTGCCCTGGTTCGTCTTCTCTCCCAGGGTCAGAGCCCAGGCTCCCCGCCTCCCTCGGGACACTCACCCCCAACCCACTCATAGCTGGTCAGCGCTGTCGACCCCACTCGGCCCTGAGCTGAGACCCCGCCGGCCTGGGGTGACCTTGGGCTGGAGCAGAGGCAAGGCGACACGTGTGAGTTCTGGAAGCAGCCCTCTCTGTAAGGTGGGGGTGTCCCTGAGTCCTGCGCTGGCGGGGAGGCACGTGGCCGTGAGCAGCCCTGGTCTCGGTGGGTGCCCTAGGTAGGGACTGCCCCGAGTCTCACGTGGTGCTGCTGGGCCACACTGGTGGGCGGGCCCCGCACGAAGAGGGGCCCAGGCTGAGAAGGGTACCCAGGGGACCACAGGCCAGAGCCCCGACAGCTGACCGTGGGGAAGCCATGCCCCACACACCTGGCCCTCCGGCCGCACTGAGGGGCAGACTGGGTTCCTTTACCTGGGCCGGAGTTTCCTGTCACCATCCAGCCCGCCAGGCCTTCCAGGACCAAACTCATACCGTATGAACAGTGTCCCCTCCCGGGGTCCCTGGACCTGGAGACAGAATGACGGTAGGGCTTGTGAGAGGGGGTCCCGGGCCCAGAAGTGGCCGGAGGCCCCGGGGCACGTGCCCCCACCCCCATCCAGGCTGCGGGGACTGGAGGGAGGACGAAGTTTGCAGGAGCCTCTGCCTGCAACCCCCCCAACCCCCGCCCCAAACCCAGCCCCAGGTGGCAGGGCCCAGGCGGGTCCTGGTCAGAGCCTCTTACATAAGCAGCCGTGTGGGGGGCAAGCCTGCAGCTGGGCTCCGGGCTCTGTCCTCCCCCAGCATCACGAGCCTGCAGTGGGCTGTCCCTGGGCCCTGGGTGGAGGCCAAGCCAGGCCCATAAATAGGGGTCTCTCCAGTGGCCTCTGCTCCTCCTGCCGGCTCCCTCACTCCACCCGCACTGCTGGCACCACCGGCCCGGGTGGCTATTCAGCTCCAGGACAATGGCCGCTCTGCACACGCTGTGGATGGGGCTGGTCCTGCTGGGAGTCCTGGGAGTCCTGCAGACGCGGGCCCAGGCCCAGGTCTCCCTGCAGCCCAACTTCCAACAGGACAAGGTGAGAGGCTCCCCTGCCCAGTCCCCAAGGCGGCACAGGGCGCTGCGAGGGGAGGGGGGCGCTCTGCAGGGGGCCGAGATGTCTTCCCGGGAAGAGGGGAGCTGAGCGAAGGAGGAGGCCGAGCGGGAGAACCACCCGCCTCCCTGGGCCTAAAGCAATTCGCCGACCAAGAGAACTGAGCCACGGAGGCCGACCTGTGTCCGTGAGCGCGCACACGGCACCTGCGGACACGCGGGCCGAGCGCGGGCGTGCGCCGTCCAAACACGGCCACCCCTCTAAGCTCACGACGCCCGGAGGAAAGCAGGCACACGTCCCACACCCGGGTCTCAGGACACATCGTGCGCGAGCGCGCCGACGGGGACGGCACGCGGGGAGGGCCACGGGAACCCGGGCGCGCTCAGTCGGTCCTCCCGCCCACGCGCCCCGCCCCGCGCCCCTTCCCCCGGCGTCGCGGCCGCCCAACCCCTCCAGGGACGGCCGGGGCGCCCTCTGCCGCCCGCTCCCGCGACCGACGGAGCCCGGCCGAGCGGAGGGGACGGGGGGCGGGGGGGGGGGGGGGGCGTGACGGGCCTCCGGGGGCGGGGCCGGGGCGGGGCCCGGCTGGAGACCGGAGGGGAGGGGCAGGGGCGCCCCCACCCAGGTCGGTCCAGGAGGGTCCTGGCCGACCCGGGCGGGGTCCGTTCGCCGCAGTTCCTGGGGCGCTGGTTCACCTCGGGCCTCGCCTCCAACTCGAGCTGGTTCCGGGAGAAGAAGAACGCGCTGTCCATGTGCATATCAGTGGTGGCCCCCAGCGCGGAAGGAGGCCTCAACCTCACCACCACCTTCCTCAGGTGGGCGGGGCGGCGCGCGCTTCGGGGGGGCCGAGAGCTCCCCGCCCCACGGTCACGATCCAGGGACAGCCCCCGGCCTGACCCCTGACCCCTTCGGTGACCTGCCCACAGGAAAGACCAGTGTGAGACCCGGACCCTGCTGCTGCGGCCGGCGGAAACCCCAGGCTGCTACAGCTACACGAGTCCCCGTGAGTGGGGCCCCCCTGCTGGGGACCCCTGGGTCCAGCCCTGGGCAACCTGCAGGCGGTGGCTCTGGGCAACCCTCCTGCCCCAGCAGTACACGGAGTGGGCTGGTGGCCCCTTGGTCGGGGTCAGCTAGCCCAAGGCCTGGCCCGATCGACCCCAGGCTCCCCGGTGGGGGACCAGGAACCCTGTCTCTAGGACACTGGATCCTCTTTGGAGCTGAGCGCCAGGCCCCTCCCTGCCCGCCCCCATGATGGAATTTCCCCCAGATCTTTGCTGCCGGCCTCTGCTCTGCTGGCCAGACAGAGCACACTGGGGTAGCCCCCCAGCCCCCCTCACACCTCTCCACAGTTCTGCAGAACCAGGGCCAGGCGCCTCTTCATTTCCCACCCCACCATCTACCCCCTTCCTTGGGGAGGCCTTCCCACTGGGAAGTCTCTCCCCAGTTCTGACCCGTTCTAGTCCAGAGGTTTGTGGCTGCACCATGAGCCCCTAATTTTCTGTCTGCTGACCCCCTAGGACTTCTGGTTTGAATGCACTGGACCCCCGCAGGGCTCAGGGGCTGTGCGGACAGGAGGCTGGGGGCTGGCTGCCTGTCCCGGTGGGGGAGGGGATCATCCCTGGCTCCCTCCCACTGCCAGCCCGGGCAGAAGTGGGCCAGAAGCTGGGGGACAGGGTCCCTGACTGGGATTCTCTCCTGGATTCCCAGACTGGGGCAGCACCCACGACGTGTGGGTGGTGGCGACAGACTATGAGGAGTACGCGCTTTTGTACACGGCGGGCACAAAAAGCCCGGGCCAGGACTTCCACATGGCCACTCTCTACAGTACGTACCCCACGCCAGCGACCCGCGCTCTGGCCGGAGGCCCACCCGACCACAGATGGGGGTCTCAAGGGGCGGGTCCCTAAACTGCAGGGGTGGGGGCAGCAGAGACCTTCCCCGACTGAGGCCAGTGGCTTCTCCTTCCTGCCCCAGGCCGCACCCAGACCCCAAGGGCTGAGGTAAAGGAGAAATTCAGCACCTTTGCCAAGACCCGGGGCTTCACAGAGGATGCCATTGTCTTCCTGCCCAAGACCGGTGAGGGGGGCTGCTAATCTCATGGGAAGAGGATTAAGGTCAGATTTGAGGCAGGCAAGTCTCCTGATTCAAGGGAGGCTGAGGGGTGGAGTGCATCCGGTCAGACCGCCCACGGACCGGCACACTGTGGCCTCCAGAGTGGGGGCAGTCTGTCCTCACCCTGTGACCTTGGCCTGCAGCCCTGGGCGCAGCACAGGAAGATACTCCTTCTCCAGGAACAGCACCCCCCCCCACCCCCACCCGCCGGCCCAGTTTCACCAAGCAGCCGCGGTGTTCTAGGCCCCTGGGCGGCCCTCAGGACACAGGGGTCCGTAGCCTGGTGGGAAACGGGCCCCAGAAACAGAACCAGTGGGCTGGGATGCCTGTGGAGGGCAGCGGTGCTATGGGAACATGGCGAGGGGGTGGGGGGGGGGGCAGCCGCACTGGGCAGAGCACCCACGGCCCCCTGAGGCAGGCAGCCTGCTCTGGGCCCAGCTGGGGGCACGACCCCTCTTTGTTTGGAGGAGGGGAGAGAGTGCTGAAGTGTGACGGACCCAGCAGTTTTGGGGGGGCTCCACTGAGACCGCTCTCCAGGGCTGCAGGGAGGGGGCCAGGTGGGGAAGTGGCCCCAGGCCTGGGGTGCTGACCACGGCCCCGGGTTCTTTCTTGGCAGACCGGTGCATGGAAGAGCACAGATAGGTGAGTGTGGTGGGCTGTGGGCTGGCTTCGTACCTGCCATCACCCACCCCACCACCCCAGGGTGGTCCCGGGGGCTTTCCGAGGCGGAGGGGCTTCCCCCGGGAATTCCGTGACATTCCCGGGAGTAAAGAGGAACCTGGGCACCCTGGGGGTGGGAGAGCTGGTGTTGCCCGCCCCACCCACGGGTGCCGCTCTCTCTGCCAGGCGACCCCAGCCCCCAGGACCTGGCCATCGCGCCCTGCTCTGCTCTTTCCTCCGGGATCCCCAAGCACCCAGTCCTGGCTCCTCCCTGCCACCACCTCTGCCCCCTCAGACTTTATCCCGGCTCTGAGAATAAACTCCAGAAGCAAGTCAACAATCCAGCTGTTGCCTGTGTCTCCTGCAGTCCTCGCCGCTCTGGGCCCTGGGCCTGGCTCCGGCCAGCTCCCTGGGGACTTGACCGCACGCACCCCCCTCACTTTGGGCCTCAGTCTCCCCTTCCTGTCTGTAAAATCTCGGACTCTGGGCAAGGGCACACTGGTGTTCGGTCCCGGTGGGCGGGCCCGGAGTCAGGACCGCTATGGAGAGGCGCCCTCACGTCCCCCACCCAGCGCAGGCTGGGCTCTGACCGCACCACGGCCCCTCCTGCTGGCCGGTTCTGGGTGGTGCCCCGTCATCTCCTACTCCCCAGGCAGGTGCCCTTGGCCCCCTCACCCCGAGCCCGGAGAGGCCTGAGGCCCAGGGGAGCTCTGTACCCGATGGACTTTTGAAGGTGTGGGATTAGAACACGGGGTAGGGACCAGTGTTACCAGAGGACAGAGAGGAAGGTGGCTTCGGCATCCATGCCCCCCACCCTGGGCTGCACCGGAGAGTGGGCTGACCACCGGACAACCTCACGTCCTCTCTGGCTACTGTAGCGCCTCCAGTCCCCCGTTCTCCGGCCTGGGCGTCGAGAGTACACAGCCCTGCCCATTCGCCAGACCCCGGGCGCCACAGCCAGCGCTGGGCCCCGGAGCACGGTCTCCCTGCCCGGCCCTGCCCCCACCTCCTGCCGTCTGCCACCCCTCAGGCCCTGTCCGGAGCCCTCCTGGCAGGATCCCCTGCACCGCCCCCCATGGGCAAACCTCAGCCTGGCCCTACAGAGGCACCAAGGGCCGTGAGGCTCAGATGTGACGGGGAGCTTCTTGGCAGCCTTCCCGGAGGAGGGGACTGGGTGGGGGGGTATGTGTGAGCAGAGAGCTGGGGGCAGACACCTCGGAAAGCCTGCCAGAACTTCTCCTCCCCCTGCATCCAAGTACCTGCTGCCTCCCCAGCAGGAAACGCCGCCGGGCATGGGCGGGGCAGCTGGGCACAACCCCATCCGAGCCTAGCTCAGTGGGCTTGGTCCCAGGCCAGCAGACAGCCACGCCAGCGCACTTGGGGGTCATAAATGCCGGACAGGAGAAGCCACCCCAGGTCCCCTGCTGAGAACCGTCCTCCAAGATGCCACAGGCCCTGCTCATCGGCTCCCTCTTTGTCCTGCTCAGGCTGTCCCTAGGCCAGGGCCAGGTCCCCATCCAGGCCAACTTCGATGCCAGCCAGGTGGGTCCTGGCAGCCCCTCCTCCTCACGAATTACCTGCCCTGCTTCTCCATCCGGGGCGTGCATGACCCGCAGAGAGGCTGGAGGGCCAGGGGAGCCCCTGGGGATCCTCTGGTCCCGGCTCAGCTCAAGTCAGGGGGACAGGGGGGACAGCCCCCTCCACCCGCCCCATCAGCTGGGCACGGGCTGGGCTGGGGAGGACAGCAGGCCTGCTCTGTGGCCTGTGGCCACCACGGCTCCCCAGAGCCTGGAACCGGGAGGAGTTGCAGCTGCCCGCCCCCCACCTGGGTGAGGGTTGATAAGGACGCAGGGCCCCAGCTCTCCCCGCACCCTCCCTGCAGTTCCAGGGCACCTGGTACGTGGTCGGGGTGGCCTCAGACGACCAGGACTTCCTGAACTCCAAGGACGACACAAAGATGCCCGTGGTCTTGGTGACCCCCCTGGACAACGGTGACCTGGCCCTCAAGTTCGGGTACCCTACGTAAGTGACCCCACAAACCCCACCTCGGACTGGGCCTTAGACCTGGCCAGTGTGAGCCACTGAGAACACAGGTGTCCCTGGCACACTAGCGAGCTAGTCCCAGGCCCCTGGTGGGGTCAGGCTGCCGCAGCAGACGCCTCAGCCGTGGAGGAGCATCGTCCCCGGGGCGTGTGTGTGTCTGAAGGGGAGACCCCACGTGTCCTGGCTGTAGGGCTCCCCCAAGTACTTCACGCCTGCCCCCTGTCCCCTAGAGGGCTGCCTCACCTCTAAGCAGCGCTGGGAGGGGGCACAGGGGTGCTGGGGTGGCCTGGGCCCCGGCCCACCCCACGTGGTCAGAGTCCCCAAGCGGTGGCCTCGGGGACGCCGTGGTTCCTCCTCCCCAGGCCTGACGGCGGGTGCCAGAAGATGCTCACGACCTTCACGAAGGGGGCTGCTGACGGGCAGTTCAGCAACGCGGGTGAGGCTGGGCAGGGGCGGGGGGCTCCTGAGAGAGGCAGGGGGCGGGCCCCGGGCCGAGGCAGCTCAGCTGGCCCTTCCCCCTCAGCCATGGCGCAGACTGACATCCGGGTGGTGAGCACCGACTACGAGCACTTCGCCGTGCTCTACGCGGAGACCCGGAAGGCAGGCGTCAGGAGCGTCTGGCTGCAGCTCTACGGTGGGCGTCCCGGGGGGAGGGGCTCCCAGCACCCCCGTCCCCCCACTGGTCACCAGGCGCAGGCCGCTCCTCTGGGAGCCGTGTGCCCAAGGTCCGTCTGCACTGCCCATGCACACATTCCAGCAAGTTCCAGGTCCACGGCAGGCGGGACCGCTGTGTCCCTGGGTCTCCTGGGGACCCCCGTGTCTGTGGTAGAGGGGTCTGGACCCCTCCCCCCACCCCCGTGCCTCCTCCCCTTGCCTCCCACCCCACCCCACCCCACCCCACCCCGCCTTCCACCGCCCTCCGCCTCCCAACCCTGCCCTCTTCTGCTCACCAACCCTCCCTGCCCTCAGCCCGCGCCCCGGAGCTGTTTCCTGAAGGTGCCCAGAAAATGCAGCAGCTGGCACCCCAAGTGGGCCTAAACCCCAGCCAGGGCGCCCTGCTGCCCCAGTCCGGTGAGTGCTGTCCCCGAGCCAGCTCAGGGCTGCAGGAGACTCAGACTGGGAGCACCACTCCCCCCAGGTGTGGGACAAGCACCAAACCTATCTGGGCCAGAAGAGGGCGGGCCAGTGCCCTGGCCAGTGGCCTCTCCGAAGGGGATTGCAGGCAGGGAGGCTTGGCTCCTCAGGGGCGGTTGGGGGCCTCCCCCCCTGGGGAAGGGGCCTCTGACTGGTTCCTCAGACCCCACTCTCTCCCACAGACCAGTGTGCTGGCGCCTTCTCCTAGGTGAGTGCTCGGGCCGGCCTGGACGCCAGTCCCCACAGCATGCAGCGCCCGGTGCCCTGAGACCCATGGAGACCCCTCTTAGCCAGAAGGCTGAACTGTGGGGGCCCTCCTGCCAGGAGCAGGTGGCAGGGGGGTGGGAACCATAGAATCAGGGTGGGACAGCAGACAGCAGTGGGCAGGGACAGAGGGGCCCTGGGGCTGGGCCCAGGGAGGGCAGGAGGGGGCGAGAAGACGGCACTCACCCCACTACACCTGCCCCCTTGTTTGCAGGAAAGCGTCCTCCCAGGAGTGCCCGTTGGGGGCCATGCTGTACGGAGCCTTCCCCCAGGAGCACACCGTTTCTGTCCGCCACCCATCCCCTGCACAATAAATACTCTCCTAAAGCCCATGGCTCTGCATTTCTTGACCCTCCACGGTGGTTTCCGGGCACAGGGTGGGACCCCTCGCTAGGCCGAGCAGAGCTCTGCGGGGCTGGGCAGGCGCTTGGCCTGGAAGGAGCCGAGGCTCTGCTCCAAGGGAGGCAAGCTCATCCAGACTGACCAGGGCATCGCAGGGGCCTTCCTGCCACTCGCTCCCCCTCCCCACGCACCAGGGCACCAGCCTCAGCAGCCCAGCCCCGGGCGGCCACCCAGAGCTCCCGCGGACACAGGGGACCTCCTGGGCCTTTGGGACCCTTCCTTCCACAGCACAGAGCAGGTATCTGAGCCGCTCCGTCCCGCGCTTCCCCTGACCCAGAGCCAGAGGAAAGCGGGGTATGCACAAAACTCTGTCCTGTCATTGCGTCTGGGTAGGATAATATCGCTGCTCTTTTTTTTTTTTTCAGTTTTTTATTTTGAAAGAGAGTACAAGTGGGGGAGGGGCAGAGAGAGACGGAGGGAGAGAGAGACAGAGAGAGAGAGAGTCCCAAACAGGCTCCACACTGTCAGTGCAGAGCCCATCTCGGCCCCGATCTCACATTTTGTGAGATCGTGACCTGAATCGAAACCAAGAGTCCGACGCTTAACCACCCGAGCCACCCAGGTGCCCCTGGTTGGACATTTTTAATTAAAAACACAGCCCTGTCCTGCCCAATTTGCTGCCTTGATTGGGGCCCTTCTGGGCTGGGAGGTCACCCTCTGGGGGCCCCAGACAGCCCCTCCACACCTGCACCCAACACCTGGGCACCTTGGCTGCCCCAACCCACATGCCAGCCTCTGCCCACCTGTGGACACGGTCTTCCCCCCCCACCCCCCCGCCCCCAGCACAACACCAGTCTGGAAGTCGAGCCCTGGGGATGGGGAAGAGTGTGTGGGAAGGCCCAGAGAGCCAGCCCCCTCCCACATGTGTGACCTGTCTGCCCACCTAGGGAGGCATCTGCTGAGAGATACTGTCCGAGCTCCAGGTGATAAATTAGTGGATGGAGGGGTTGATTTATCTGTTGTCACTCACCTTCCATATGGACCCAGAGAAGAAGGACAAAGGCTGTCACGGCAGCAACAAGGGTTTAAGGTGGAGACGTGGGGATGCGCTCCCCTGGCAAGCGGTGCAGGAAGCCTGGCCACCAGGCTCCGGTGGTCCTGCCCTCCCCCGCTGTCCCCCCCCAGGTCCCCTGGGAAGGGCCGGAGTGGGGAGATGCAGATTGCCCCCCCCCCGTGGCCTTATGGACACCTTTTCCAGGGGGGCGGCCCTCTTCTGGGGTGGGGCAGCCCCATAGGACCCCTCAGGAATATCCACTAGGGGCTCATGTCGTCCTGCACCACCCGCTCAGACCACACGGGGGCAGTCCCCAGCCAGTTCCCCGCCCGAAGCCACGGAATTCGTCCGCTGGATCAGCTCGTTCCCTGCTGGGCTCCCAACCGCCCCCAGGGGGTCCCATCTCCCCGACAGGAAAAGCCAAAGTCCTTAGCTGGCAAGAAGGCCCTCCCTGGGGCGCCTGGGTGGCTCAGACGGTTGGGCATCCGCCTTTCGATTTCAGCTCAGGTCATGATCTCATGGTCCCCGAGTTAGAGTCCTGCATCAGGTTCTGTGCTGGCAGCACGGAACCTGCTTGGGATTCTGTCTCCCTCTCTGTGTCTCTCCCCTGCTCACTCTCTCTCTCTCAAAATAAATAAAAGTTAAAAAAAAAATTTTTTTTTTAACTTGAAAAAGAAGGCCCTCCCCGATCCGCCCACCTCTGACCCCATCCCCTCCCATCTTTGCTTCTGACCACCCTGAACATGCTGGCCCCACGCCTGCCTCAGAGCACAGCTGCCCCTGCCAGGAGCGCTCCTCTCCCAGCTCTCAGGCTTCAGCCCTGCATGCCCTGGGGTGAGAGGCCACCCTTTTCCCCCTGCCCCCCCCCCCCACTCCCTCCAGTGTCCTTTCCCTTCCCCACCTACCTGGCGCCCAGATATCCACACGTACCCACACCCACATTAAAGAAGATTGCTCCCTGCAGGAAGATGGGCTGGTAAGTTACATTTTCTATACCCTTGTGTCTAAAATGAAAACAGATCTTTCGGTTTTCTTACCATGTTTTGAACTCCTCGGCTCAGGTCTTGTATTGGTTTCCTGTGGCCGCTGTAGCCAATTATCACAAACTTGGTGGCTTAAAACGTAACATTTACCTCCTCACAGTTCTGGAGGCCCAAAGTCCAAAATCTGTGCCCCTGGGCGGAAATCACCATGTTGTCAGGGCCGCGTTCCCTCCAGAGGCTTTAGTGTCCTCTTAGTGAAATCTCTTTCCACCTCTAAGGACATCTATGACAGCATTTGGATAATCCAGGAAAATCTCCCCATCTCAAGATCCGTAACCACATCGACAAAAAGCCCTCTTCCACACAAGCTGCCATTGACCGTCGCCAGTAACTTTGGGAGACTCCGTTGAGTGTGCCGCATTCTCCCTGGAAACATTCCCCCAGGCCCCTGGTACTGTGCCCAGAGGAAGCAATGTTTAAGGGTGTCCTGGGGGCTGGTGGCCCCACACTCCCATTGCCACACCTGACCCTCCTCCGGAGTCTTGGGTACACAGTAGACTTCAGCATCCCCTTCAGACACCGACATGTCGAGGAGTTCCTACAGCAAAGGAGTGGCCCCCAGGCTCTCTCCAAACCTGCTTCGGCCCAGCGACCTTGGGGAAGGGCGTGCCCACACCACCCACAGACAGGGGCACCTGTGAGCCCTACCCCCCCTCACCTCACCCCTGTCCACCTCCACTCTGAGCAAACCCTCCCCCCCGCCTCCAGCCTCAGTCAGCTCTGCCCTGAGGGATTCTCAGCAGCCCTCTGCTACTCTCCCTGCACCCCCACCTCCACCGGTGCAGCCCTCAGCTGTTTCTCCTCCCGGCACTCAATGTGGGCCTTCTACAAATAAATCAGTTGTGCCCCTCCCCACTCCGCCCCTGCTTAATCCCTCCAGCAGCCCCCCACTCTGCATTCTCTCATTCACAATATCTACTGAATGCAATGTTTAAGCCCTGAAGACGAGGCTAGTGAAACAGACGTGAAGTCCCCCCCTCCACGGACCTCTGGGGGAACCACCATAAACAGGATGAAAAATGCATTAGTTCCCTCCTGCTGATAACAGATTACCCCCCAATTCCCTGGCTGGAAACAAGAAGCATGTATTACCCCCCATTTGTGAGGGTCAGGAATCTGGTCCTGGGTGATCTAGGGCCTCTGGCACAAGAGTTCCCACAAGGCCGTGGTCAAGCCACAGGCCAGGGCTGTGTTCTCCCCAGAAGGTTCGGCCAGGAGGGGGTCTGCATGCCAGCCCTTCACTAGTTGTTGCCAGGCCTTGGTCCTGTGCCACGTGTGGAGAAAGAATGGGCAGCCCATCGCTCCAGTCTACTGGCCAGGGGCAAGTTACTCGACCGGACCACGATGGGGCAGACACAGGAGGCCGGCCCGGTTGGGGCCGTCTCACAGTCTGCTGCCACAGTAAGTGGCCAGAGGTACTTTATCTAGTGACAGGGCTGGGAAGCAAGTACACAAAACAGGAGAGAGGACTGGAGGTAGTGGGCAGGCTGCGACACTTTGTGTCAGGTGACTGAGGAAGACTGAGAAGCTGGCACTTCACTGAAGCCCCAAAGGAAGCATGTGAGTCTGAGGGGACCAAGGGGACGGTAAGGGAGGGTCACCGAGGCTGTCACCCAGGGGGCCGTAAGGGAGGGTCAGGCTGGGCCATAGGAGGCACACGGTTGGGGGGGGGGGGGGGCAGGACAACATCAGCAGCGCGGCCTACAGGCCCAGCCTCAGCCCTCCCCACGACCGCCCTGTGGTCACCCTGACCCTCTGGCGAGGCCTTGAGCAGAACCGTTCTGTGCCTTCCTCTGGCGTCTGCAGTGGCTGCCCCTCTGCCTGGGATCCCGCATCCTGGCGCGTCACCATCATCCCTCGATTCCCCGGGGTCACACAGCTCCGATCGCACGTGGACTACCCCAGAGTTTCATGTTTCGTTTATTATCTGTCCAATCCATTAGATCTCACAAGCTCCAGGCGACCAGAGACCTTGTCTGTTAAGCAAAGTGCTCAAGGCTAGGACAACGGGAGGCACAAAGGAGGGGATGGATGGATGAGTGCCGGGAGCCTCGTGCGCTGGCCGCCACGCTTAATTCATGGTCGTATTCCGACCTGCTGCGGTTCGGCGTTAGGAAAGTTTGCGCGTCTAAAGACCACGTGAGATAGTATCTCGGGAAGGGCGACAGCAGGTGCGGAAGGCAGGACGAGGCCGCTGGAACCAGCAGGGGGCGAAGCGGCGGGGGAGGGAACCGCGGTCTCCGCGCGCCGTAGGCGCGCAGGCCTCCGCGCGGACGCGGGAACCGCACCCGGAACAGGCCCGCCCGGGGGACCCCGCCCGCCGGAGACCGAGCCCCGCCCCTCCAGCCCGCCCCCAGGCCCCGCCGCCGGCGCGAAGGGCCTGGGTCTTCGGGGCGGGACCTGGGCCGTAAGCCCCGCCCCCGGCTTCGGAGCCGTCCTCCCGCGCAGGCGCCTTGGGGCCCGCAGCCTCCCGGGTGGTGTCCCTGCCGCGGCCGCGGTGCTATGGTGCCGCCGCCGCCTCTGTCGCCGCCTCTCTGCACGCTGCCGCCGGGGCCCGGGCCCCCGCGCTTCGTGTGCTATTGCGAGGGGGAGGGAAGCGAGGACGGAGGCCGCGGCGGCTTCAACCTCTAGTAAGTGGCTGGCGAGGAGCGCGGGGCGCTGGGGGCGCCGACAGTTCTGCGGGCCGTTCCGCCTGACAGCCCCTCCCCCCACAGTGTGACGGACGCCGCGGAACTCTGGAGCACCTGCTTCACGGCGGACAGCCTGGAGGCCCTCGTGGGTATTGGGGCTCCCGGGCAGGCCTGGAAGCCCCCGGCACTCCGTACCTGCAGTGCGGACCACCTCTGGGATCGCAGGGGGCGGTCTGGGATCCCGCGGTAGGGGTGGGTTGGGGGGTTCTGGACACCCTTCTCCCAGCTTTGTAACTGTAGCCCTAAGATTGGCGCAGGGTCCTGGGTGGCCCTCCGTCAGGCAGCTTTGGGGCGGTTCCGGAGTCTTGGGCAGCTGGTGACCAGCCCCTGTGCCCTGCAGAAAGCCCGTTTGGGCCTGAGTGCGGCTGAGGAGATCACCCCCCGGTTCAGGTGAGTCCCTGAGCGGGGAAGGAAGGGTGGGTGTGGAGCTGGGGGTCTGGACACCGCACTCGGCACACCTCCTTTCCTAGGGCGGCCTGTGAGCAGCAAGCTGTGACTTTCGCCCTGCGGGAGGATGGAGCATCCCTAACCCTTTCCGGGGGGCCCTGGGCCCTGGATTTTGAGCTCTCCAAGGTGCCGGGCCCAGAGGCAGCCTCCAGGTTGCAGGCACTGACGCTGGGTCTGGCAGAGCAAGTGTGCAACTTGAAGAGGCAGCTGGCAGGTGGGGTGGGGAGCAGGTACCCCGAATCTTCACTAGGGTCCCCCTGCTCGTGCCTCCATTCCTGGCTTTCTTCCCCAGGCCTGCAGGCGGCAGCCGCCAGCCCCAAAAAGAGCCCTTGTCTGGCAGGGCCTCAGTTCTTCTTACCAGGTAAGGCCTGTCACCTGGGACTTAGGTGGGGGCTGTGCTCCTCCTCCCTCTGTGACTCCCCTTCCCCAGAACAAGAGTCGGGCCCCAAAGACAGCATGTGCACGGAGAGGGGGCTGTGGCTCTGGAATTCTACCGACTCAGGAAGCCCCGTCCCGTCCTGTTGCCCTCAGACCCCGACCCTCAGAGAGGCGGCCCTGGACTTGGGGTCAGGAGGCGGTGCCCAGGAGAGTCCCTCATCAACCCTGGCTTCAAGAGGTACTCACCCCCTGCCCCTCCCTCCTGTGTCCCTGGCCAAGCCCTGGACCCCTGCCCCTCCCTCCGTAAAACCATAGTGTCTCTTCCTCTTCTCTCCCAGTAAGAAACCAGCCAGTGGTGTAGACTTTGACAGCCCCTGAAGGCACAGCACAAAGTGTGACCCTGCCAGGAGTCTGCTCACGCGGTGGGGACAGCCCCTGAGACCCCACAGCCCGTCCTGCTGCCAGAGGGGAACAAACCTGCGCCTCGGACCCCTTCCCCCTTAAATAAATGGCTTCCTCAGGTGGAGGAAACAGCCATGCTCTGGCTCCTGGGGTCTGGCTGGGGGAGAGGGATCAGGGGTCTCCCTGGGCCTGCGATCTGGCTCGGGCCACAGTGTGTAAGCGGATGGGCCAGCTTCCACACCGCCTGGGGGGTGGGGGTGGGGGTGGGGGGAGCACCACTCTCTCCAGGCGCACCCAGCTGCCCCTGCCCGGTTCGTGAAGGAGCAGAGAGGGACTGGAAGGCAGGTCAGGGCTCCTCAAGGTTGGAACTTGTTGCCGGCCCCTCCACTCCACACACTTCACTCTTCCAGACCTCACCTAACAGGCACAGCCACCGGTGTCCCACACCGCGGAAGGTCGTGTGGAAGCTGGAGGGTGGTGGCCTGCCGCCTGGGCAAGGGCTGAGGAATGTGGGCCGGCCCCACCCACCGACCTGGAGCCTCTAGGTGCCCAGTGTGGGCTCTGGTCCCCACCCTTCTTGGCCGTCCTGCAGCTCCACCCTGGCCTGACTGGTTTGGGAGCCCAGTCTAGTCCCGACCCCGCCCCCGACAGGGTGAGTGGAGCAGAGCCACCCACTGGGTTCTCTGCCCATCATTCCAGGCTGTTGTGGGGACGGAGTGTTCCGTGGTGGGGGTTTTGGGGGTGGCAGGAGTCAAGGGCCCTCTGGTCCCTCGGATGTCCGGGCATGCTTGCTGGGGCAGAGATGCGTTTATGGGGCTGTAGAAGAGGGGGCAGGGGGTGGCGGTAGAGGGGGCGGCGGCTAGCGGGGGCGCACCGCCGTCCGGTAAGCCGCTAGGATCTCCGCGCTGTGTGGACACGTGTACTTGAACTCCTTCACCTGCAGCGCGCCGTCCAGGTAGCGGCGGACGCCGCGCAGCTCGGCGGGTATGGGCGCCCCGCGGAAGTGCGCGCACACCGTCTGTGGGCGAGGGGCGTGGCGCGGTCAGGGCCTTGTGGGGGGCGCCCCCCCGCGCTCCGCGCCCCGGCCCGGCACTCACGTCCACGATGTGCAACTTGGGCAGCAGCCTACAGTCAGCCAGCGTGAGCTGGTCGCCGTCCAGGAAGCGGCGGCGCGACTCGCCAAGCTGCGGTTCCCGCACCAGCTCGTGCTCCAGCGGCGCGCGCAGGTAGCTGTCCAGCCTGGTGAGGGCGCGCAGCAGCAGCTGGTACGGGGCTGGGGGGCGGGGGGGGGGGGGGGCGCGGTGAGGCCCGGCCTGGGCCAGCTCCCCCCACCCTCGGCGCGCTCCTGACCCTCCTCACCATCGTCCTGCGTGGGCACCGGGTTCTTGATGAAGGCGGAGAACCTGTGAAAGACGTCGTTGCCCGCCGTGGCAGACTCCCGGTAGCGGGGCGCCAGGCTGGGGAATCTGCGGGGAAGTAGGGGATCTGTGGTCAGACCCTTGAGCCAGGCCCTCTTCCCTGCGGGGACCCTCAGCATCCTTCCCGGGCTCTGTCCTGGGAGCACCCTCCCTGGGCGCCCCATCATCGCCCCTCCTGCCAGGCCGGGCCCTCACTCGGGGGGCCCCAGCGTCTCCTCCAGAAACTCCTCGATCTGCAGTGTGTCCGTTTTGGTGTCGCCCTCGTGGAGAAGGATGGGCAGCTGCGAGCCGGGAGCGAAGTCCTTAAGCACATCCGGGGACCTGTGGGCATGAGGCAGGTGGGGAGGCTGCTGGTCAGAAGGGCCAGGGACCAGGCAGCGGTCCCGTGGGGGCAAGGGGCTCACCTGCGGATGTCCACGGTGGTGAGGGTGAAGGGCACGCCCTTGAGGAGCAGGACCATGAAGAGCCGCTGACAGGAAGGGCAGTGTCCCACGCTCTCACCATCCTCGCTTGCCTGGGGCGCGTGGAGTAGAGGGTGCCAGGGAAGAGAGCAGACCTAAGAATCCCACCAAAGGGGACCCTGCCTCCCAGGGCCAAGAGCCTGGAATGATCCCGGGCTCCAGCTTGGTTGGGTATGACCTCGACACGCGAGAGCCCTTGGCGTGGTCCCTGGGAGCTGGGGAGGGGCACAGGGACATGGGGCTGGGACCCTAGCTCTGGAGCCTGGCCCCTTGACCCTTATCCTCAGAGCCTGGGCAGAGGCCAGGATGCTGGTCTCCAGGCCCCACAGGCGGGTCACAGGGTGGGGTGGGCCGAGTGAGCTGTTTTCTGAGTGATTCACCCTGCCGGACTGGACACTGGGTGCCAGCACACTCATTGTCCCACCTCCCACAGTGGGGAGGAGGCCAGGGCCTCGCAGCCCTGCACGGGGACCCCAGATCTGGGCAGTGATGTGACCGCCCACGGGGCTGCCTGGCCCAGCCCCCACCTGCCTCACTGACCTCAAGCTCCACGTAGGCCTTGGCCTCCAGCTGCCTGATTGTCGCGTCCCCACCGAGGGGCTTTTCCCCCAGGAGGGCTGGGCTGGGTCCAGGAGCCAGGGCTGGGAGTCAGCACCCCACGCCCTTGGGGACAGCTCACTGGGCCCTTCCCCGGTCCTGCTCCCTCTTTGCTCAGCCTCTGCATGGCTGCCCGAGCCCACCACAGAGGAAGGGACACAGATGCTGCCTTGGAGACCCACCGCCCGCCCTAGAGAGCCCCGGAGCCCCGCAGGGCACACTCCTCCCCAGACCTCCCTCCCAGCCCAGCGGCACCTTAACAAACAGCTGGAGCTTAGCCGTCTCTGCCATGGCGAGGAGCTGCGGTGGCCGAGCCAGGGTGGGGATCTGGAGAGCCCTTTAAGGCTCCTGGGGTGCCCCGCCCTCCCGGGCCCAGGGCCCGCCCTGACAAGCCACCTACGCAGGTGGACGGGGCTGTCGGGGCTGCCGGGGCACCGTGTCCAAGCATGAGGGTGTGACTGTGGGGGCACTGCGGGGCTGGCGGGGCTGGGGACCTGAGCACCCCAGGGTGGGTGTGGGATGGGGGCGGAGAATGGTGGATGTGGAGGCGGGGAGAGAAGGGTGCCAGCCTGGGGAGAAGGCAGCTCTAGATCGGGATCTGCCACCGACCCCCCAGCCCTGCAGTGCACACCCCGTTATCTGTCGGGGGTCCCCAGCCCAGAAAGCCGGGGGGTGGGGAGGAGAAATGAACAGCCTGGCCCCAGCCTCAGTTTCCCTAGCTGCCTACCAGGGCGTTACCAGAGCGTTAAGCCTCCTCCTTGGAAGGGACGCCCGGGACACCACTGTGCTCCGTCTGGCAGAGCCCCGCCCCCAGGCCCGCCCACATTCCAGAACCGCTGCCTGCCCGCTCAGGTAGCTCTTCTCCGCCAACCCCGCACCCCTGCCCTTCGAAATCGGTTCCACGCAGGCTTCTTTCCTTCTCAATCTTTAAAAAGAAGCACCAGGAGAAGGGTTGGAAGCCGCAACCTCCTGACCCGTGCTGCCGCCCGCCCCGCCCTTGGCTGGAACAGAAAAACTAGGGGACGTTGTGCATACAGCACCCCCCCCCCCCGGACCTGCACCGCCCCCGTCAGGGTGGCCGGCGCCCCCATGGCCTCCTCCCCCAGGGCCTCCAGCCGGCCGGCCCCTCCTGGGACCCCACGCCGTCCAGGACCCCGAGACGCAGCCCGGGTGCGGGCCTGACACTGGGGTTGGGCCCTGGCTCCCCGCCGGGGCTGGGCTTCCAGTCCAAGCACCGGTGTTTCAGCTGCTCCTCCGCGTGGTGGGGGTGGGGGCAGGGCTGGGCCTGCTCACTTCCTGCCTCGATGCCGCACAAAGGCCCCCCACACCTGCACCCGTTCGCCAGATGTCCCGTGCGGATTTCCGCGCCTGTGAAAATACCCTCACACGTCCGTGGGACAAACGGTGAGCTGGACGAAGGACCTGGCGGTGCAGAAACAAGGAAACACACGCACGCCAGCGGGAAGTGGGAGGCGTGAAACTTCACGCTGCTGTGAAGAAGCACACATCCGCGGCTGCGGTGAGCAGAAACGCCGTAACCATGTTCTCGGCGTTGCTCCGGACGCCCTGTCGGCCGGCAAAATGGGGCATCAGCCCATAGGTGTCCTGGTACACACGAGGGACGTGTAGACAGATCTGGGCCGTCCCCCTGATGCAAGCCTTTCCGTGGGAGAGTCCTGGTTTGCTCACAGAGGACAGGGGGGGGGGGGGGGGGGCCCGGAGGTTGGGTGGTTTTACGGCTGAACTGGCCCCGGGTCACGGTGGCGGTCCTAGCCCCCAGCACCTCAGAATGTGACCTGACTAGGAGACTTTTTGTAGAGATCAAAGTAAAATAAGGTCATCGGGGGGGTCCTACCGCAATACGACTGTCCTTGTGCACGGGGGAGATTTGGACACAGACCCACATGGACGGGGCGCCACACGAACGAAGGTGGAGGCAGAGGGCAGGGCCGTGCATCTCCAAGCCGAGGAACACGGAGCCTTGCGGAAAACCACCGGCAGCTGGGGGGGGGGGGGGCGGCTCCGGGGAGCTGGGGCCAGACCCTCGCCCACAGCCGCAGAAGGAGCCAGCCCTGCCCGCACGGTGATCTTGGACTTCCGGCCTCCAGACTGTGGGGGGATAGATCTCTGTGGCTTCCAGCGTGATCCACGGCTCTAGCAAAGACCAGTGAGAGAAGAGCCCCGCAAACTGAAAAGCACTGCATAGCAGTCACTCCGAGTCTGTGCCCTGAGCTTTCGGAAAAAGCCACGAGGATGTCCTCCGACTTTTGAATTTTCTACCATGATTTCCTCGTAAATGTTTTTAAATAAATGAGACCAGAAGCTCACGGTCACCAACCCTAACTGACCCATGACCTACCGGGCGTTGAATAAACTTCCCTGACAGTGCCCCGGCCACATCCACAGAGCAGCCCCTGGAGGGGCCCGGGGGCCTGCTGTCCTTGTCTTTTCACGTCCTTCTCTTCCTTCCTGGGGACGGTTCTTGGCCCACAGTCCCAGGACGTGACACATTAGAAACATTTCTCTCCTGAGCCCTGTCTGTGGGCCCTTCCTGGTGACATTTTAACAGACTTGTTGGGGACACTATGGGGGGGGGGGGAAGGACGGGGGGGCACTGGGATCTGAGCAGGAGCTCTGCCCCCTGAGAGAGCCAAGGAGCAGTGGGCACAGCCAGAGTCCAGATGGGGGTTCCAAAACCCATTTCCCAAAGAAATGGGGCTCCTTGGAAAATTGCTGAATCCAGACATCGGTCAGGGAGGTAATAAGCAGGCCTGGAAATTGTAACAGAAGTGTTCCAAAAAATGTCCAGGGCAAGTCAAAAGGACATAGAAGCCACCACGAAGGGGTTCCCACCGGCCACATCTGGGGCAGTTTGAGCATAAAAAAGATGGCAATAGAATTGTACACTGATAAATGGCTAAAACAGTAAATACTATGTACATTTAAAGTATTAGTGGGGCACCTGGGTGGCTCAGTCGGTTGAGTGTCCGACTCTTGAGTTTGGCTCTAGTCATGATGTTCGAGCTCTGTTGCCGGGCTCTGTGCTCACAGCATAGAGCCTGCTTGGGAGTCTCTCTCTCCCTCTCTCTCTCCTTCTGTCCCTCTCCTGTGTGACTCTTTCAAAATAAGTGAACTCGAAAAAATTTAGAGGATAGCAATGACGGTAACATGGTGATTTTTTAAAAAGCCGTGAATCCACAATGATATGTTTCTAAAAGTGGAAATCTTTAAGCAAAATGCCAGCTAATAAACGCAGAAAAGATGAAATCGTTAGAAACCTGACATTTTGCAGCCACCCCCTGGGGTAAAAAGTTTTGGGAGACAAGCTGTTCCCATGGCCCTCCGTCCTCCCGCAGAAACTTCTGTGTCCCTTCCAGCCCCCTAGAAGGGGTCTCTGATGGGAGACTGACCACGGCCAAGCTTGAGCGGTGCGGGCTCTGGGATCCTTCCTTGTGGCCCCACTGTCTCCAGGCTCTACTGCCACCGAGCCCTGCAGTCCCTGGGAGTCCCCACACTGCCCCCAACCTTTGCACACGCTCCACCGGGACGCCGGTCTCAGCCCAGAGACCACCTCCTCCTGAGAGCCCTCCCACATCCTGGGTGAGAGGGACACAGCCCAGCGCACACTGCCCATGGGCCCTGAGTGGGCACGGGGCCCAGGGTCTAGGCCTCAGGGAGCACAGGCCCGAAGGGCGGGCAACCGTGGCTCAGAGCAGCCCATTCAGGACCTGCCTCCGGGCAGGCAGTCTGGGCTATGTAGGCGGGGCAGGGGAGGGGGGTGATGGACAGCCCCCGCCTCAGTCTCCCCATCTGTAGCAACAGCTATTTACAGGGATGAGGGCCCTCCCCCCCCACCCTCCCCCCCAGGCTAACCCAGCCACCTTCCCCTCACGCTGGGCCCACCGCTCCGGGACGCTGCAGATGCCCCTGTGGGGCAGGGGCCATACCAGCATCAACCGGGCCCATCTTCACCCCAACGCCCCACTCCACACACGCAGGCTGGCGCTGGTTTTTTTGTTCATTTATTTAAAACAAACATCTGTGCGCTATGTACAGGTCTGGCTCCCGGGCAGGTGGGTGTGCAGGGGGCCAAGCTGGGTGGGAGAGAGCAATGGCAGGGGGCAGGGGTGGGGAGGGGATCCGGCTGCTCGTCTGGCCAGCGGGGCAGCTTCTCCGTTCCTGCTGCCCGGCCCACCCCCTTGAGGCAGCCCTCCCTGGCCCATGCCCATGGCTTCCCTCAGGTGGGGGCCTCCCCAGATGAGAGCAGGATGAGGGGGCCTCTTCCTAGAGCAAAATAAATAAGGGCCGGGGGCGGGACCTAACCCAGTCCCCATCCTCAGCCCCAGGCCGGCCCATCAGTCTCGGGTGTCAGAGAAAGGCCCGTTCAGGAGCCAGGCCCGGCCAACAGGGTCTGGTGGCACCTGGTGGCCCTGGGGGTGGTGGGCAGAGCTGGACGGGGGCAGAGGCTAGGGGCCGGCCAGACCCCAAGGCTTTAAGGCAGAGCAGGGTGAGGGTGTGTGCGGCCCAGGGCCAGGCCAACCTTTGGCACAATCAGGGGAGGGCAGCGCAGTGGCCTCAGGCAGTGCTGAGGACAGGTGAGGGGCTGGAGGGGGCCCCCACTCCAGGGCCTCATGGCGGGCACTGGGGGGCACAGGGTGGGGCCTCGGCCACCGCCTGACTTCTGTCCCCACTGCGCGTCCTTGAGCCAGCGCCTGACGGTCAGCAGAGTGTGTCCGTGTTGAAGGACAGCTGGGCCTGGTAGGTAGACGACAGGTGAGCCGCGCTGGGGGAGGCGTCTGCTACCCCACGCACCCGCGGGCCTGGGACTGGATCCCCCACCTCTGTCTCCCGTGAGTTCTCCCTCAGTGGCCAAGTCTGGTGGCTCCTGTGTCCCCAGGCTCTGCTCCCCCCTACCCCACCTCTGCTCTGCCCGTGTCTGGAATCCCTCAAGGTTTCCAACGTGTCTCGGGGTCTACAACCAGTCTGTTTCCACCTGTGCCCGGAGCCTCCTGTGTCCACCCTAGTCCTGAGCATCCGACGGATCCCTCAGGGCGGCAGGAGTCCCCGGGGCCACTCCTCTCCAAGCCCTCTCCTTATGCAGAGCCTGAGCCCTCTGGCCAGCCTGGCTGCCCTGACCTTACAGGCCGGGCTCACCCGCTCCTCCTCGAAGCTGATGAGGCCCTCGTCCTCTGTGTCCAGGTCCTCGGGCTCGTCAGCCACGAGTGCCCGCAGCTCGGTGGGGGCGGGCCGGGCCCGGAACAGGCTGAGCAGGCGGCCCAGGGGAGACCGCAGAGCCGAGGGGGGCTCTGTCTCCTGCTGCTCCAGGTTGTCGCTCTGCTTCTTGGCGAAGTTCACAAATACCTGGCGGGCGGGGTGCGTGGGTGGGTGAGCGGGGTGCAGCCCAGGCAGGCCCGAGGCGCCGAGCTGGGGCACTCACGTTGTCCAGGGTGGTCTGGCTGACCGAGTAGTCCTCGATGCCCAGCACGCCCGCCACCTGCTCCATCTTGCTGAACACCTGAGCCAGGGAGATGTGCTCGGACTGCAACTGGTACTGCACCTTCGTGTGGTGACGCTCCTGGGGACGCGGGGAGGTCAGAGGCGGCTGGGCGCCCCGCCCCGCCCCTGGGGCCCCGCCCCGCCCCTGGGGCCCCGCCCACCTTGAGCACAGCCTCCGGGAAGTTGCGGTTGAAGAACCGCACCACGTCCTTCACGTTCTGGCTGCTCTTCGTCCTCACGGTGATCATGTATCCGTCTCCGAACCTGCGGGACAGGCCTGTGGCCCCGAGCCCCCCGTCCCGTCCCCGCGACCCCTCTCCCCCCCCCCCCCCCCCCCCCCCCCCCCCCCCCCCCCC
>NC_064807.1:90941236-90959859 GCF_023721935.1 Panthera uncia
CCCCCCCCCCCCCCCCCCCCCCCCCCCCCCCCCCCCCCCCTACCGCCGCCAGCACCCTCGGCTCGGCTCACCGGTTCTTCAGGTGCTGGATGCTGCCCAGACAGCGCAGGCGCCCGTTCACCATGATGGCGAGGCGCGTGCACAGCGCTTCGCACTCCTCCATGCTGCGGGGCGGAGACGCAGGGGCTGGGGCGGGGCGCGCGGGGTGGGGGCGGGGCGCGCGGGTGGGGGCGGGGCGCGCCGGGGTGGGGGCGCACCTGTGCGACGTCAGCACCACCGAGCGCCCCGTCTTGATGAGGTCGAGGATGAGGTTCCAGAGGAAGCGCCGGGCCTTGGGGTCCATGCCAGTGGTGGGCTCATCCTGGGGGCGGGCGGCGCCAGGCTCAGCGGCTGCGGCGCGTCCACCCCGCCTGGCCCGGCCGGCCGCCTCCCGCCCCGGCTCACCAGGAAGATGAAGGCCGGGTACCCGATGAGCGCAATGGCTGTGGACAGCTTGCGTTTGTTGCCCCCGCTGTAGGTGCCGGCCGGCTTGTCGGCGTACTTGCTCAGCTCCAGCTTCTCCAGGGCCCACTTCACCACCTGGGGGCGAGGACTGGCGTCAGGGCCCGCCCCTCTTGCCCGCCACGCCCACGCCCCGCCCCCCTTGGGCGACCCTCACCCGGGCCTCGTCCTTCCAGGGAATGCCACGGAGCCGCGTGTACAGCTGCAGGTGCTCCCGGGCTGTGAGCTCGTCGAACAGGGCGTCGAATTGCGGGCAGTACCCCAGACTCTGCTGTACCTGGAGCAGCTCCTTGAGCACACTGGGGACACAGTGCCATCAGCGCCAGCGGCCGCAGTCACCCCACCCGCCCAGGCGCCTGCCCGCCCGCACCTGTGCCCGTTGACAAAGGCCTCGCCCCCTGTCGTGCTCTCGTCACCCGTCAGCATCTTGAAAGTGCTGGTCTTGCCCGCGCCGTTCACGCCCAGGAGGCCAAAGCACTCGCCAGGACGCACACCGAGGCACAGGCGATCCACAGCCAGGATGCGGCCTATCTTGCGGGACTTGTACACCTGGTGGAAGGGAAGGGTCAGCCCACCCATCGGGGCTGCCAGTCGGGCTGGCCGGCCCCTGAACCACACCGCCCCCCGGGCTCCGCCCCTGCCTGCAAATATGACCCACCTGGGCCCCACCCCTCTGCCTGGGCCCGCCCCCGCCTGCAAATACACCCCTACCTGGGCCCCGCCTACACACCTGGGCCCCGCCCTGCCTGCAAACGTGCCCCACCGGGGCCCTGCCCCTGTCTGGAAACATGGCCCCCACATGGGCTCCGCCCTCTGTCTGGGCCCCGCCCCTGCCTGCAAATATGACCCACCTGGCGCCCCCCCCCAGCTCCGCCCTGCCTGGAAACACACCCCACCTGGGCCCCGCCTCCCACCTGGCCTCTATCTCACAAGCCCAGGGCCCACCTTGGTCAGGTTCTCAATCTTGACCATGTCATTGTCAGCGTCCCCCCGCAGCACTCGCTGCCGCTCGCTGGCCACATCCACATCATCCTCCACAGGTTTGGTAGACACTGGCATTCGCCTGTGGGGACAGGGTGGCGGAGTCATCACCCAGTGCTCCCCACCTTTCTGTGGCCACGGCAGGGAGACGGGCAGTGCCCGGCCGGCCACTGGCCCCCACATCTCCCTGCACTCCCCCACTCACTGTGGCTGCCGCAGGAAGTTGTACTGGCACATGATGGTGAGGAAGAAGCCCACGAAGCCTTCGACCGTCATGGCCACCAGCCCCCTGGTGACGATGTCCCACTCGAATGGAGACTTCATCTTGTCAAACTGGCCTGTGGGGCAGCCGGCTCAGGGCCTGTGCCTGCGCCCCCGGCAGCCATGTCCTTCACGCCTGAACCCTCAATCTCCGGGCCGGGCCGGGCCGGACCCCCCTCCGCACGCCCACCCACCCCGCTCACCAATCTTGGCGTAGTACTCGTTGATGTATTCGTTATACGCCATTTCCATGAGCCCGTGGCCCAGGTTGTAGTTGGGGAAGATGAGAAAGCAGCTTTTCAGGTAACTGTTGACAACCTTCAAGTCCTGGAGGGTGACGGGGGGTCACGGGCACAGCCTCGGGCCTGCTGCCCACCACGCCCGGCCACCCCGCTGCCCCACCTTGTCGTGCTCAAAGAGCTGCAGCAGGAAAGTAGCCACGGTGGCCGTGATGCCAATGAAGAGGTTGATGACGATGAGAAACACGTAGGCGGAGCTGGGCACCTCGAACCAGAAGGAGGCCGGGTACATGATGGGGGTGATAGACCACCTGCGGGCAGGCGGGCAGGAGGCGGTCACGGGGAGCCCGCCCCCACCCCAGGCCCTCCTCCCGGCCCACTCCCCCTTACCCATACAGCAGGAAGAGAGAGAGCACGGCGGGGAAGTTGGTGGGTGACGTGTAGGCCGGTAAGTCGAACACGAACAGGATGATGACGCAGCAGGTGGCTGGGACCAGGTAGTTAAGCTACCAGAGCAAGAGTGGCAGGTGAGGGCCCAGGAGCAGGGATGAGGGGTGCAGGAGTGGGGCTGGGGGGGTGCTGGGGCCAGAACCAGTGGGCCTGGCAGGAGACGGGGGAGGGGACGGCAGGGGTCTAGGGGTAGAGGGAACCCCCCTCAGCCATGCAGGAGGAGCACACCATGTCCCACACGTAGTTGGCCAGCCAGTAGATGACGGGGTTGCAGCCACTGACAAACTGTAGGTGCTTGGCTTTGGTAGACTTCTCAGCCACCAGGAAGACCACGAAGCTGGCTGGCACGAAGGACATGGCCACGATGATGAAAATGGCGATGACCACATCTGTGCCCTGCAGCCTGGGGGCAAGGCAGCCATCAGCCCTGCCCCGCACCCACACCCCGTCCCCCCCCACCCGCCTGCATACATACAGGTAATCCAGGGAGAGGCTGGCACTTGTCTTGTTCATGGGGTGGTTGGTGACGGTGATGCCTGCAGACAGGGGAGGGCAGCCTCAGGGACCTGCTCCACGCCCACCCTGCCCGGCCCCCAGCCCAGCCCAGCCCACCCAGGCTCACCATAGGCTGCCGGGTTGCCCTTGCTCCTGGGCAGGTTGGCACGCAGAATAGCGTTATTGAGGCTGTTGAGGTAGGTGGGCATGCTGTGATAACCCTTGTTGTTGTAGAAAACCTGGGAGGGACGCAGAAACACCCTTAGAGCACCGTGGGTCCCTGCAGCATGCCGGCCACAGCTGGACGCTGCAGGGCCCGGGGCCGTGCCGCTCACCTGGGCTGCCCTGCGCACCGCAATCTTCCGCACCATGACTGGGGCCCGGGCACCAAACGAGGCTGGGATGGACTTCTGGACGTTGCCAAAGGTGATGGCCCCATACCTGGGCAGGTAGGTCGAGCGGCGTGAGGCCAGGCGTGCAGTGGGTGGTCTGCCCCCTCGCCCACAGTTGGCACGAACCCCCACCTGACTCACCGGTGCAGCCGGAAGCGGTCAGAGGTGAAGAGCAGGTACTCGGAGACGTTGTGGCCAGTGATGTCGGTCAGGATGTCTCCTGTGACCACCCGCATCTGGGGCGGGCGCCCACCCACACCCCCCGGGCAGGAGAAGCCGGTGCCCTGCGCAGAGCAGGTACAGCGGATAGGCTCCCGCACCAGGCGCGGTAGGGAGGGTGCTGACGTCCAGTTGTCTGCGGGTACAGCCAGCAGTCAGCTTAGGTCCGTGCCGACCCACGCCCCCCGGCAGCCTGGCGGGCCCATACCTGGCCCAGAGGTGGGTGGCAGGGAAGCGTTCCAGGCCCGCAGGGGGTCCTCCTCTGGGGACACAGGGGAGTCGGACGGAGCAGGTGAGGGTGGGGGCGGCACGAAGTTGGACAGCGGCAGCCCCTGCGTGAAGGACTCCAGGCACATGCTGTCGAAGAACCTCGCGGCCAGCAGCCGTGACTCGCCACTGGTCAGATTCAGCGTGGGCCCCAGCGAGCCATTGGCCGGAGACTTCAGCACGCAGGTGGCGCCCACGCCCGACGGCAGCCGGAACGTGCTCACAAGCTGCTGGGGGCTGGCATCCGGCGACAGTCGCAATCTGTGGAAACCCGCGGTGTGAGCCTAGCCTGGGCGGTGGGGGGGGGGGGGAGAGTGCCCGCCCACCTTCCCCTCCCTCACCCGGCCCCTGTCCACCACAGCTGCCCAGCAGATGGCCTCACCGGTCCTCCTGGCGCTCCTCGTTGGCATAGGGGATGAAGTTGCCACGGGGCTGGGTGTAGTTGTGGTACTGGGAGGGTGACAGGACCAGAGGGGGCAGGTCACCTGGCAGGATGCACGAGGAAACCTGAGCAGGTTCTGACTGCCTGCTGGTGGCCCCCAGGCCTCAGTCCCCTCTTCCCAATACCCACGGGGTTGGAGCTTGGGGGCCTGGCCCTGAGGAGGCCCGAGTCCCCAGTAAGCCCCCAAGTGTGCCCGCCAGGCCCAGAGCGGGCGGTCCAGGAAGGGGGAAGAGCCACAGCCCCACTGCAGTGGGGCTCTGGTCCCCCCAGCACGCTGCCTGACCCAACGGCCATACCAATCTCAGGGACGGAGAGGGCCACAGTCATGGCCACGCAGACGAAGAAGGCGGGGAGCAGGATCTGGGAAGACAGGGCCTTGGAGTTGCGGCGAGCACAGTGGAAACGCTTCACCAAGAGTCCGTGGAACTGGCGCACCTTCAGCCACCAGCCCTCCAGCTTGCGGCTGCCCTGGCCGACCCTCGAGAGGGCCTCCGCCTCAGCCTCTGCACAGGGAGGGGGGCTGAGCAGGCGGCCCGACGCCACCCTCCGGGGACCCTACCAGCCCCAGCCAGCCGCACCCCCCCACCTTGCAGGCTGACGTTGTCGGGGTCCTGCGCGTTGTCGAAGAGGGGTCGGTAGTCGCCGTAGACGTCTGCGTAGGTGGCCCCCTCGTCTCCACGGGTAGAGCCTACCGAGGACGCGGACTGCAGTGACACCTGTGACTGGGCCAGCTCTGTGCTCCGGGCCAGATCGCCAACGTGCACCTCCCCCGACGGGCCCTCCGCCACTGGGAGCACATCCTTCCTGGACTCCTTCACATCTGCCACAGCACAGGGGCCAGGGAGGGGACAAGGGGGACTCAGACCAGCGTGCCACCCCCAGTCCCCGTGCTCACCCACCAAGACCCTCACCCCACCTCACCCTGGGGCGCCCCAATTCCCATGGCCACCCACCGACCCAGGCTCCTCAGCCCCAGAGCCAGCCTGGCAGGGAACCCTGGCACCTTGTTCCCACCCAGAATCCTCGGTCCCCAGAGACCAGGCTAGAGTGGGCAGACAGCTGCGGGTCCAAGGTCAGGTGGGGTGGAGCGGGGCTCCCACCTGCCTCACTGTTCTCCAGAGACTGGTCCTCCTCTGACACCTTGAGGAACACCTCCTCCAGCGTCGTGTCCATCAGCCCGAAGCTACTCAAGTGCAGAGTGTCCAGACTGCGCTCCAGATGCTGGGAAAGGGCTGTGCGTGACCCCGATGCGGCAGGGACCGCCCCTCCCGTGCCCCGCCCTGGAGCCCACTCCACCACCACCAGGACCCCGCCCCCTCCACACCCCGCCCTGGAGCCCACTCCACCACCACCACCACCACCACCACCACCACGACCCCGCCCCCTCCACACCCCACCCCGCCCCGGAACTCACTCCACCCCATACCTGGAAGAGGCGCTCAAAAGCCCCCTTCTTGGCGGCCTCACTAGGCAGGATGTAGGAGAGCTCTGTGCTCGTGTCGGAGACTAGCAGGCAGGAGGCCACGTGCTTGCGGATGAACTGGGAGACCTGGGGCTCTGAGCAGCTGCTCAGCTGGGTGCGGCCTGGGGGGCTGGACGTCAGCCCTGGCTCTAGGAGGGGTGGGGAATGGAGAAGAGCTTCACCGGGGGGGGGGGGGGCTGGGGGAGGGGGATCCTCTACAGGGGGAGCCCAGCCAGGTCAAGAGGAGGACCGAGGAGAGGAACCAGGCACCCAGGCTCACTAAGGTAAGCCTTGAGGGCCCGCCCCTCGAGCTCACTGGTCTTGGAAAGGGGGTCCTGGGAGAGGGGGGCCCCAGGCCGGCTCAGGCAGTCTCAGCACAGACCTTGGGGGTCCCCAGGCTCAGCAGGCCGCTTGACCAGAGTAAGGCGGTAACCGTCCCCATAGGCGCCCTTGAGGAAGAGCGGGGAGCCGCAGCACTTGAGTTTCCCATGGGAGATGATGGCTATGCGGTCCCCCAGCAGGTCGGCCTCGTCCATGTGGTGGGTGGACAGCAGGATGGTGCGGCCTGGAGGGGGGTGAGGGACCAGGCTCAGGGTGCTGGGCTGGGTGGGGCCGGCCGGGGCCGCCTGTACCCACCCCACGCTCCGCTCACCCGGCTTGTACTTCAGGATGAGGTCCCAGATGGCTCGGCGTGCGTAGGGGTCCACGCCGGCGGTGGGCTCGTCCAGGATGATGGCGCGGGAGCCGCCCACGAAGGCGATGGCCACGGAGAGCTTGCGCTTCATGCCGCCCGACAGCGTCTGCACCAGCGAGTGCCGCTTGTTGGACAGCTCCAAATCTTCGATCATTCTGCGGGCAGGGCGGCGCATGTAGGGGCGGGCGCGCGCGCGCGCGCGCGCGCTCCCGCCACCGCCCTGGGGCCGCCCCGGAGCCCCGCCCCCACCCCACCCACTTGTCCATCTCCTTGCGGATCTCCTCCTGGGCCCTGCTCTTGAGCCTCGAGTAGAACCAGAGATGCTCCTCCACCGTGAGCCGGTCAAAGAGCACGTTGTGCTGCGGACACATGCCCAGGTTCTTGCGGATCTCGTCCATCTCCGTGCGGATGTCGTGCCCGTAGATGGTGGCCGAACCCGAGGTCGGCGGGAACAAGCCCGTGAGGATGGACCTGGGCGGGTGGGCAGAGTCACGACCCCCACCTCCTGCCGGGAGCCCCACCCTGCTGCCCACCTGGTGAGGACCCACCCCCTGCACTGACACTCACATGGTCGTTGTCTTGCCAGCCCCGTTGTGTCCTAGGAAGGACACCACCTGGTTCTCGTAGAGGTTCAGGCTCAACCTGTTTAAGGCCAGCTTCTTATCGTTCTTGTAGACCTTGGTGAGCTTGTCCACACAGACCACCAGCGGCAGGTGGGTGGGCTCCTCCTCCATGCCCCGCGTCTCCTCTGCACGAGGGCCGCGGGTCAGCTGAGGACGCCCCGGGGTCCCCCAACCCCAGTGACTGCCCCAGCCGCCCCCTGGGTGCCCGCCTCACCCAAGCGCCGGCTCTCCATGGCACAGGCCTGGTCCTCCTCCATGACGCTGAGCCGGGGGGCGCGAGCCCATGGCCAGCTCCACTCCCACGCCTCTGTGCGCCCGCTGCCGAGCCAGTAGGACTTCTGCAGTGGGAAGTACCAGGGCCGGGGTAGCCCGTACATGCCTAGGGGTTGGGGGGGTGGTGCAGAAGGCAGGCTGACCCAGGGCCTGGTGTCAGGTCCGCCCCAGGCCATGTGCACCCTCTAGGGAGCCACACACCCTCTCCTTTCCCCCTGCAGAGGGTCAGCTGGTACCTGGGTGCACCGCCTCGATGTACCACGTGAGCACCCCGTAGACGGCCGCGTCCACCATCAACATGGTGACGGCCAGGAGCAGGTTGAAGTCATCACCTTCCACAGGCGACTGACTGAACGTGTGCCACTGGATGCCCACACCTGCCACCTCGTACAGGGCAAAGTACTTGGAGCCCAGGCCGAAGGCTGTGGTGGACATCAGGGACTGAGGGCACAGTGGTGTCAGCGGGGGAAGGAGGATGGGCCCCGCCCCACCCCCAGCCATCCCTGATCCTCACCGCGATGCACTTCTCAAAGGCGGTAATCTTATCGTGGGCCACCTCCTCGCGGATCGCCACGTACATGTAGGGCACGTAGCTCAGGAAGTAGATGATGCCACCGCAGGCCGAGGCCAGCTTGGCCTTGGAGTACAGCACAGACACCAGGAAGCTAGGGTGGGTGGGGCCACGGCCATCAGCCACACCCGACCCTTAGGGCACAGCCCAAAGCCCTCCTGGCGCAACCTCCCGGGGGACAGAGGAGCTCCAGAAGGGGTGTTTCTGCGTTTTCTGGGTGAACGCAAAAGGCACTCTGCCAGGGCCCAGCAAGGCTCCCTGCCAGCCCCCTGCCAGCCCCACGGTGCTCACCAAAACATGATGGTGGCCACAGCGTAGACGGCCAGGAAGAGCCAGATGATAAGCACGTGACTGTGCATGAGAACCTGGCCGTACTTGAGGATGGCCGTGAGGGCCGTCACAGAGATGGAGAGCTGCACAAAGCCCGTGATGAACCAGGCCACCCAGTGCACGGCGTTGTTCAGGCCCATTGTCTTCATCACCTGTGGGCAGGTGGCCGGGGGGGGGGGGGGGGATGCAGGCAGGAGGCCTTGGGATGGGGTGCCACGAAGGAATGACGGGTCTCTGCCCTACCAGCCAGGCCCAGGGAAGGAGAGGTGCCCACGGTCTCCCCTCCACCTTCACTGGTCCCCCTGCCTCTATCCTTAACCCCTCCCCCCTCCCCCCCACCTCCCCCTTCCACCCCCCCACCCCCCGGCCCCCCACCTCCTTCAGCCGGTGCTCCTTCTCTGCTACGATGTGCTGGATGGTCATGGCCACTGAGTAGACCCAGGAGATCACCATGCAGAGCGGCATCATGTGCTCGATGACAAACAGGAAGCTGGGGGGGTCGGGGCCGGGGCGTGAGGGGAGGGGCTCAGCCTGAGCCCCAGCCCCCGGCCCCCCCCAACACACACTCACTCGTCTCGCGTGTAGCAGGGGTAGGGGAACATCTGCACATAGTTGCCAGGCTCCACCACGTCGTGCCCCACGAAGGTGTTGATGATGGCACGCTCCATCATGTCTGCAGGTGGGAGAGGTCAGCCACGGCAGGGGGGGTGGCCAGGCCCCTACCCCGGCTGCCCCAGGAGCGGCCCTCACCCTGGATCCAGACGAAGCCATACAGAAAGTAGAAGCGGCCGCCTGTGTTGGGCCCCGGCCGCCAGTAGGCCCGGCGGATCTCGTTGGTTTTCTCAGTGAAGCTGGAGTTTTGGCGGATCTTGTAGTGCACGTGGGGTGGCAGGGAGCCGTCCTTGCGGGTCTGGAAGATCACGCCTGGAGACAGGACGAGGGGCAGGTGGAGGGGCAGAGCCCAGGCTGGCCGCAGGGTGAAGGTGTGAAGGGAGGAAGGGGCGGGGACACGAAGGGGACTGTCTAGCCAGAGCACCACTGGGCCACGAGGGGCAGGTCCAGGGAAAAGGTGGGGCCGGGGAGCTGGGAAGGTACCTGTTGCAGGGGCAGGGCTGGGCTGGGGGCGGGGCGTGAAGCAGAGTACAGGGTCTGGGGCAGTGCCAGGGCGTGAGGGGCGGGGCTGGGAAAAGATAGGGGAGTTGTAGGGCAGGGCTAGGGAGGAGGGGGACCGAGGTGGGGCAAGGCTGAAGAAGGAAAAGGGGCACAGGGGCAGGTACAGCGGACAGGAGGGCTGTGATGGAGAGACGCGAGGCTAGGGCTGGAGGAGGGGGGAGGAGAAAGAACAGGAGTTAGGGACCCGCCCGAGGGGGACCAGCTCACTGGCGAACACGGTGACATTGTCCTGGTAGGCCTGGTTGAGAGTATAGTTGACGATGCTCTCCTCGTCGGGAAAACCCTTGAAGATGTCCACACTCACCTGAGGGGAGGGGCATTGTTGGAGCCGGCCCCCCGCCCCGGCGGAGCCCGAGGGGCCACGCACCCCACCTTGGACATGAACTGGATCCAGCCGCAGGCCGCGTTGTCAATGGTGTCTAGCTGCTGCAGGAGCGCGGAGCCGTTGGGCAGCGAAAAATTGTCCTGGCGCAGGGCAGGCGGGAGCTCCTCCAGCGACAGGTTCAATGCCTCGGGGTGCAGCCGCAAGTCCGCCACATACTGGGGGTGGAAGCCTGGCTCAGGGGGGCGGGGCTGACACCGGGGGCTCCGCCCACGCCACCCCCGGCCTAGCCCCCCCCCCCCCTTCTGCAGCCCCCCCCCCCCCCCCCCCCCCCCCCCCCCGCCTTCTGCAGCCCACCCCCCACCGGGACCCCCGCCACCTGCTGCAGCCAGTGGAGGTGTTGCTGCAGCCTGCCCTCCTCCAGGAAGCTGCGGATCTCGGCAGAGATGTTGAGCCACACTTGGGCGTAGTGAGTCACGTTGCCTACAAGGGCAAAGGTCTCGTTGGCCTGCAGAGGGTGAGGGCACGGGTCATGGGGCTCAGGGCGGACCCCAGCCGGCAAGGGGGGACCTCCACTCCTTTGTCTCCCCCTAGGCCAGTCCTCCCCCAAACCAGTGTTGCTCTGGCCACACTGCCACCTAGAAGCTCGAAACCCTCCCCTCCCCAACCTTTCCGCAGTGACCCCACGAAACAGGCTGTGCTCTGGCTCCTGGGGCAACATGGCTTCGGGGTTCCCCTACGTCGCCAGCTGTGCCTTCCTGCCTCCTCTGTCGGACCCTTCTCCACGTGTCCCTTCCAGGGTCCTGACACCTGGCCCTTGCCTCCCTGCCCCCGGTCATCCTAAAGACCCCTCCATAGACTCCCCCCTTTCCGGGGCCATTTCCAGCCCTAGCTTCTACTTCTCCCAGACAGGACTCCCCCTGGATTGGCCACCGACACCTTGCCCTCAGCTGGTCCCATACCGCCTAGCTACCCAACCCAATCATCACCCACTGGATGCTGCAGAGATCCTCACATGCAGCCTCTCCTCTGTCCAAACCAGCACTGCGGGCCCTGGCCATGCCTGACCCCCAAGGGCCTCTGCACCCTAAACGCCCCCTGTGGGTTCTCCCCCTCCCCCCGCAGAGCCGAGTCAGTGCTCAAGCGCCAGGCTGCGCCCCTCCCATGCCAATTCCACCAACCCCACTCGGCACAGGGGTCCCGGGCCTGCAGAACCCGGTGCCCAGCTCCTTCAGCTCCTGCCCCAGAGACACGTGCAGCTCAAGCACACGGCACGCCAGACTTGCCAACCTTGAGAATGACGCGGTCGGCCTCGGAGCCCGCTGGCGCGTACAAGATCTTGGGATTGCTGGTCATGAGGTGCACGAGGAGGCCCAAGTTCCGCTGCTCCTTGCTGGTGAAGCCCAGGGAGCTCATGTTGCCCCGCCGCAGTGCCTCGGGCTCGATGGTGCTAGGGTGGGGGCGGGGCATGAGGGGCGGAGCCCGGGGTCTGGATCCGGGAGGGAGGGGGGTGGGGGTGGAGCCTCAAGAACTGACGGGGGCGAGACCTCAGCGTGGAAGGGGTGCATCGGAAGGGGTGGGGCATGAGGCCGGGATACAGAGCCGGGTGCCCCGGTGTCAAGATGGGCGGGGGTCAGAGCCAGGCCTGGGATCAGACCCCCACCCCTGTCTCCCTGCCGCCCACCTACCGGTTGTTGCCGCACAGGATGGGCTGCAGGCCGGCCCAGAGCTGCACGAAGGCAGAGCATTGGCCCTGCAGCGCGTCGGAGGAGGCAGGAGCCGCAGCGGACGGAGCTCCCTCCTCCGCTGTGGAGTTGGAGCCCGTGCCCACCACCGCCGCCCCCCCCCGTGCCGTTGGCCATCCTGCCGGGGCCGCTGGCTGGGGACCCCGGAGGGCGACGGGCGCAGGCACCCTGGGGCAGCAGCAGGGCCAGAGCTGAGAGGACGTCCACATCCTGCAGAACTTTCTGGGCGTCCAGCAGGTCCTCCAGCAGCGCCTGCAGCCGCTGTGGGGGTGGTGGCTGCTGCTGGGGAGCCGAGCCGTTGGGGGTGTCCAGGCCCAGCTGAGGAGAAATGAGCATGTGGGGAAATGCAGGCCTAGGAGGAGCAGGGGCTGGGGGCCGATCTGGAGGTGGGTCAGGGAGGGCACAGGCTGGGATGAGAGGATGCAGGAGGGTCGGCATCCAGAGAGAAGGTGAGCATTGGCGAGGGGCTAGGAAGCACACTGGGGTGAGGCCACGGGGTGAGGCAGGGGACACGAGGCATGGTGTCACTGGGGGAGCGCGGGACACCCACCCACGGGCACGCCCCACTGACAGCCTTGGGCCCGGGAGTCCCTAGGACACCGAGAAGCCCCAGCACAGTGGACCTGTGGGCCAGCTGGCAGGCAGGACCTCACCTGCTGTGCGATCCTGGCCACATCCAGCTGGTTATGGAGCTCAGCAGCCAGCCCAGAAAAGCGCTGGGCGCGGGCTGCAGCCTGCCCATTGCAGACGGCATCCCGGTAGCCCCGCAGCGCCCTCTGCTGACCCTGGGACACGGTGAGGATCCGACCCAGCTCCCTGGATCCCCGAGCACACGTGAGTTCCTCCAGGAGGGCAGGCGTCAGCAGCATCTCCTGGGGGCGAGGCACGGGGAACCGCTGGGCGGGAGCCTCAGCCCAGAGGAAACCAAGGCCCTAACCCAAGAAGGCCTCGGGTCGCCCCCTGTGCCACCCACTGTGTCAAGTCTGAGACAGCCCAGGTTCTGTGACGGGGCGGGGGGGGGGGGCGGGGGGGGGGGGGGAGTAGGAGGGATGGACACACATCACTGTCCTGCCTTCCCCCTCTCCATGCCAGCCAGACTCCCAGAGACCTCCCTCACCTCCCAGGAGAAGCTTGGAATTATCAAGGGGGCCCATTTTTTCACCCGCTCTGGCAGAAGCAGGCAGCACACCCCCATCCCACTAAGAGGCCCTCTCACCTCCATCCGGAATAGGGGGTTGTTCCAGGGCTCCTGACCCCTGGGGAGTCCTGACCCCACATCTAGGGCAGGCGAAGGGCCAAACAGCAGGTGATAAACCTGGGGTGTAAAGGGGGCATGGCTCAGGCCAGGAGGTTCCAGAGCCTGGCCCCGGGGCTGCCTCAGAGCCCCACATCCCCACCCCCACCCCCCCCGTGCCCTCCATTCCTACAAGCAGGGGAGGAGGGTGGAACGCAGTGCCCAGGGCTGGCAGCTACTCAGGAGCAGACACGCGCTCACAGAGGCCGCCTGCCCCACCTCACCTCAGGCAGGTCCACCCGGGCAGCCAGGAGGGCCTGGGCCGTGCTGTTAGGCAGCGACAGATTCTGCATCAGGAAACGCCAGAGCTCCCGTGGGTCCCTGGCCACCGAGCCCAGAGAGAAGGAGGGCACTGGACAGGCAGAAGGATGGCGCTGAGGGCCAGCTGGGCCCAGGGTCTAGGCACCCAGAACAGATTCAGCGCCAAGCTCCCCGCACCAGGCTCGGCCACTGTGGCGGTCAGCTCGGCCGGGACCACCCGAGCACGTCTGCCCCGGGAACTCGGAGTGACCATTCAGACGGAGGCCCAGCCGCGAGCCCACGGTCAGAAGCGACCAAGCCGGGGTTTGAACCCAGCTGACACCAGAGCTCAGGTCTCAACAACCTCCACCCCCGCCCCGCCGCACAGGCACAGCCCAGCCCAGTCCGCCCAGGGCCCGGTGTGCACCTGCAGGTCTGTCCGGGAGGCTCTCCCAGGCGTCCGGGCCCGAGCGGAGGGTCTCCAGGTGCTGGCGCAGGGCCTCGAGCTCCGAGCCCAGGCTGGGCCGCGCCGGGTCGAACAGGTTGCCCTCCTCCACCACGCGGTTGAGGCGCTCCAGAAGCTGAGTGACCCTGCACCACCATCCGAGGTCACCCACTGGCCTCTGCAGGGGGGTGGGCTCCCGGAGGGCGGGGTGGGGGGCACTCACGTGGAGTTGGCGTACTGCAGGAAGCCAAACTCGTCTCGCTGGCCATCCGGGCACAGAGACTGCATGACGGGCAGGATGCCCGCAGAGGTGAGCGGCGCTGCCGTGTAGAAAGCTGGGGGGGGTTGGCGGTCAGGGCAGGTGAGAGGACCCGAGGAGTGGAGACAGAAGGACAGGAGACGGGGAAGGAGTCAAGAAAGGGAAGGGAGATGAAGCCGAATAAAGAAATTTAGAGAAAGTCAGGGAGGAAAAGCAGCTTCAGGCAGCAGACAGGGGACAGAGGGCCAAGAGCTCTGGTGCAAAGGACCCCAGCAGGTCAGAGGTCAAAGGGTATCTCGCCATCCCTGCCCCCAACTCCCAGGGTGTCCTTCTTCCCTTAGCTAGCCAAGGCCAAAGTGCCCTGACGCCTTCCCCAAGAATTCAGGTGTGGCACGGGTGCCACAGCCCAGGGGAGCACGTGGGGCCCCCCCACCGGGAAGTGACCTCTGACCTCTCTGGCCAGCTGGTTAGCAGAGAGAACGCAGGAACCCACAGGGGTCTGCTGGGGGAGCAGCCAGGTGACCTGGCCCCGGGCCTGCAAAGCAGGGCCGGGTGACCCCACAGGGAGATGGAAACCCCCAGAAGCTGGGCCCGGGAGCCACCGTGGCCCAGGCACACTCAGCACCCACCGCCCACCGTCCCCCAGTGCTCCAGCTGTCCCTGACAGCGGAGAGGGGTTTTTGCAGGACGCAGCCAGGCCCGGAAAGGCTGTTAATGCAAGCGGGGTTGGGGCACGCTTAGGCTGCACCAGGAAGGCCTCACTTACAGACTGCATGCAGGCCCAGGAGGAGGACAAGAGACCATGCGGGGGACGGGTAAAACAGAACAGAGGAGAACCGTGAGGGATGGCCGCCGCGGCTGCCCCGGGCCCCTAGCCCAGCCAGGAGGCGCGGCCAGGGACCGCGCGGGGGAGCGTGGCAGCTGGGACACGTGTGTGGCCGCGTGCACACAGGACAGGCATGTGTGATGCGGTGAGGACCGCCTGCCCCACCCTGACCCCCCAGCTGTGCCCTGGGCACCCCCCCCCACCAAGGACACTCACCTTCCTTCACGGAGATGGTCGGTTTCTTCTGCCGAAGCCCCAGCAGGATGAAAAAGAGGACCAGAGGGATGAAGATCTCAAAGGCCAAGACCCACTGGAAAGGGAGGTTGAGTAAGGTACCTGCCCGGCAGCCTGGCCTCCCACGCCACCTGCCGGGGGCTGGACGGGACAGGCCTGAGCCCCCCGCTCCCCAGACAGATGTCTTCCTGGTAGGCAGAGCCAGCCTGGGCCCCACATATTCCCACAGAGGCCACAAAAGGTCAACGCAGGCCCTTGGGGGCCAACAGAGTCTGCAGCCCCACCCCCTTCCTTCAAGGGCCTTCTCGAAGGGCGCAACTGCGAGTGTTGTCTGGCCCAGGTCAACCAGGTCTCCCGCCCCCTGGCCCGGGTCCTGTTTGCCACACTGACTTGCCAGGAGAGACAAAACAGCCAGCTTGTGGTCTACTCTGACCCGTGCATCTGCCCAGCTCAGCTTCCCCTTCCCCAGGCTAAGATCTTGGAGGTGGTCGTGGGCCCCATCTCAGCTCCCACAGTCCCCCAGGGTGAGTCCTCCTGGCTGTGACACCCATCATGACACCCCAAAGCCTGGACAGGAGGAGGCATGGCTCTAGCCCCGGGTCCTGAGCCCCCAGAGAAACCTGGTCAGAGGTCTGACAGCCCTGAGTCCCTGAGGCACAGGTACCTTCTTCCGCCCTGGCCCCTTCCCCTCCCCCCACCCCAACGTGGTTCACGGCAGTGGGGGGCGCTCAGCAGCCCTGCCTGCCCTCCCCAGCACCCCTGTTCAGTATTCCTGGGACCGCCCCGGCCACCCCCGCCTGGGCGCCAAGGTGAGCCCTGATGGAACTGCTGCTCTGTGTGGGAGACAAATGCCAGCAGCCCCAGGGACCCAGGCCTCCCGTGACCACCCCCACCTCTCCCGGCTCAGGGAGGGAAGGTGGGGAGACGGGACCTCAGGCCAGCTGCCCTGAGGGGGAGCCCCCTGCTCAGCCCAGAGACACACCCCGACCTCCACTGGCTCTTCTCAGAGGCTCCAGGTCTCCTTCCTCTTCGCCCCCTGCCCCCGAAGCAGCTTCAGAGCCCCCACCCCGGTGGCGGTTCCGCCTGGCCCAGGGCCCAGGCTCCCGGTCCCCTGGGGTGGACCAGCTGCTCCTGTTTATCGCACTCTGACAATCGTGCTCTGTGGCCTGGAACACCCCACTGTGTGTCTGCACCCCACACTCGCCCCAGCCCGTGCCAGCCTCCACCCCCCTCCCAGGGCTAGCTGGAGAGGCACCACGGGCAGCCACGGGGCTGGGGACGGGCACAGAGTGAGGGTGGCTGCATGCAGGTGGCGACGCAGGAGCGCGGGGTCGCGGCCGTGGTGCCAGCCCCACCCACACCCGCCCTGCCACCGGGCACCTCCACCACGTAACTGCAGCAACAGGCCGCGGCTACCTCCTCATTGCTATAGCAACAGCCGCGCAGGAGCTGCTGGGAGGAGGGAGGCCTGCTTGGCGGGCGGGCGGCCAGAGGGGCATCTGGTTACAGGCAGGCAGTGCAGGTTAGGCCCCACCCGGGCGCCCCACCTGGGCACCCCACCTGGGCGCCCCACCAGCGGCCGGCAAGGTGGTTAAACCCCAGTCCCTTGAGACTAGCCGGGTGCCCCCATGGTGTTGCTGGGGCCTGGGTGCCCACTCTGGGCCTGAGCCACCTCCTGCTGTGTCAAGGGGAGAACAGAGGAGACCTGAACGGAGCGGCCTGACCCTGACCCCAGGGGTGAGGCTACAGCAGTCCCTACAGCAGGGCAGACCTATCCCAGCTAAGAGGGGATAGGCGACACTCAGATGGAGAAACCAAGGCACAGAGATGGGAAGAGTGAAAGAGCAGGGCACAGAGGGCCTTCGTCCCTTCCCTCCAAACCAAGCCCTCCCCCAGAGAAGCGCATACAACGCAGAGCAGAACCTCTATTGGCCAAGCCCGCAGGTCCAACTCCAAAGCCCAAGACCTCCCCCAGGAAAGTGGGGAGCCAGGAGGAGTGGGCTAGGCACTTGGCCAGCCCCTGCCCCAGCCCCACGGCACGAGCCCAGCAAGGCCTTAGCCACCCTGGAGGAGGAATTTCTGATTTGCTGTGGCCTCAGGCCGAGGACCTCCATGTGGCCCAACCAGTCCCTGGTGGTGCCGCTGGGCAGGGTACAGGAAGACTCTAGGGAAGGCCCAACCTAGCAGGTGGGGGCCACTCCCGGGTACCTGGCAGAAGGCACCTCCCACCTGCTGGCCAGGTGCCTCACAAGCCACTGCTCCCTTCCCTGAGCCTTGAGGTCTCCAGTGGATGCAGGGACCATCATTCTAGGCTCTGTTCCCAGACCCTGGGGGCCCTTCCTGCTGAGAACCCTGGGGATAATGCTAATGCCCACATCCCAGTCTCCTTTCCTCCCCTGAGCCCTGCCCTGGTGCCCCCAGTAACCCCAAATCTGAAGCAGGGGAAGGTGCACCAGAGGCTGCAGGCCTGACCCATGGGACCCGGTGCCAGCCAGCCCCAGGCACGTGGGCAGGGAGTGTACTCAACCCCGGCTCCCTGCCAGGCTCAGGTGCCCAAGGCACTCCTGCCAGCCATGGTGATGATGGCCACCCCACCCTGCCTGCAGCCCTGGGCTTCTCATTATGCACTCCAGAGCCCTTCTCAAGGAGGCACCCATGCAGAGGCTCATCAGCCCCACTGGGCTCAGAGTCAGGTGGGAGAGGAGCCTCTTGGGCCCCAGGTGGGCAAGGGGATGCCTCCTCCTCGGGCCCCCACTCTGGACCCCAGCCTGCTCTGGGCCTCACTGTGGAAAATCCCCAGGGCCCATTCAGAAACCGGAGCTGCCCAGGCCTCTCTGGTGCATGTGCTGCTGTCGGCTGGGCAGGACAACAAGAGATGGCCCTGCCCTTCCCGGGGCAAGAGCGGTGAGGGCCGGCGTGATGGTACCCATTCTGCCCCAGGCTGGCTCCTCACCAGGGCCTCTGCCCCGGACAGCTGCTGTGTCCTGTACCCTCAGGCCCCTGGCCGCCCCAGGCACGGGCGGACAGCTGGGGTGCTTGGAGGTCACATCTCCAAATAGCAGGATCCGGCTCCCAAAGGAAGCTGGGGCTGGGGAGACCAGAAGGCGGATTGGCCTCAGGGAGGACTGCCCCAAAGGACAAAAGGGTGCAGGGCTGCAGGCTGGCCGATGCTGCCACAGCAAGGACATTCCCATTGGTGAGAAGGCAGGAGCACGGGCTAAGGGACTTTCAGGAAGGGTGAAAAAGAGGAGGAGGAAGAGGAGGAGGGGGAGGAGGAGGAGGAGGAGGAGGAAGAGAGGTGTCTGCCCAAGGGCAGAGGGGTGGTGCAGGGAGGGAAGGGGCAGGGTCCCTGCAGGGACTCCAGGGGGGCTGGGCCCAGAGGCCAAGGAGCCTCTGGGCTGGACAGAGTCCCCCCATGACTGTCCTCTGTCCCGGGAACCAGGGCCTCCCGCGACCCCAGGGTCCTGGGACCGCTCGCCCCCCTACTCGCGCAGCTAGACCCCAAGAGCGCGCCGCGCAGGGCGCCCATCCCGTGACTCAGCCGAGCACCGCGAATGTCAGCGGGCGCGGGCCGCGGGCTGGGCACGGCCGAGCCCCCTCCCCAGAGGCCGGAGGCCGGAGCCCGCCAGGGCGGGCGGGGTCTGGCGGGAAGGGGTCTCGGGCCCGCCGCCCCCGGCGCCCGCCCGGGGTCTGCGCGCGCCCGGCCGCACGTGCGCGCGGAAAGCGCGCCGCCGGCCCCGGTGCGCGCGCCCTCTCGCTCGGGGCAGGCCGGGAGGCGCGCGGGGTCGCTCACCGGGCTCCGGCGCTTCAGCGTCACGTTCTTCCAGAGCAGCAGCTGCAGCTGGTGCAGGAAGCCCATGGCGGGGCCGCGCTCCGGCCGCCTAT
>NC_064807.1:90960259-90987587 GCF_023721935.1 Panthera uncia
CCGCCGGCCCCGCCGCCCGCCGCGCCGCTCGGCATCGCCCGCGCGGGGCGGGGCCTCGGGCGTCCGGGACCGGCTCCGCTCTGGCTCCGCCTCCCGCCCGCACCGCCCCCGCTTAAAGGCGCCGCGCTGCGCTGCGCCCGCCGCCGCGATCCGCGCGGGTTCCTGGAGCTCTGCCCCGCCGCGGGCGGCCTCCTCGGTCGCCCCCATCTCGCCAGGCGTTGAAGTGACGTGCCCCAGAGCCCCCGTCTAAACCGACTCATCCCGCCCCTCCGGGGCGCTTTTCTCCCGGGGGCATCGGGCCCGCGCACAGCAGCCCCCGTTGGGATCTTCGCGCTCCCGCAGAGGCGCCCCAAGGCGGTCACTGGCCCCCAGGGCGCCCTGAAGGGATGCTAGGGGAGGCTCGGCTCCCACCGCGTCAACACCTCCACCCGCCCGCGTTCAAGTGCTGCAGGCAGGGATTTCACCTGGACGTCAGAGCCAGGTCTCGGTCCCCAGGGTCACTGCCAGGCTGGAAGGGTGTGGCCGCCCGCACGTGGGGAGGGGAAAGCTTAGCACGGGCTGGAGATCCCACCTGTGCAGGGCGGGCAACGTCTGCCTTCAGTGCGTCCAGAAGCAACGTTCCGGCCCCGCCAGGTGCTTCCCGACCCGCGCCTCTTAAGGCGGGGGATGGGGGGGTGGGGCTTTTGTGAGAAGCGCTGTAGGTGCGCTGTCCCACCGCCGGAAGAACTTCGTCCCTTGGTCCCTTGTGAAGGAGCCACTTGCTGACCAAGAGTCAGGATGGGCCTGGTTGGGCCGGGGGTGTGGTGCTGCAGCTCTCTGGCTCCCGGCAGGTGGGGCGGGCAGGGTGCTTGAGGAGGCGGAGGCTGCCCCCACTGTAAGGGGCTCGTTTTCCTCTCTGTTTGGGAGAGCAGAGCGAGCCAGGCCTCCACACACGGAATTTGGAATGGAGTGATTTCCGCAGAGGCAGTTTGATGCCTGGTGGGGTGAGGCTGCCGCTTCCCATGGAGGCCAGCAGAGGCCAGCAGGGGGCAGGGAACCTCTGTGGGTGGCTCGGGTGGCTCCTCCCCAGCCTCAGTCTCCCCCCACTTGCCAACGGGAGGTGCAGGCCGGGAGATGGCCAGTGTCTGTGGTTCGCATAGAGGGTGCACCCTAAGCTGAATGGCAGGCTTTGGGGGGAACCACAGCTACCTGCCCCTTCCCAGCTCCTTCTTTACAGTGGGGTGGGTGGGTGGGGGGCACGGTCCCCCACCCACCCCACCGTACATCCTGAGGACGCTTCCTTTTCCCTGCTAGGTCAGGGCAGGAAGTCACTGGCAGGCCTTTCCCACAAGCCACTGCCAGGGGGAGGGCAGCTTCCTGCCTCCACATGCCATCCAACCCCACCTGGGGCAGGGGCGAATCCTGTCCCCTGCCCCAGGGGCTCAGCCTGTTGGAGGCCCCCGTCAGCACCACCGGCTTCTCCGCTCCTTCCCCCACACGCAGCCTGCCACGGGGGCTGCCCTGACCGCCCCATTGTCAGTACCCACCTCTGCCCTTGCGGCCACCAACCACCTGTCACAGAGAACCTGGTATCACAAACCAAGCCCTGCCACACCCCAGACGCCTCTGCAGCCTGAAAATGAAATCCCAGGGTCTTTAAGACGGGGTATCTCTGGCCCCCTCGAGCCAGGCTTCAGATTTCGGCACCCCTACCCCCCCACCCGCCTCGGTCAGGGAAGGCTCTCCAATGCCATGCTGTTCATCTGGCCGTGGCTAAGGGAAGCTGGGAGGCGCGGGCAGAGTGTGGGGGAGGGTCTCTCAAGCACAGGGAGCTCAGAGGCCTTGAGGAGGAGCAGGCCTGATTCCTTCAGGACAAGGAGGCCTGTGTAGCAGGGGTGAAACGGCGGGGGGTGGGGGGAGAGAGACAAAGAGTCAGCACATGCCATTCTCGTTCTCCCTTTACTGGCAGCTGCCCTCCCTAGAGTGGGCCGCGGGTGGGAGAGGCCAGCGAGCTCTTGGTGTGCTTGTGTGGTGTCCCCAGGCCTGGCACAGGTCTGCACACCGGGGCTCCGGGACCATGGTGATGGTCCCGCACGGGTGATGTGCCCGCACGACCCGGGCCAGTGGTCCGTTACAGAGGAGGTCGGGGGGCACGGTCTTTCCCCCCACAGACTGCAGGAGGGCATGCCCCCCAGGCCCAGCGCCCTGCCTCTGCCCTTCTCCCCCCCCCCCCCCCCCCCCCCCGTGTCTGGCACCCCCCCGATTCCCCCGGCATGTCACCAAGGTGGGGGGGGAGGTCCTCAGAGGTCGTGGGAGCCTGTGTCTGTGATCAACTAGCAACACGCACCCCCACTAACTCCCTGCTCTCAAGCTTCACCGCCAAACGCTCGCCCCAGTGCTCACCAGCCTCCTCCAGGCAGCCTGCCCACATCGGCCCCCTCCTCCTACACCCCTGCTTTCTAGCCTCTGACCCCAGCCTCCACGTTAACCTGACGGCTGCGCATCAGGGCCGGATGCCCGGTGGTTTGATTTCAACATCCAGCCTTCCACCCACACCGCCAGCGCCCAGCCGCCCCCCTCCGCCTCCTCCTGCAGCCAGGGCTCAGGCCTGGAACCAGCCCTTGAGGTCCCGGTAGACCCGGTCTCGCGGCAGGCGGGGGTAGTGGGTGCAGACGGCACAGAAGCGCTCCCGCCAGTCCCCAAACAGCCGCACGCGGAGCCGGTCCCGCCAGGCGAAGTAGCGTCGATAGCGGCTCTGGTTCATGCCCACCAGGAACGAGGCCAGCTCTCGGACCGTGCCGAAGTCGTCCACGTGCACGAAGGCGTCGGCGGGCGCGAAGGCCTCGTAGGTGGCCCTCGGGGGCCCCAGCACCACGGGGACGGTGCCGGCGGCCAGAGCGTTGCGCCAGAACTTCTCGGTGATGTAGTCTCGGTGCTGCGAGTTCTCGAAAGCCAGGTAGAAGAGGTACGGGGCCACGGTGGGCAGCAGGCAGCTGGCACAGAGCGGCCGCCCGCTGGCGCGGCCGAACACGTCCACCCGCAGGTGGGGCGCCAGCTGCCGGTACAGCTGCACGCGCCGCTGCCGCTCCTGGAGGTTGCTGACCACCCAGGCTGCCGTCCCGCTCTTGGGCGGCAGCGGCGGGGCGGGCCCCGCGTGAGGCTCCAGCCGGCCGTAGGGCACGAAGATGTCCGAGTCCCGCCGGTAGCTAAGCACCCAATTGAAGATGCCGCCCAGGCGCCCGAGGCCGCGGGTGTGGCTGGGCGACTCCATGGAGGCCCACACCCAGGGCTGCCCCCGCGGCCGCTCGGCCAGGGGCAGGCGGGCCCGCCGGCTCTGCAGCTCGCGGTGGTGAAACACCACGACGTCCGCGCTGGCCAGCAGGCTGCGGTTGGTGCTCAGGCGGCAGCGGGCCACCCCGTACCGGACACAGGTGTCGCCGGACAGCTCTGGGGGCTGGTCGGCGAAGGGCCAGTGCCAGACGAGGACGGTGAGCGTGGGCGGCGCCGCGGGGACCCTCGCGGGGGCCCACCCGAGTTGCCACAGGAGCCACAGGGTGGAGAGCAGGGCGGCTCCGGCCAGCGTCCCCAGATGCCCGACGCCTCTGAGTGGGGCCACATCCTACACGGGACACGCGGGGGGGGGGGAGAGCGGCTGTCTTCCCGGCGCGCCCCACGGGCCCCTTCCTCCCGGCCCAGGTCTCCCCGGGGGACCACGCACTCACCAGCATGGCTCATCCACAGCGCCCGGTTGCAGCCACCCGAGGATCTCAAATCACAGCAGCCGCTAGGCAGAGGCGCCCTGAAATCACAGCTGCGTCCCCGCGCCCAGCCCCACCTGGAAGCGATCTCCTTTCATCTGCCCAAGATGAGAGAAACCAGGGTATCTTCCTGCTCCCGCTCCGCCCCGGCCCCCGCCCTGGGGGTGACCTTTGGCAACAGCCACCATCCTGGTTTGCCCGCCCGCCAGCTCGCTGGCTTTCTCCTCTGAGCCTCTGGCTGTGGGGGAGGGGGGCTGGGTGGTTCTAGGAGGGGCGCCATCCAGAGCCCACACCAGGCCCCGCTCCCCTGCTGAAGGGGCCTGGGGCCAGCAGGGGAGGGGCCGTCCTGGGCCGATGGGGGGGGCCCCCTTCCCAGAAGAGCGCCCCGCTGGCAAGGACCCAGTCACTGCCCACCACCCAGGCCCGGAAAGCAGGGCGCACTTCCCCGGGAGGCCCCTCCTGCGGTAGCATCACCCACTTCCCCTGCCCAACGCCCGCCCGCTCTGCCACTCCCAGACCCCCACAAAGACCTGCTGTGCTCAGCGCCCTGCCAGGAGCCTGAGCCTTCGGCCACAGCTTCTCACGGCACTGCCCCGCCCCTCCTCACCCCTGCCGCCTCTAGCTCACCTGCCTTGCCACAGAACCCAGGTTCCCAGGGAGGGGGACTGCCCCGGGGTCCCGGGAGCGTCCACACCAGGCCACAGCACGTGCCCTTTCCATCCACACCAGGCCACAGCACGTGCCTAGAAAGGGCAGGCGCCAGCCTGGGCCTGGCCCCAGGGTGGGCTGCAGGGCCACGTGCCTTCTTTCCTCACCCAGGGACACATGTCCACCGAAGTCCCAGGGTCCTGGCCAGCCTGGAGTATGGGCAGGGGCCTGCCCTTGGGGGCTCCAGGCCTCTTCCTCTGGGCCCCACAGCCCAGGATGGGGGTGGGGACAGGGAGGGGGCTTTCCAGGGTGGAAAGGGAAGGAGTCGCTCTGTCCCTGACGCTGGCAGGTAGGGGGCCGGCTCCTGCTCCAGGAAAAGGAAGGCAGAAGTCCAGAGGCCTTCTCCACCCCCACCGCTGCCCTCCGGCCAGCTCTGGGGGCCCAGGCCTGGAGGTCAAGTTCCTTCCCCTTCTTCTCCAGTTCCTCTGAGCGGGAGACACGGCAAACCAGCAAGGTCGGCCTCCCCTGAGCTCTGGCCCCCTCCCCACGCTCAGCTCAGCCAGCGCCCATCTGCCTCCTTCACCCTGGCTGGACCCTCACGTGGTCCCCGACGTGGCAGGGCAAGGACTGGCCTTCGTGCTCAGCTTCTGGAGGCCTCAGGCCGGTCCCGCTCTTGAACCTGCGGGATGGCTGTTGTGGAAGGAAGGGCAAACAGGAACTATTGGCTGGGTCTGCTGCCCCACCCCATTCTGGGGACCTTGCAGAGCCCGCTGTCCCCATCCTTTCTCACTTTGTGGCACCTGAAGCTGCTGGCCTCTCCCAGCCCCCGCCCCCCAGTGAGGACCAGACTGCTGTCAGGGTGGAGCCGGGAGCTGGCGTGAGATCCACGGAGGAGACAGACGCCGGTGCAGGAGAGGGGGCAGTGTGGCATCTGTGGGGCTCCCCTGCCGCTGCATAACCTCCGAGCTGCAGTGGGGCTTTGCGCAACGTGGAAGGAGGGGAGGGAGGCTATGGGGTCTGGCGGCAACCATCTGGCAGCCTGTGGTGTGGGTGCCGCAGCCAGGCCTGACTCCCTGCCGGTGGTCACCAGGGCCTGCCCGGAGCACCCCCCCCCCCCGCCGACGTTTAGGGGGATGCCCCGGGTGGCGCTGAGCCTTTGGCCCCACCCTGGCGTCTCTTCACTGACAGGGGCACCACAGAGCAGCCACACCCCGGCCTCAGCCCACCTCTCCTCGCGGCAGGCACCCAGCAGGTGGGCAGGGGGACAGGTGGGCAGGGGCCGATCCCACTGCAGCCAGCTAGGACCTGGCTTCTGGCTGCTGGCACCCGTGCCCTTCCTGTTTGCGCGGCCAGGCTGGCCAAGGCGCTCACCACAGGCCTCACCCACACCCACAGCCCGCTGCCTTTCTGGGTGGATTGAAAGGACCCTCCCTGCCCTCCGCCGCAGGTCCACTGCTCCCCAGTCACACACCTGCCAGCTCGGGTTGGCGGCCCCCTGTCATGAAAACCTGCTGGCTGGGAAATGGGGCCCTGAGGTTTGGCCTAGAAACAGGTCAGAATGAGACGCTCTCAGGGGAAAGTCAAGAAGGCGAGAAAACGTGAGTCAAAGGGAAAGCGGGGGCCTCATCCTGCCGCCTCACCCCAGGCCCTGTGACTCTCTGGGACGCAGGCGGGCACCCAACTCCGTCTCTGCAGCCCGTGAGCATCTTGGGGGCAGGAGCGGACTGTGGCTCCCCCAGCTGAGCCCTCGGGGCTGCTTCGGGGCCGGCCTCCTCGTGGGCACCCACTGAAGGAACCACAGATGGGGGTGGGGGGCCCTGCCCCAGACGGAGGGCGGGCCACTGGCCACCTCCCCCTTGCAGACAGCGGCCAGGCAGCAGCACCTAGGGCGGCGGAGTGCTGGACCAGCGTTAGCTCCGGCCTGGGGGGCTGCCTCAGGGAAGGGGGGCCACAGCCTAGCTGCCTGCCGGCCAAGGGTTATCCTGAGCAGGGCAGAGTCCATGCCTGTGCCCAGAAGGCCCCCTGGTGGCCGTGCTCCAAAGCCACCTGCTCCCTCAGGGGAGGGAGCAAGGGCAGCACACATTTCATTGTCAAAGGCAAGATGATGCCGGGGGTTCAGGGAAGCCTTTGGAAGGTGGGTGCAGAGACTGGCAGGTAGCCAAGGAGCCCCCAGGCTGGGGGTGCAGCACGAGGGCTGGGCCGGGAGCCAGTTGCCGCGGGAGACAACTCTGGTCTCGAGCTGCAGAGGCCACGTGGGCCAGCCACAGGGCACACAGGTCCAGGCCAGCAGCACAGCGCCTCCTCTCCTACCCCTTCCCTTCCCGCCCAGGCCGGGAGCACGTTCACTTCCTCAAGCAAGACCAGCGCCAGATGCCCATGCACCGAGTTTGCCTCGTCCCTTTCTGTTCCGCACGAAACCCGGGGTGGGGGTGCAGCTGGGGGACTGGGATCCGGAACCAGCCCAGCCAGCCACCCAGGGGGACAGGGAAGTGTGTCTGAACTGCAGGAGGAAGGCGTCACCTCCTGGAGTCTGCACGTAGAAAGTGCCCACTTCACAGGGTCTTGGCTAAGGGACCACCCCACGTTCTGTGCCAAATGTGGTCTTACATTCTTGCAGGGTAAGGGTCTGGCGGGGGCGGGGGTATCTCCCAACAGATGGGTGTCACCTTGGAGTCTCTGCTGGGCTGTGAGAATGTCACCTTTCGTCACCTATGCTCAAGGAGAATGTCAAGCTGGGGAAGGCTGGTAAAGAGCTAAAGCAGGAGGGCTCTGCACAGGGTCGGGCCAGAGGGCAGAGATGGGATCAGCCTCTTGTGCCAAGAAGGTCGTTTGTGGTCAGGGGCCCTGGGACGGCAACAGGAACAGTGGCGGGGGTACGAGGCTACAGGTGGTATGGAGGGAGGCAATGGGCCCCTCGCCCAGGATTGGGGCCTCCAAAGTCCCTGTGGAGACAGAGCTTTCCTGGGCCCTGAGCCCCCACCCCAGGGCAGCCCACTGTATCCTGGGCCTGTGGGGGAAAAGGGTGGCTGGAGTCTAGGCAAAAGCAGGGACTGGCCCTGCCTGAGGCCAATGGAAGGCCTGAACCAGGTAGGGAGCGGGCTGCTGAGCTGCTTCGGGCCTATGCCAAGGGAGACCCAACTGCCTGGAGGACCCCAGCCCCTGCCCTTGCTTCCCTGGCCCAGACATACCGGTTCCTGTCTCATTGCAGCTACCCAGGAAGGGGGACCCTCCTGTCTGAGGCCCTGGGGAGCAGGCAGCAAGGACGCTGGGGACAGAAGCTAGGAAAGCCCTGGTGGCCACTCCTGCCCAGGTCAGGCCACAGGAAGCGGGAAAGGCAAGGGTCCTGACACGGGGCCTGACCCCAGAGCTCAAGGGGAACCTCCTGGCCCTCAGTATGTAGGAGCCAGCCAGCAATGCAGACCGCCTGGGCCTTCCTGAGAGAGGCTGGGACCCTCCACACCTTTCCCTCCGTGGCTATCTCCCCTGAAGGCACAGAGTAAGCAACAGTGGACATGCGATCGTCACCCTGCCCTCACCCACACAGGTTCCCAGCTCCCTGCACCTGCCTCCTTCCATCTCCCACACCAGTGCACAGAAGGAAAACTGAGGCTCCCAGCTGCGGGCCAGCCCAAGGCCACGGCCCAGGAGCCAGGGTGGGGAGAAAGGACTTCCCAGCCTTGTGGGCACTAGCCCCAGAGACAGACGTTTTTAGGACAGGCCGTGTGTTCCAAGCAGGGGCAACCTCATTTCCCCCAGCCCAGCCCACCGGTCTCTCCTCAGGAACCCGGCTGTCTTCCTCTCTCAGGGTCGCCCCTGAAGTTCAGAATTCTCAGGGTGCCTGGGTGGCTCAACTTGACTTTGACTCAGGTCAGGACCTCACGGTTCGTGAGTTGGGCCCCACGTTTGGCTTTGAGCTGACAGCACGGAGCCTGCTGGGGATTCTCTCTCTCCCTCTCTGCCCTTCCTCTGCTCTCTCTCTCTCTCAAAATACACCAGTAGGGGCGCCTGGGTGGCGCAGTCGGTTAAGCGTCCGACTTCAGCCAGGTCACGATCTCGAGGTCCGTGAGTTCGAGCCCCGCGTCAGGCTCCGGGCTGACGGCTCGGAGCCCGGAGCCTGTTTCCGATTCTGTGTCTCCCTCTCTCTCTGCCCCTCCCCCGTTCATGCTCTGTCTCTCTCTGTCCCAAAAATAAATAAAAAACGTTGAAAAAAAAATACACCAGTAAACATTAAAAAAGAAATTCAGATTTCTCTCTTGAACCCAACCCTCTCCCCCCGCCCCCCCGCCTCAGTGGGGCAGACGGGCCCAATCCCTGCACGCCGTCCGCGTCTGCAGTAGGCCCTCCTGTTCCCTGAAACCCCTCCACACCTCTGATGACACAGCGCGGTCCCCCTCACCCCCGCTCTGAACCTCCACCTGAAGGTCACTCTTCCCCTCCCCTGGCATCCTTGCTCCCGGGTGGGTGGCTGGTGTGGGCCAAGACCCAGTTCCCGACACTCAGGGCCCCGGCCACCTCTCCCCCCCTCACCTGCTCCACCCTGGTCTGCGTGCGGCCCGCAGCCCTCAGGTCCCTCTGCCTGCCGTGCCCACGTGCTGCAGGGGCCCAGGTGTCTCTGTGGTCCCTGTAACAAACCCACACTCAGCGCCTGCTTCTCCCCCGCCTTCTGGCCCAGGTGGGCAACTGCAGAGTGGCATTTGGGTGCCGACTGCCAGGTGTGCGTGGGCGCCCACTTCCCCCGCTCCCCTGCCCTTTTTAGCACGCACGGAATGGGCTCTTTTAGGGGGTGGTACCAACTCCAGACCCGCCTGGCCCCACATTTCACCCCTCCCTCCCCAACTTGAGAGAGAAGTTTCAGTAGGGGTGAGGCCCACAGGGGAAACTGGATACGGGTGGTCCTCCGTGTTGGTGGAAAAATAAAGCCTCTCTTCCCCAGCAGGGGGCAGAGATGCCCCTCCCCCACCCTCAGAGCGTGGGAGGAGCCCCAGGTCCCCACTGCACCCCCATCTTCCGCAGCCCCAGATGGTGGGCCGGAGGCCGGTCTGCAGCACACGCCAAGATGGTGTGTTTGAAATGTATTTTAATGGTTTTGTCTCCAGGATGCCTCATCCGTGCCTGGTCTTTAGGGGGTTCGCCCCATCCCCTCACTGGCGGTTCCCACTCCAGAGGGCAGGTGCAAGGGGAACGTGGCCTCTGGCAGGACGGGGCTGAGTCTGCTCAATGCGGGGTTCCCGCCCTCGTGCCCTGGCCCAGCCACAAGCACGCCCACCTTCAACAGGGTCTCTGTAGGGGGAAACTCCAAGCCCTGCCCCTCCCCACCCGTGGGCCGTGCGGTCCGGGAGCCGGTGGGCGGCAGCCTTCGGGTCACTGCGGCAGGGGCACGGCCAGCGACGATTGATCGAACAGCGGGTTCCGGACCTCCATTTCTCCGGTCTGTGAAGGCCAGTGTCAGGCTCGGGGTGCACAGGGGAGCGGCCCAGGAGGCAGTAAGTACTCTCCCGCCCCCACACTCCCGGCCCCAGCACTTACGGGGGCCAGGCCGGGGCATTCGTACACCGTGAAGTCGCCGTCTTCGTTCTCCTCGTCGGACGACAACGACTCCAGTTCCTTGGGCGGCTCTTTATGCCTGGGTGGGGGGCGGGACGGCTCGGTCCTCCCACACCCTCCAGCGCCTAGTGGCCCGGGCTGCAAGGGGGGCTCGGAGCGTCTGGCCCCAGAGCCCAAGGGCAGGGGCGGCGGGCTGGGAGGCTGGGGGGGGGGGGGGGGGGGGGGGGGGGGGGGCGAGCCGCAGCCGGCAGGGCCTGGCCGGGTAGGTTGGCCGGTATGGGGACGGGCGGACCGGGTGGGGCCTCTCACCGCTCCAGGCACCGCATCTGCTGCCTCTGGTGCTGGTAGTGGTACATCTCGGCGCTGTGCGCTAGCCTCTGGTCGCCCGGCTGTGCAGGGGGAGGGCAGGGAGGTCAGGCCGCGGCGGGGAGGGGCCGGGCCGGGGCGGTGGGGCGGCGGGGCGGGGCCACGCACCGAGATCCCGGGCGTCGCGGGGGAGCCCGGCGCCTGCGGGGCCGCGTAGTCGGCCTTCTGAGTCAGGCGGAGGTCTCGCTGCAGCCTGCGGGGAGTGGAGCCTGAGACCCGCGGGGTCGCCGCCCGCGGTCCCCAGTCCGCCCGGCCCGCCCCGCGCTCACCTGCACCAGCAGAGAGCGGCCACGGCGAGAGCGGCCGCGCCGGCTACCGAGCACGCCACGACGAGCACTGCGGGGAGGGGGCGCGGTGAGGACGGCCTTCAGGGCGGGACCCTGCGTCCGGCCCACCGAGACCTACAGACCCGCAGACCTACCGAGGGCGAGGCCGTCACCGCGCCCGCCCCGGGGCTCCAAGGGAGACATGTGCACCGGCCCAGACGACACAGGGGAGCCCAAGGATGTGTGGACCGTGGGTGCCGGGGCTCCCCGAGTGGAGGGGAGGCCCAGGTTGGGACCCTGGCGACGCTCTGAGAGCCCCAGGGTGGCTGCTGCAGAGAGAAGGCAGGGTATGGTTAGAGCACAGGACCAGCCTGGGGGGTCAAAAGTGGTGGGGAGACGCAGGGGGACCGGCTGGGGCTCACCAGGCTCCAGGTGCTGCTGTGCGCCTTCAAGCTGGGGCTGGGCCGTGAGCCTGGAGTGCCGGGGCTCCTGCCGGGCCAGCTCCTGGGCCAGGAAGTCAATCTCGTCTTCCAGTCTCGGCCTGGGCAGGTTCTCCCCTGGGGGGGTGGGGGGAGGGGCCATCAGATGGAGAGGCTCCTAGCCCATCCCTGGCAACGCCAGCTGCAGGCGGCCCTCCAGAGAAGGTGAGGCCGGTCCAGGAAGCAGACTCCAGGCCTAGGCCTCCTTCTCCCTCCAGGCTCCTCCCAGGGGCCGGTGGTGGCCAGAGGACCAGGTACCAGCTTGCCAGCCCCGGCCATCCTGAGTTGCCATGGTGACAGCCGAAGGCAGTCCACAGGAGCGGCAGCTTTCCCAGGAAAGTGGGGGTGGGGGCAAGGGAGCGGAGGAGTTAGGGGAATGTGCAGAGGCTAGGAGGAGAAGGGCAGGGTGCTCCTCGCCCTACCTGTTACCCATGCATCACTCCACCCCTTCTCTACCAAGACAGGCAGTGGCTCCTCAAGAAGAGCGGAGAGGCCCCATTCTGTCCCCGCCCCCACCACCAGGTCATCATCATCAGTAGTAACTGAGGGCAGCTCTCTGAGTTCTGAGTAGGGCTGGTGTCTCGGCTCCTCCTCCCCGTCCCTGCCGTGGGCTCCACAGCTCAGACAGAGGCTCCAGGCCGACACTCTGCACAGCATCGAAAGAGCAGGACGCCTGCCACCTTCTAGAAGCAAGCCTGTACATCTCATTCCCCTGCCTCCCCTACAGGCAGGAAGGTCCTCCTGCCCCACCAGACTTCAGCTCCCCCGGCATCCCTCTGTAATCCCCTCCACACCTGAAGTCACTCAGCATCTGGCTGGCTGTCCAGACATCCTGGGCTCAGATCGGTCGGTAAGCCACATGGATTGCACAGGGTGAGTGAGCCACGGAGAAAGAGGTCACCCTGGGCGAGGAGCCGGGGCAGCCCAGGGGGTAGGACTTGGGGAGCTCTAACCCCCTTCTCTCCTGGAGTCACCCCAGCATTTCACACCACACACCCTTTGTCCCGGTAGGGGCTAACTGCCCCAGGCCTCGGCACACTGCCAGGCTCTGGGCTGGTGCTATCTGGAAAGATCACCAGGCTACTCGGAGATGGAAGAGTCTCCGGAACCTGACAAAGCTCGAGGGACCTAAGAGCCGAGGTTGAGTGGCGAATGTGTCAGGACAGGGGAGGTGGGGAGGACATCCTTCTCTCCCATACCCACAGGCCGGCGCATCCTGGGTACACAGAGCCCTTCCTGATCTTCCTGGAAGGGCTGAAGGCAGGGCCCACAGACGTGCGCGCCTGGGGGGCACCGTGCCCGCCTCTTCAGGGCGCAGTCCAGGCTCCCAGGACAGACAGCGGCATCTAGGAAGAAAGCAGAGCCAGGTCACCGCCCTGCTTGGCTCAGCCCCTGCACAGAGACAGTACTGCCCTGGCCACTCCTCCCCCACTGAGCTGAACCATTGGCCTGGCTCCGGCCATTGTTCTGGGCAGGCCCTTCCTCCCAACAGCCAGAAATCAGGACCAGGAAGACAAACAGTCCCAACATTTTACTGGAACTTCCCTGCCCCACCCACTCCCCAGAGTCCACTTGGGAGGCCTGAGCCAGCCCTGTAAGGAAGCCCTCCCTCACTGGCTGCAGAGCAACAGCGCTCCTGGCCAGGGCCGTGCAGCCCTCTGGGTCCTGCCTGCAGTTGCAACGTGCCCTGAACAAGCCCTGGACCTTCCATCCAGACTGGGAGCCCCGGAAGGTGGGGCCCAGGTCCGTCTCTGACAGGCACAGCGTAGGATGCTGGCCGCCCGCCTCTCCCACCACGTCAGGACTGCCCTGCAAGTCCCAGCATGCCGTCCCCCAGCCCCAGAGCAGAGCCGGAAGATAGCCCAGAACAAGGGAAGACAGCCCTTCCTCCAGCGTCTGACCTCTGGCCTGTCACCAGAGCACAGAGAAGCTGCTGGGTTGGGGAGCTCTAGAATAGGGTCAGCAAATCTGACTTGCTTGAAATACGGAAGCCAGGCCAGGGTCACTCTTGCAGCCACGCTGCCAGGGACCGGGGAGTCCCTGGGACTTTGGGTCCGAACCGTGGTGTCCTGTATACGCAGCTAGTAGGCCTCCATGACCATTTCCCTTCTCAGATGCAGGAGAGTTGCCTCAAAACGAGGGAATCTCCCAAGGCCTGGGACGCTGGCCCCAGGTATGAGCAGCAGAGCCAGAGGACCCCGGAAGATACCCAGCGGGCCCATCAATTCTGGTTGGGGAGGCTGGGATGGGGCATCTCTGGAGGACTAGGACTACTCCTCTCTACCTAGCCCCCCCCCCACACATACACATATACTGCAGGAGGACCATTAGAGCCCAAGGTATGTGAGGGATCAGGGACTCCCCGGCCCTGTCCTTCTCCAGACCTTGGCTGGCCTGACTTGGTTTCCTTGGTAACCTGATACTCCCAGCCTCCTGTCTGTAGGCAGGCAGGAAGTCCCAGCAGTCCTTGCGGCAAGCAGGCAGACTCCCGTCCCGGGGACCCCATCCTGCACTACCTCCGGTCAGCAGGCACCGGTATCAGAAAGCCGGCCTGGGGCGTGGGCTAGTTAAACGTTAAGCCTGTGTCAGCCCATCAGTCTGGACCCCACCCACCAGCTGGGTGCCCAGGAAGCCAGACAGTCCCTGCTCCTGGTGCTGAGAACCCAGAGTGCACTAGGCCAGGGGTAGAGGCCCAAGGCGCACAGCTGGTGCCAGGGTCTGGGTTGCAGAGACCTCCCTCCACTCCCAGTCCTCCAGCCTAGAAAGACATGGCTGCTGCCTTGCTAATCCTGGAAAAGTCCTCCCCGCCTCGGGTGCAGGACGAGGCCCCAGGGACAGTCCCCAGTGCCGCCTCGGGCGCAGGATGAGGTCCCAGGAACAGCGGCAGCTGGAGACTGGCTGGCACCACATCCCACATCTGTGAGAGCATAAGGCTGATCAGCAGCCGGGACAGCAACTGCCCACCCCAGGGGCTCAGCACAGAGGCTGCGTTTCCTCCGGAGGCCCCACCCTTCATGCTCTAGGGTCAGCTTCTCAGCAGGCAGCCTTCACGATCCCTGGCCAGCCATGCCCCAGCCCCCTGTCCAGGGGTGCTATGCCCAAGAGGCCTCTGGAGGCCTCCCACAGAACCACACGGCCCAGGTTGGCACCCCAGCTGTACCACCTACCAGTCACTTAACTTCTTTGTACCTGTTTTCTCACCTGTAAAATGGGCTAAGAATAGCACCTCTCCTGTGCTGCTGCCAGGAGTAGTGAATGAATGTGTGAGCACAGTCTCCCAGTTCAGCCCTGGAGTGGGGGGTGCATTTTGGATCCTGGGTTCCCGCAGACCTTCGGACCTGGAGCCTCACTGCCCATCTCCCAGGACGCTGGGCTCCTCAGGCTCTGCGGAGCATACCTTGGGGGGTGCCCTTCAGCCTCTAGCGCATAAGGGGGCCCTCCAGGGCAGGAGGTGAGGGAGGAAGCTCCAGACTGGTAGCCCTCCTGCCCCACTGAGGCCAGAACAAGCCCCTAAGCCTGGGACAACTCAGACTCCCTCACCGCAGCAAGGTAAGGTTCGTCCCCACCGGCCACCCGACGCAGGGGGACAGGCAGTCCCCAGGACGGACACCAGCAGCAAGGCCGGCAGGCACCCGGAGCCAGGCCCGGACACGCGGAGGCCGAGAAGCGCACACACACAGACGCGCACAGGACAGACTCCCAGCGGCGGGCCCACCCGGAGAGAACCCTCCTCGGACACAGACACACACACACACACACACACACACACACACACACACACACACAGAACAAGCCCACGGATCCAGAGACAAAGGCCAGACGCGCGTGAACTTCGGGTTGGCCGCCAGGAACCCAGGAGAAGCGCCATCCGGGGGAGCCCTTCGGCGGCCCCTAGGGCGCCGCGCCCTCCGGGCCCAGCCTGTTTACCCATCCCGGGCGAGGCGGGGCCTGCGGCCGGGCGAGGGCGGCGGCGCCGCGCAGCCGAGCGCTCCCCGGCCCCCGGGTGCCCCCGCGGCCTGCGCTGGACGCGCTGGCTCACCCGGGCGGCCGGCGGAGGCACCGCGCAGGGCCGCGCCGAGGACGAGGCCGGAGAGCAGCAGCCGCAGCAGCCGCAGGTGTCGCGGGGAGGGCGGAGGGACCGGCGTCGCCATCCTTCAGCGCCGCCGCCGGGGCAGCATGGCACCGCGCGGCCCGGGGCTCGGCGCGGGCTGCGGGCGCCGCGTCCGGGAGGCGGAGGAGCCGGAGCAGGAGGAGGGAGCGGAGGCGGAGACGGAGGAGGAAAGGAGGCGGAAAAGAGGCGGCGGCGGCGGCGCTGACGCTGCGGCAAAGGATCCGGGATCCAGGCGCGGCGGCGGGAGGCGCTCGGGGAGTGCGCCTGCGCGCTCCACCTGCGGGGGAGGGCCGGCGCCTCCAGGTTGCGCCCCCTCCCCCTTCCTCTAGTTCCGATTCCACCTCCTCGCTCGGGGCCTCGGGGCGCCCCGACTTCTGTGGCCTCTGCAGCCGGGGGCCTTCTCTGTCCTCCACAAACCCGGCTAGGCCTGGGGTGGGCTTCCGCGGGACACACTTCCCTCGGGTCCCCTCTCTGTCGTCAATTCCCACCCAACCTCCGCCCCGCTGGAGCGGGGCACCTGCCTTGGGCCTGGAGGCGCGAGCCCCAGGAACACAGGGACACCAGGCGCACACGGGTGGACAGGTGCGTCCGCACCTGGGCCCTCAGGGACACACGGCCCTCGGTGTGCAGCGGACACTCGCAGAACCAGGCGGGTGCTGGTGACCGCTCGGGGGAATGGGGCGGCTGCTCTCAGTGAGGCCGCCAGGGGGCAAGAGCGACCTGGAGCGGCTGGGAGCTGTCCACGGTCCCTAGGTGACAGCCCTTAGCTCCCCGAGGCCTCACGGCAGCACGCACCTATGGATGCACACCCTTACAGCGCACCGGTAGCCTCCAGAGAGCACAGCCACCCCTGCCACCTGGAAACCTCCCTCCGGCTCACCTTGCCGAGAGACCAGGGGTGAGCCTCCACACCCGATGCGTCTTCTCAGCCCTTTGTGTCACAATCCCAAAGGTAGGGCTGGCTGCCCTCGGGCTCGTGAAATGGCTCAAAACCCCAGAGCAAGCGCTGCCCTCAAGGCAATGACCAGACAGAAATGGTGTCTGCACTCACTTTCTAGAAAGGTCGGGGGCAGGGAGACACAGGCAAGACCATGCCTTCCCATGCTGGGGAAAAATTAAAAAATTAAATTAACAAACAGTGCAACAGTGCTTGGGGGAGGAGGTTGCAGGAGAGGCAGGTGGGGGCACCTGGTGCTTCTTGGGGGTGCGGAAGACCACACCCAGGCAGGAAGGGAGCCATGTCCCAGTGTGGTGGCCCCTGGGCCTTACAGCCCAGCTTCTTCACGGGATTTGTCTCTCTGAGCAATGGGCCCCGCGGCCCTCCTGGTCCTGATCACAACAGCCCCCAACACCGCTTCCTGCCGAGGGTCTGTCCACCGCCCCCCTCACTCTTCCAGCACTGACTGCAGCCAGACAGCTGCCTTGCCCACTATTTCCACCACCTCCACGCTCCCTGCCCTCACCCCCACCCCCAGCCCAATTCCAGGCCAGGGCCCAGCTCCAATCTTGCTTGGGTCACTGATGCAGATCTGGAGGTGCCGCAGGGGCACTGCTGGCCGGAGAAGACTCAGGGGACACGGGGTCTGTGTTGGCTCGGCCACCCCACAGCTACTCCAGGCCACACACTGGGAGCAGGGGACCAGGGAACCAGGGTTCCCTCGCCGCTCCAGTCCGGGCCCAGAGAAGAAGGAAGGAGAAGGAGCCCGGGGCCACCCTGGGGACCAGCAGCGGGCCTTCCTGGCCAACATAGCTGTGGGGAGGGAGGGAGGGCAGGCAGCAGCAAGGAGGCCCCACCCTAGGAACATTCCGCGGCTCTAGGAAGAAGCTTTTATTACAAAATTGTCACAAGGAAGCGCTGCGTTCCCAGCCTGTGGGCTCTGACCGCCCGGATGCAGACCCAGGCTCCCGAGGGCGGGGTGGGGGTCCCTAGACACCCAGTCCTGAAGTCACCAGCCCAGGGCTCCGGGGGGGGGGGGGGTGGAACCCCCCCCCCCCCGGGGGGGGGGGGGGGGGCGTGGGGGCGCGGGGAGGAGCAGGAGACCTTGGAGGCTGGAGAAGGCTGCAGCAGGCAGGCAGGGGCCGGAGGTGGCTCCCTTCGCCCACCCCGGTCCCCCGTGGGCCCGGCCCCCAGTCTCGGCCGGAGCAGCGTTGTGGGAGGAGGCGTCACGGGTGGGACGGGGAACCGGGACCCGGCCCGCCGCTAGATGGCGCTCGACGCCCCGGCCGAGCGCGCCTGGCGCAGCAGCAGGACCACGGCGGCCAGAAGCATGGCGGCGAAAAGCAGGAGAAGCGCGACCCAGGACCTGAAGTCTGTGCCCTTGCGCAGCTCCGGCGGCTCGGCGGGGATCAGGTTGGTCAGGTTGAGCATGTAGCCGAGCGCCCAGCCGACCGCGGTGTCCCCGGCCTGCGGGCGAGGGGCACGGCCTCAGCCTCCGCGCGGCCCGGGGGTTCCCCCACCCCCACCCCCGCCAGCTCCTACCTTGCTCTGGAAGGTCACCCCTCCGAAGGCGCGCTCGTCGAAGCCGTAGCCGCGGCTCAGCAGCTGCTGCACGAACATGGCCCCCGCGCAGTAGTCGGGCAAGCGGGCCCGCTGCCCTGGAGCCTTAGCCTGCAGCTGGGACGCGCGGGGGAGACTGTCGGGCCGGCCGCCACCTGGAGGTCCCGGCCCACGAGGAGCGCTGGCCGGCGGCGTGCCGCACCCCTCCCCCCAACACACACCCACGGGCAGTGAAGGGACAGAAGGGCCACCTCCTCCCCCCCCCCCCACCCAGGGCAGGACTGTGCCCTCCAGGAAGGACAGTGTGACTTGTGGATGGATGGCAGTGGACACCCCTGCCTTGGAGGTGGGCCCCCGGGGGCACAGCAGGGATGACCACCCAGGGCGCAGCAGGCTGGCAGCGACCTTAGCCCGTGGTCAGGGCAACAGGAGAAGCTCCAGGCCCTCTGCATGGACCTTGGGCTGACCTTTTGTCCCCCGCTTCCCCGCCCCCCCTAAGTCTGCCTGCGACTAGACCCAGAGAAGACAGGACGGGGCCTCGGTCACCACCAGAGCCCACAGACACTGTGTTTCTCCCGGGGTCTGGCAGACACCTGACACTCCACCTGAGCAAGCACTTCCGTCTTCCTTTACTTGGTACCAGCGTCTAACCGGTGGCAGACCCCAGAAGCCTGGGTGTTGTCTTCAAAGTCTGGCTCCCCCACCCCTAAACTCCGCCGGTCCTTCCTGCTGCAACCAGTCCCCACCCCATTTCCCTCTGTGCGCCCTGCTGCCACGGGGCCTTTGCTATGTGCTCTGTCCTCCAGATCTCGGTTCTAGGGTCAGGCCTCAGGGAGGCATGATGCCAGCTGACCGGGGCCTCCTGTGCAACCCTGGAGAAGGCGGGAGTAGGCCTCACCTGACTCCATGTCTGGTTGCAGACGGCGACTACGGCTGTCTCCAGCTGCTGCAGGGTTGCCACAGGAAGCCCCATCACAGACCTTAGGAAGTCCACGGTGTAGAAGAAAGCAGAGAAGGCCTGCGAGGGGGGTACGGTCTCCCCATGAGCAGGCCCCACATGCTACAGGGCACCCGCCCTCACTCCCACCCCCTGGACTCACCATGAAGTTCCCAGCCACTGGGGGCTGGAAGATGCCATTAAAGGAACATCGGGAGAAGTGGCAGGAGGAGAAATTGAAGAGTCCTAAGATGAGGCCACGGCAGAGGGCAGGGTCGCTGCTCCCTGCCAGGCTGACCCGGGTGCTGCTGTTGAAGGTCTGGGGCCGCTGGGCCGCGGTACATGGAGACTCATACACGTCCTGAAGCAGCACTTGGGTAGAATAGCCCCTCGGCCAGCAAGGGTGGAAGCCGTGGGTCTAGGGGAATGTAGGGCTGTGATAGGCATCACTCTTCCTCCAAAGTCCGCCCGCTACCCCTTGCCCAGGGCCTTTGGAAAGCCTCCCCAGAGGGCCTGCCTGTTGACTCTCTCGTAAGTCCCGCTTGGGCAATATCACTTTCTGCACTCAGGAGCAATCTATGGCTTCCCCTTATCTGCTGGACAAAATCCAGGCCTTTGGAGACCTGGCCCTGGCCCCCCTTTCCCCCAGTCAGGCACTCGCCAGACCACTTGGCTTTTGCCCAGGAAGGATCCCTCCGCATCTATCCTGCCAGCTGATTACAACCCAGCTTTGGTTCCTGTTGCCAGAGGAGCCCTCCTCGGTCCAGGCTCTGCTCTGAACCCTCAGCTCCCATCTCTTCTCACCCCCCTCCCTCCAGGAGGGCACAGTGGTGCAGGCGGGCCAGGGGTGGTGGGGCACCTGGAGTGCACCAGCCAGCAGCCTCCGGAGGACCTGGTCACGGCCATAGCAGAGGAAGCTGTGGGTGTAGACGCAGTAGTGCTGGCCATAGAGCCGCAGCCGGACCTCATTGGCTGGATCCTCGGCTGGGCTGGCCGTCTCGAAGGTGATCTGTGTGGAGGCGCCCCCCAGGTCCATGGCCCCCAGCGTCCCCTTCCTTGGCCGGAACCACCGGCCCACCCAGCCATACTGTGGGGAGCGGAGGGTGGGGGTCAGCTGGTGGGTGGGTGCCACGCCCCCTGGCTCACTGGGCTGACCATCAGGCCCACCTTGATGAAGTTCTCCAGCAGGTAGTTGGCCGTCACCCAACCGAACACCCCCTCGTCCTGGCCCGAGAGGATGTGGGCGCCACGGAAATCGAAGGGATACCGGGTCAGCGTCCGGGTCACAGCCGCGAGCACGTTGGCCGAGGCCTCGGGACTGGTCAGGCTGTAACACAGGGAGGACTCTGAGGGCCATCCTCCCCAGGGAGCCAAGATCCTGCTGCTTGGGGAGCGCCGTGTGTGGCCGGTCGGCCGCGTGGGTCCCCGCTCAGGGCCGCTGCTGAGGGCGTGTGGGGCCCACCCTATGCTGAGGCTCTGTGGAGACCGGGAAGGTCAAGGGCACACTCACTTGAGCAGGCGCATGCCTGCTGTGGCTCCCAGGTAGAGGGGCGTGTGCACATGGCTCTCCTTGGGCACCTCCTGAAGCGCCTGGTCCAGGCATTCAACGAGACTCTGGCCAGCCCTGGAAGGGTCGTCTGCGTAGCTGGAGATGCCCCCTCCTGGAGGGGGACAGGGAGATCGGCCCAAGCCTGACAGCCAGCCCCTGGAAGAGCCATGGGCCAGGAGGGCTGGGGACCTTGGGCTCCCAAGCCCGGTGGCAGCTTGGACACACCTTCCCGGTTTAAGCCCTCAGAGACAAAAGGGCCTACCTGCCTTTGGGCCACCCAGAGTCTCTGAGGCTGCTGCCCGCCCATGGGTGTGGGCCCAGGTGCCAGGATAAAGCACTAGGCATTGTCAATCTGGCCTAGCCTCCCGAGGGGCCTGCCTGGTGTGCCAGTCTTGGGCCAGGCAAAGCCCAAACCTCCCAGGCACTGCCTGAGGCTTACTTTCTAGAATGAACTGCCTGTAGCCTCTCCCAGGCCCAGGGTCCCAGCCTCTTTCGGAGGTTCCTGCAGCTCCTTCCTGGAGCGGGCCCCAGTGGCATCGAGCCGAGGCGCCTGACTTCAGAGGCTAAGGCCAGAGAGGGCGCCTGAGGTCCTACAGTGAGTGGAGTGGGTGTCCAGGCGCAGGGGGCCTTACCGCGTACATTACAGGAGCTGTGCTGGCCCACGATGCCTGTGTCATTCTCCTTGTCTGCAGGCCACTTGTAGATGAACATGGACGTGTGCGAGGAGCCGGCGTCCAGGACAATGCCGTACTGGGAATGGGGGTGAGGGTGGGGACCTGAGGCCACGCCCCTTGGCTCCCCAGGTCTCCCCCACCCCCACCCTGTGGCAAGGTTGGAACCTCCAGAATGAAGTACTGGGGTTCAGGCGGCAGGGACCGCCACAGAGACACGGCTTGGTAGGGGAGAGAATGGGGGCAGGGGTAGACAGCCAGGAGCCTTTTCTCCTCTGACTGCAGGAACTTTCCTGGCAAGGGCAAGCTGAAGGGTTGTGTCAGTGTCAGAAAAGTCCCGGGACCACCCTCGGAAACGCCCTAGGGACATGAGGTCCCAGGTTGCAGTAGAGAAACCCAGTTGCAGGAACACCAGCACCCACGCTTTCTCCACGTCTGTGTCCCTACCTCTCTGACCTCAGCCCAGCCTCAGGATGTGGAAGCATGCCTGAAGACACCCCCTTCCTGAGCCTCAAGGCCAGCACCTCTGAGCTGGGTCCTACAGAGCTGAGAGGGGCCACGTGGGCCTTCCTTGCAGTTCCAAGGGCCAGGCTCCCAGCACTGAGAGCCCCACTGGAGCCCGTGCCCTCTTGAGCAGGGGAAAGGGGCCTCTCCAGGCCTCTTCCCCAACCCTGGAACAGCAGCATCAGCAGGCTAACCGCCCCCCAGCCTCAGCACCCCCCAAGCTGTGGCCCTTGGCTACATAGCGCCCACTCCTGCGACCTCCCATCCTGGGCTGCTGGGGCTTGGAGCACCCACATACCCCCAGCAAAGCTCTCTTCCTACCAGTCCAATGAAGGGTCAAGGGAGCCGGCAGGACTGCAGGAGCCTGGCGGGAGCAGATCTGGCCTAGCCCACCCCAACGCCTCTAGGACCAGCCGGGCCTGTCCTCCCACCGGGCGCCCCTCAAGGGCAGACCCCGCACTGTCAGGGCCACCGGGTGGGTGGGGAGGGGTCCCTAGGCTCTGACGCCCGCCGCACCCCATCTGACTGAACCCTGAGGGTATGCATCCCTGGGGCGCAGCACAGGGCTGGGGGCGGCGGGTCCAGCCGCAGCCTGGGGCGTCCTGGGGCTGCATCTGGGGAGCGGAGAGACAGCTTCTCGGCCGCGTCCCTGACAGGCTACGCGACGGGCACCGCGAGCGGGGAGTTCCCGAGACTCCACCCCCCGCCCGGCCAGGAGCGCAGCGCAGCCCGGGTGGGGGTCCTCGGCTGCCGCGGGAGCGCAGCCTGGCCCTGCTCGGGTCCAAGCCTCCCAGCCGGGGCCCGCAACTCCGCGGACTGCGCCGGATGCCCGAGCGTGCACCTTGAGGGCGGGCAGCTCCCAGATGTCTCGAGTGGGGACGCACAGCAGTAGGAGCCCGGCGAGGCCCGCCGCGGCCAGCAGCAACGGCGGCAGCAGCGACAGCACCTTCCCAGCCATGGGCGGGCGCGCGGGCGCACCAGGCGTCGTCGAAGGGGCGGCAGGGAGCTGGAGGCCGGGGACCCGGGGCCCGGGGGTAGGCGCCCAGGGCGGGGCGCGGACAGAGGCCACTGCTGGCCACGCCCACTGGCGGACCAGGACCGCCCACTGACTGGCCGCCCCGCCCGCCGCCCGCCCGCCCCGCGAGCGCAGGTGGGAGAAGTGTCGGCTGAATCACCCGCGCCGCCCCTCCCAGCGCCCCCGGTCGCGGCTATCGAGCACCTCCTGCTTCCTGTCCGCCCAGTTCCGACACTCGTCCCCTCTGCCGCGTCCCCCTGACCCCTCGTGCTGGCTACCAGGGTCGGCCTGTGGGCACTGGGGGATTCCCCCCACCTCCCCTGGGCAGGACCTAAGAGAACCCCCAGCCCTCTCCAGGAGAGTCTAGGCAGGAGGCCTGGCCTGGAAGGGTGGGCGGGGCTGGCTCTCAGGCAGCCTCGTTCAGAGGGCCAGGCTGCCGGAGTGGCCAGCTTTTCTCCGGCCTGATCCTGACGGAAGGAGCCACCACTAGCGACAGGAGCTGCACCGGTCCCGGCTGGGGTCCTGCCGTACTCTCCATGAAATCAAGGGCCAGCCAGCCAGTGGTGCTGACCCAGCTGTAGGCTACACGGCAGGTAGCTGCAAATGTACAGTCAGGCCCTGGGGACATCGGAGTGACCCAGTCTGGGCCTGCCCTCAAGGTGCTGAGGGCTCAAAGCTGGGCAGCCAAGCAACATGAAGCCAGACCTATCCCACACACAGCCCTAGTGCCAAGGTGACAGGTGAGGACACACTTAGAGAAAGGGGCAGGGTGGTCACGCTTACAGTGAACTGAGAGACCAGAGCCCAAGCTCATATGGACCAGTGCCAGTCTCCTGGCTCAGGGGCTGGCCCATCCCTGACACCCCCTCTGCCTGGAGAGTGGGGTGCCCAGAAGCCTGGACTGGGGAGGGCAGGGGTGGGGAGCAGGAGGAGGGTCCTCTGTGCACCAGGCAAGGAGATAAGGGAGAAGATCTCCCAGCCCTGGTTGTCCGCCAGCAGGTCCCTGGATGCTGACTGGGATAAGGAAGTGCTCAGCCAGCCCTAGACCTCAGCTCTGCCCCCTTAATCCCCCGAAACATCTGGCCTCTGTGCTTTAACTCCCCAGGCACCCTGTGAGCCAGCCTAGCCAAGCATCACCCCTTTCCCTGGCCAGGAGCCACCCCCACTCCGGGCCTTAGGCAAAACAGGAATTCCGGCACCAAGAATCCCAGCCATGTAACAGCAGGGAGCCATGTGGCAAGACCACCCCGAGCGCCAGTGACTGGGGGCAGGGAGGTGGTGGCCAAAGGGTGGCCTTTGATGGGGACAGGGTCTGGGCAGCACCCGGGCTGGCTGGAACCAGCAGGAACAATTGGGCTGGGATGCTGCCCAGGCTGAGGGGCTGGTGTCACTGGTCTAGTAAAGGAGCTTTTCTTTCAGCTCTGGACCCCGACAGCAGAAAGGGTGGGAATCCCGGAGATGGTTCAGCCTGCTCGCAACCGCGTCTGGCTGGGCCCCAGCAGAGTCTCCGGGTGTGGCCAGCGCAGGGCTCTGGCTCTGCGGGCAACCCCCTGCCCCTCCCTCTAGGCCTTTCTTCCACAGGGAAAGCCCAGAGGAGGGAGAGGCCTGCAGATTAAGTTGAAAAGAAAGAGACAAAGGCGGCCCACAGGGAGCCCAGTGCAAGAAAGGGCAGCCGGGGCGCTGCCTACAGGCCCGCCCACCCTGCGCTGCCCCGCCTCCCGGCCCCCACACCCCACCCTGTGCTGCCCCCCCTCCCGGCCCCCACACCTCACCGCACTGAGCCCAAGCAGGGTTCCCTGATGCTCTGGTTGGTCCTTGGACGGAGATCCACCAGCCGGGAGAGGATGGGGCCAGGGTAGTGGAGGCCTGGATGCCGGAGGGCTCATGGCCCAGGGCCCAGATTAGTCCCGGAAGAGAAGGAAAGCAGGCAGGGAGCAGGGGGCAGCCAGGACGAAGCCTGAGAGTGAGTTCTCTCTGAGACAGAACCGGGGCCGCAACCTCCCTCCTTGGTGCAGAGACGTCCTTCCTGAGTGGGAGGTGGGCTGGGGGGCACGAAAGGGGGCTCCTGGCAGGAACTCACCATGGGAGGGGCCTCTGGGAACCTAGGGGTGACTGGGGGGTGGGGGGGGAGGAGGGCTCCAGATGTGCTACATGTGGCCTGGCCCTGGGTCCTGGCAGAGGAATGCCTTTGCAGAGAGGTGCAGCCAGAGGGATCCAGACCTCCCAGGTCGCGGACCCTTGCTGAGGCCCACTGACATCTTGGCTATGCCTGCCTCAGTCTCCCCGTTGGGGGGCGCCGCGTCTTATGGCTGAAACCTCTTAACCGGTAAAGGCCCTTCACTCTGTTCACCTGAAAAATAAGACCGTCTATTTTACTAGCAAAAATTGCTTTATTTGGGAATGACAGAATCGCAGTTCGGCGTTTACAAACTCCAGCAAAACTACAGGCAGATCTGACAAAGAAAGGAGAGGATGCTATTTTATAGAGACGGAAGAAGGGGTTATTCTGAACCCACGTCCGCTGGAGAAAAGCGAGAGTTCAGAGTGACGGCCACTGGTGGGTTTCGGGGGCGGATTTCCCATAGGAGAGGTAGTGCGCATCTTTCCCTGGTGGGGCCTGTAAGTCATGATTCTTCCTGTGATCGGCCTTTAGGGCTCTGGCTCCCCCTTCCAGCCACATCCAGAGTCCACTTTGGTGACCCTTCCCTTCATCCACGTTCACAACTCACTGCTCACTTTCTTCACGTGCTCATTCAGTCATTCGGCAAACACTTGTGCACCAGGATCCGTGCATGTACAGTGAGCAAGGGGTGCTCCTGAACCGCGTGGTGTGGGCACAGGGGAGGCCCACCCACCACCTGTCCTGAGGAGAGCGGATTTACCAAAGGGACCCCGGGAAGGGGAAAAGGCTGTGGCGCCTTGTGAGGCACGGCAGACACACAGGAGAGCCGGTGGGGCAATTGCGCACAGTGGGAAGACTAACAACACCGGGGCGCCTGGGCGGCCCAGTGGGTTAAGCATCCGGCTTGTGATCTCAGCCCAGGTCTTGATCTCAGGGTCACGGGTTCTATGCCCCGCACAGGGCTCCTCGCTGGGCGTGAAACCTATTAAAAAACAAACAAACGAGGGGAACAGGTACATCAAAGACCCCTCCGTGGCCCCAGTGAGAGCCACGCACTCTCTTGGGTTTTATGTTCGTTAGTCTCTTACTTCTCTTTATAGTGTTCCACTTATTCACGCATTTGCGTTTATATATATTTCCCCCCCTAAATAAATATATCTGTTGCGTTTCCTGGTGCTGGACCGCAGTTTATGTTTACGTGCTGCACAGATGGTTCTGTAACTTGGTTCTTTCGCTCAGGTGACTTCTGAGGTCCCTCCACGTAGACCTCTGAAGTTGTGGTTGGTTTATTGTGGTTGCTGCACCGTTTTCTGGCCTGGCTCCCCCGAAGCCTGCACGTCATCCGAGTGCATGAGCACGAGCATGAGCTCGAGCAGAGCACGAGCACGCAGGGGTCTCTAGCTCCAGGCTGGTTTTTTTTTTTTTTTTTGCATTTGCATTTGCACGCATTTCCCTGGGGGAACTTCCTAGGAACAAGTGGGTGGTTGTATGCATGTGTGTGAGCATCCCCAGCAGACACTACGTTGTTTTCAAAACGAGGGCGCCATCCGGCACTCCCAAGACCAGACACACAGTTTTGGTTCCCCTGCGTCCTCTCCGACGTTTGGAATTGTGCAACTTGCCGGTTTGTGAGAAGCTGGTGAACATGGACTCTCGAGATTTCTGTGGCGCTTCCTGTGTTTCCGAAGAGACGGGGTGTTTTTCCTGTCTGCTGTGAAGCGCCTGTTCAGGCCCTTAGTGCCTTTTCTGGAGATTGTTTATGTTCTCGCATTCACCTGCGGGCATTCTTTATGTACACTCTGAACGTTCATCCTGGCAGCGAAGTCATGGAAACTCTGAATTAGTCCAGATGTGCTGCTTTTCTGCTCCTATGGGGTCTCGTGTGAGTAGTCTACCGGGAGGTCGTAAGATGTTCTCCTAACTCGCTTTGTAAAGGCTTTGTTCGAGGGGCGCCTGGGGGGCTCAGTCTGCTAAGCGTAGGCTCTTGGTTTTGGCTCAGGTCATGATCTCACGGTTCATGGGTCCCAGCCCCGCGTCAGGCTCTATGCTGACAGCGCAGAGCCTGCTTGGGATTCTCTTTCTCTGCCTCTCCCCCACTCACACCGTCTCTGCCTCTCTCAAAGTAAGTGAATTAACTTCGGGGAAAAAATCGAAAGGTTTTAGCGTCCTGCTGATTGTGAGTCTGATCCACCTGGACGTGTTTTTTGTGGAGGGTGAGAGGAAGGGGTTCCGATTCCCGTTCTCCCGCCTGGGGAACCGGTCGTCCCGGGCCTTGTATCCCGTGGGCTGGCCTTTCTGCCCTGACGGGCGGGGCGTGCCTGGCCCCCGGCGGGTCTGCAGACGCGAGCCTATGCCCACACCACGGGGCATTCAGCCAGGGAGCGCTAGCGCGTCTCGATCTCTGGGAGGAAAGTCCCCTCTCCCTGCTTCTTTGGCTGGAGCCCTGAGCTCCTCCACGGAAGTCTCTCGAACCAGCTTACCAAGTTCCTTGAAAAACCCTGTCGGTATTTCAACCACAAGCGGCCCTGAATGTAAACACCCGTTGCGTGGGCACATTCCTGGAGAAACCTCGCTAACGCAGCCAGAAGGGGGCGCTGCGCCGTCGGGAAGGAGCCCCCCAGCGCAGGCTCCACGGAAGAGTGTCCTTGGGAAAAGAATCCCGGTTCCCGCCCCGCCAGGGACAGATGCGCCGCCTCTCCTGCAAGAAGCCCGCCCCCCCGCCGCTCAGCAGTGGCCGTCACCCCGACCGACCCCCTGCTTCTGTCCAGTGGACGTGGGTTCAGAAAAACGCCTCCCAGCTTCCAGCGTCTCCATAACACAACATCCTCTCCTTCCCGTTGGATGTGCCTGTGGCTTTCCCGTGGTTCGCAAAATAACTCACG